>NW_026000207.1:2721061-2751074 GCF_001458135.2 Marmota marmota marmota
CCCCCCCCACCACCGGGTTCACAGGTCTCCAGGGCTGGGTCATGGCTCAGTGGCAGGACACTTACCTTGCCCCCCGCACACTGGGCAGGTTCTGTCTCTGTCTTCTTACACACACGGCCGGGCAAACCCTGGGTCTGCCAGGGAGGAGGGGATCCTGGCTGGAGGTCTGAGTCCTCATGGGTCAGCGTTTACACTCCTGAGTCCCTAAAGCAAGAAGGGGCTGGAGTCTTCCACTTCTAGGTCCTCAGGGAAAGGAGCGGGTGAGCTGGGTTCCCAGATCAGAAGTGGAAACTCCTGGGTCCCGAGGGAGGAGGGACAGGCTTCTGAGATCCTGGCCTCCTGGAGGAAGGGGGAGTTGGACATATAGATGGAGGACAGCCAAACACTCCTGGTTTCCTGAGGAAGGCAGGTTCTGTCAGAGGGGAACACACGGCCCTGGCAGTCCAGGGGCTGACTCTGGGTCTCCTGGGCTGGGCAGCAGCTCTCGGGCATTCAGGTGCGCCAGCACCACCTGAGGCCTTGGCTCGCTGGCAGTGCCTTCTGGGCCTCGTGCCCAGGTCCCTGTGGTGTGGGGTGGGGCAAGGATCACAGGTTCCCAGGTGTGCTGAAGCCAGGCCAGGGACCTGCTCACTGGGAGCAGCACCCCGCCAAGGAATGGGACTCCTTGGCCCTGAGGGAGGAAGGCTGTGAGCCAAAGACGGTAAAGGGCAGCACATGCCTGGGTCACTGGGTGCGGATGGGGCAGGTGGGGCTTCAGGATTCCCAAAGGAGACAGAATCCATAGCCTCCTCTGCCTTCAGGAGCTGGGGACCAGGACCCACGGATCTGAGGGTGGGGGTGGGGGTTGGCCCCCTGGGTCCTGTGGGACTGAGGCTGTGGCTCCCGGGGCCTGACTCCCAGCCTGTTCCCCAGGAGCGCCTGGACCATGCTGCTGAGCGCCTACTGGCATGGCCTGCATCCTGGCTACTACCTGAGCTTCCTGACCATCCCGCTGTGCCTGGCCGCAGAGGGTCGCTTGGAGTCGGCCCTGAGGTGGCGGCTCAGTCCCAGGGGCCAGAAGGCCTGGGACTGGGTGCACTGGTTCCTGAAGATGCGCGCCTATGACTACATGTGCATGGGCTTTGTGCTCCTCTCCACGGGCGACACGCTCCGGTACTGGTCCTCCATCTACTTCTGCGTCCACTTCGTGGCCCTGGCCTGCCTAGGGCTGGGGCTAGCTCTGGGTGGGGGCAGCCCGAGCCGGCGAAAGACAGCAGTCCAATCCTCTGGCCTTGCCCCAGAAAAGCTCCGGGAGGAGTAAGCGGCCAGCACCCCCAGTGTGGTGGTGTCCAGCCCCTGGGCTTCGGCCTGGGAGCTCTGTGGGCCAGGCCGTCGCCTCCCCCCCCTGGAGAGCCCCCAGTTGGCTAGGAGCCTGGAGAGGATCCTCTTTCCCAGCCATGACCCTGCGCCCGCTGAAGCAGAGCTCCCCTGCTCCCTGTGCCTGCAGCAGGCCCCTCCTCCCTACTCTGAAGTCAGGGCCCTGTCCAGAGGCAGTCTCCAGCCCTCGCTGCTGCTCCAGCCTGCAAGTGTTCAGAGAGCCGCGCTTCCCCAGAAACAGGGCGGGGCCAGGGGCCAGGTGGCTTCTTTGATAGATTCCCGCTGGGTGTGGGGCAGGAGTTTCAGGGTCAGTCCCCAGTTTCCTCTGGGGAGAGGAAGCCCCTTCCTGGGTCTCAGTCCTCCTGTGTCTCTTTAGAGCAGTACTTCAGGGTGGAAAGGAATGTAGCCTTCCATTTCCTGTGGGGGACTGAAGCACAGGTGGCCTGCTGGGGACTCTGCTCACGCAGCGGCCACCTCAGGGCCCGGCCCACCTGCCACCCTGTTGTCATCCCTTGGCCTACAACAGGTCAGAGTGTGTAAATCTTTCCCAATAAAGTGTGGCACAGGCATCTGTTTGTGAGAGTATCTGTGGGCAGTAAACCCCTGGGGACACTTAGGACACCTAGTGCCAACAGGAAGTGCCACTGCTCCACCTCCCAGGGCAACTCTGGTGACTGCCCGGCTCCAAAAGCCACAGGGTCTTCATTTCCCAGCAGAGCCTACAGCAGTCGCCTTGGGAGTTCCTGAGAACTGCACCCTGTCCCTCCTGGCCACCTGGTGGTCAGGTGTGGCCCTGACGTAGGGCCCTCCCTTACCTGGGCAGTCCCCGCCCAGGGAGCCAGTAGAGACGGAAACGCTGCAGGCTTGGCGCCATGGAGGAAAACCGGACCTGGGACCCTGACGCCTGGGGCTCCTCTGGGGAGCAGCCAGCCCCTCAGAAAGCCAGGGGAGGTGGGAGAACTGGGGGTGCAGGTCCACCAGCCTCAAAGCCAGGGGGACTCAGGAGGTGGGGGCCCTGGTTTCCTGGTTTTCAGGGCAGAGAGAAGAGGGGAGAAGGGAACTGGAGAATTCTATCCCTTGTTATGAGGAGGAGGAGTTAGGAGACCCAGGCTCGTGGGGGAGGACGGCCAGAGTCTCAGTGCCTCAGGAGGGGACAAGTTTCCAAGCTCATAAGTAAAGGAAAAGGAAGTTAAGCCTGGACCCCTGGGTCTGAGGGAGGAGGCTGGGCCTGTGTCCTGGGGTCTGAGAGAGGAGGCTGGGCCTGGACCCTGGGTCTGAGGGAGGAGGCTGGGCCTGGACCCCTGGGTCTGAGGGAGGAGGCTGGGTCTGGACCCCTGGGTCTGAGGGAGGAGGCTGGGCCTGTGTCCTGGGGTCTGAGGGAGGAGGCTGGGCCCGGACCCTGGGTCTGAGGGGGGAGGCTGGGCCTGGACCCCTGTGTCCTCCCAGCCTTCTGCTCTCCTGCGCAGGCCAGTCCTTGGCCGCTGTGCTGCACCAGCTCCCCAGTGCTGCTACCCTTCGGTACCGTGGCCCTGGGATGCTGCCCTGGGGGACACTGGAAGAGGAGGATGAGGATGGAGAGAGGAGCAGGCAGGCCTCTGCAGAAGCCAGCCAAAGCGAGCCGCAGGACCCTCGCCCGTCCCGGGAGTTGCCGTGGCCCATGCAGGCCAGGAGGGCTCACAGGTACAGCCGCTCTCCCTGAGCCCTTCCTCGGGCACTGACCGCTCCTTGCCCCCAGCAGCTGCCCCCTGTCTTTCCCTGTGGCTCCCACACAAGCACACGCGTCCCTCAGGAGCCACCCGTCGTGACTCCTCCCGTCCCCCTGCTCTGCGTGGGTCAGGTCACTTCTGTCCCCTTGCCACAGAGTTTTCTGGGAGCCAGCACAGCACAGCACCTGTGGGTGTTCCCAGTCTGTGCTGACTCGCCCTTGGTTCTCGTCTCTGTCTGTTTCCCTTCCAGAAAGAGCCAGGCCAGGGAACAAGTGGCCTTGGGCTCTGGACCGAGGACTGCCCACTGGGCACGGCTGCTCCCTGGGTCCAAGGAGAAGATGAAGGAAGGCTTGCGCGGCCTACAGCCCTGGGCCTGGACCCTGAAGAGGATCGGGGGTCGGTGGGGCCTGAGGGGGAGGGCTGGGTCCCCACCCCAGGTCTGAGGGGGGAGGCTGGGCCTCTGGGCCTGAGCTGAGCAGAAGGAACTGAGCCCCTGCCCCCCTGCAGGCCAGTTTGGCGGGGGCACCGAGTCCTACTTCTCCCTGTTGCGCTTCCTGCTGCTGCTCAACGTGCTGGCCTCTGTGCTCGAGGCCTGCATGACGCTGCTGCCCACCTGGTTGGAAGGGGCTCCCCCCGGCCCTCCCGGCCCTGGTACCTCCTCGCCCTGCGGCTCCTATAGCCCCCACACCCAGGGCCTGGTCTCCTTTCCCACGCAGCTTTTCAACCTGCTCTCTGGAGAGGTAGGTGGCTGGGCTCCGTAGGTCCCACCTTCGAGCACTGGTGTTCCTGTGACTTGTATCTATAGCCCTGCCCCAAAGGCCTGGCTACCTACTTCCTGGGCCCAGCCTCCACCTTGACCCCGATCTGCCCCTCACAGGGTTACCTAGAATGGTCTCCTCTCTTCTACGGGTTCTACCCGCCCCGCAAGTACCTGGCCGTGACCTACCTGTGCTCTGTCTTTGCCGTGGGCCTCATCTGCCTCCTGCTCATCCTGCACCGGTCAGTTCTGCCCACATCCTGATACCCTGGACAGGAGGGGAGTGAGTGGTGGTGGTCAATGCCCTCCTTAAATATCCTGGCTCTCGCTCTGTGCTCCTTTCTGAGTTGAAGTCCGTTTTAAGATGCTTCTTGTGCACATAGGCTAGGGACACACAGGAGGTGGCAGGTCCTCTCCCCAGCAGGCTGGAGGCCAGGGGGAGGGAGGAGGTTAAGTAAGCACGTGTATTTCGTGCTTTCTGATGAGGATAGAGCTGTATAGACTACAAACAGGGCTGATTTCACTCATTCATACTCTGTGCCAGGCAGTGTTCTAAATGTTGGGACACATCACTAAGGAAAACAGACACAGACAGAGTCTCATCGCAGTGGCACTTACGTTGCACTTGGGGGATAGGTAAGGAGCGCGTCACTTGCACAGGCTGCTGGAAGCTACTCAGGGCCAGAGCGAGGGACATCCCAGTGCTGCCTGGGCCAGGCTGCTGTACTGCAGGGGGTCAGGGAAGCATTGTTGAGAACACAGTATTGAGAGGATGACGTTGAGGAAGCGAGAGTTTCAGCCAGGCAGACACCTGGGGGAAGACCTTCCAGGCGGACCCAGGGCCAGAGCAAGGCAGGCACCAGCCCAGCAGGTCCCCGGACAGAAGGCCATCCCGACCTGAGTCAGGGAATGAAAGTGTCCCCCTGTGGGCTTGTGGAAGAGAGGGAAGGAGGCAGAGAGAGAGAAGGGGAGGGAGGGAAGGAGGAGTGAGTGAGGGGAGGAGGTCCATTAGGAGGTCACTGCCAGAGTCCAGGTAACAAGCGATGGCACAGACCACCATCTGATGGGAGAAGCAGGGTGGTGACAAGGGGTCAGTTTTGGAGTTAGTTTTAATCTTTAAAAATGCCACAAGTATTTAAAAGTACATAAGGAAAGGGTTTGAGTTTCCACTGGTATCAAGAAAGAGATCAGGAGCTGGCTGATGGCACACACCTGTAATCCCAGCAGCTCAGGAGGCTTAGGTAGGAGGATCACAAGTTTGAGGCCAGCCTCAGCAATTTAGTGAAGCCTTAAGCAAAAGATTCTGTCTCAAAATAAAATAACTGAAAAGGGCTGAGGATGTAGCTTCTTGGTAGAGAACCTCCAGGTTCAATCCCCAGCACCAGGAAAGAAAGAGAGAGAGAGCGCGGGTGCTCCTGTAACCACGCCCTTCTGCTCACACCGCCCTGTGGCCTGGTTTTCATCTTGTTACGCTGGATGTATTTACAGGGGTTCCTGATTGACTGTATTAGGGGTGTGGTTGAAATCAAAGTCCAGAAGGACTCCCTGTTGACCCACACACGGCAGGGTAGAGGTTGAGATAGACGGGCCGTACAGGAGCTGTAGCTTTGGACCCAGTGATTTTTGAGGTGCCTTTTATTTTGATATTGTGGGGGGAATGGGACCCAGGGCCTCATGGATGCCAGGCGACACCCCCGAGCCACATCCCAAGCACCAGGTGCCTTTCAGACCCAGTGTTAGGCATGCAGTTGGATATGTGGGTTGGGACTAGAGTACACACTTGGGACTCTGGCATTCAGGCAGGACAGGGAGACCCCCAAGGAAAGGAGTGTGTTCAAGAAGGAAATCAAGGACTTAAAAAGAATGGAGGGGAAAAAAAAAAAAAAAAAGAATGGAGGGGCTGGGGTTGTGCTCAGCGGTGGAGTGCGCACCTGGCATGCACAAGGCGCTGGGTCGATCCTAGCACCACATAAATGTAAAATAAAGATATTGTGTCCACCTAAAACTTAAGAATAAACATTTTTTTAAAAATGGAGTGTCTCCTGTAAGCTGGACACTGTGGCCAGGCATGGGAGCCACCCAAGGGTCCCCATCCCTTGCATGCTTTACAGCCCAGCCCGGGAGGGGAAATAAAGAGTGGGACAGATGTGGAATGAGCAAACATCAGTAATTTGAGTTGGGGAATGACCCTGTATAAAAACAGGCTGCATGGTGTGACAGCAGGAGCCAACAGACTTCTGTAAGTTAGCGAGTACGCATCTTCATCTTCGAGGGTCACGCAGTCTAGTCCCAACTAATCTTGGCCATCATAGTTTGTGAGGGCAGCCATAGGTGACATGCAAATGACTGGGTGTGGCTGTTCCAATATTTACAAAAACAGGTGTTGAGTGGGATTTGACACAGGGGCTGCTAACCCCTGTAATAGAGAATGGCAGGGGACCCTCATTAGATGCAGTTGTCAGCACAGGCTTCTCTGACTGGGGAACCTGTAGATGGGCCCTGGAAAGACAAGGAGCCAGCCAGCTGGACAGCCAAGACTCCAGCATTCCAGGCAAAGCACACTGCAGTGCAAAGGCCCTGTGGTGGGAAAGATGTTTGGGTTTGTCTCGGGAAATAAAAAGCCAGTATGAGGAGGAGGAAGAAGATGGATGAGGTTTGAGTTTCAAAGGTAGGTGAAGTTGTGGACCCTGGCTGGTTATGCTAGGAAGCAGCCTGAATCTTAAGAGCGGGGAGAAGTTACATAATGGGTTTTCAATAGCCAACAGCATCTCTTTTGCCTAAAAAAGGAAGTCCCAACCAGCTGAAAAACAAAATGAGCTGGGTTTGGTGGTGCACACCTGTAATTCCAGTGAATTGGAAGACTGAGGCAGGAGGATCACAAGTTCAATGCCAGCCTCAACAATTTAGCAGTACTGTCTCAAAATATAAAAAGGGCTGTGGGTGTGGCTCCGTGTTTAGGCACCCCTGGTTTCAATCCCGGGTTAAAAAAAAAATACACCCAGAGAATGGCTTCTCAGAGGTACAGCCTGAGAATGGGTTCTCAGAGGTGCAGCCTTCCTGGCTGTGCATGGGAAAGGTGAGGCTGAGGCCAGCGGGGTGAAGGTGGATGTGGGGTTGGGTGTGGTTTCTGTCCCTTTCTCTGGTTCTCTGTCCCCTCCCTGGGCCTCTGTGCCCTCTGTCTCTTGTGGTCTTTACCTCTACCCTCTCTGGGCCTCTGTCTCCTTCCCAGGTCCCTTCCTCTGCTCTCTGGGACTCACTCTCTCCTTCTGTGTCACTTTTAGTTGTCTGTACCCCACGTTTCTCTGCACCTCGTGGCCTTTGGTTCCAAGGACTATGTGTGTTCCGCCTCTTTGAGTCTTTCTCCATCAGGCGGAGTTGGCCAAAGACCTTAGAGTTCATGTTCCATTTGTCCCATTAGAGGGGTGCCCTGGGACCCCCCACTCGTGGCTGTTCTCACACCCAGTCTCGCGGGTCTCCCCTCTTCAGCTCGGTGTCGGGACTGAAGCAGACCTTGTTGGCTGAATCCGGGGCTCTGACCAGCTACAGCCACCAGGTGTTCTCAGCCTGGGACTTTGGCCTCCGTGGGGACGAGAATGTGCGGCTGCGCCAGGGCATCATTCTGTATGAGTTGCAGGTGCGCCTGAGGTAGGGCAGGGGACACAACTCCCTAAGGACCAAAGGGACCGAGCGAGAAGACGCTGGGCCTAACCCTGTGATAGGGCTTTTGGAGAGAAGCGGGTCGGAGATTCTTCTAAGGAGGGAGGTCGTGGGTATGGCAGGGCTGAGGAGCATGGTGCGACAACAGGGTTGCCTGAGGCTGAGCAGTGCAGAAGCAAGTACCCAGCAGAACAGGACCGGCCTCGAGGTAAAGCAGGATTGGAGCTCCAGGCAGGAAGTCCAGGGCGGGAGTCTTGAGAGGGGGCCTGAATGGTCCTAGGTAGGGTCAGGAGTGGGTGGAACGGGGACAACAAGAGACCCTTAGCTGGTAGGTGAGGAGTGCATCCGTTCAACTCGAGGAGGGGCTCTGGGCGGCCCCCAGAACTGAGGAGATGGGGCCCAGGGGAACGTCTCTCCTGGCCTCAGGTGGAACTGGAGGAAGCCGTGGTACGACGCCAGGCTGCAGCTCGGACACTGGGCCAGCAAGCCAAGGCGTGGCTGGTGCGCGCGCTGCTCAACCTGCTGGTGTTGGCGCTCCTGGCGGCGGCCTTTTACGGTGTCTTCTGGGCCACAGGATACACCGTGGAACTACAGGTGTCAAGGGTCTTGGGGAAGGAGCGCCCCAGGGTCCTGGAACCTACATTTCCAAGGATGGAGGGCTGTGGGAGGGAACCGAGGTCTAGGATTCCTGGAATCTTAGGAGCACAGGGGCGGAGGAGGTGTTTGGACCCTGGACTCAATGGCCCTTGAGGGAAGAAGAGGCTGGGGGTAGGCCCTGAGGCATGGCTCTTTGCTTGGTTTGTCCTCCTTCCCAGGAGATGTCCCTTGTCCAGCAGACCCCACTGCTAAAGCTTGTAGTGAATTATCTTCCGTCCATCTTCATCTCCGTGGTCAACTTCGTGCTGCCCTTTGTGTTCAAGCTGATCGCCCCACTGGAGGGCTACACTCGGAGCCGCCAGATCGTTATTATCCTGCTCAGGTTCCAGCCTCCTGGGATGGGCTGGGGGTGGTGGAATGGCAGCGGTCAGGTTGTTGGCTCTGCAAATGAGACGGGGAAATCCCACGGATGTAGGATCCAGGGGTTCTGGATTCAAAATCGGATCACACTGAGCCTCAGTTTCTTCATCTGTGACATGGGGAAAATCCTCCTCCTCCTTTGCCTTGCAGGACTGTGTTTCTGCGCCTGGCGTCCCTGCTGGTCCTGCTCTTCTCCCTCTGGAATCAGATCACGTGCGGGGGCGACGCCGAGGCTGAGGACTGCAAGACCTGTGGCTATAATTACAAGGAACTTCCGGTGAGAAGCTCCCGGGGCAGAAAGCGGGTCGATATGAAGCTTAAAATCATGGATCCCTGGAGGAAAGGAGGAGTGGGTGAAGGGGACCTGACGTCCCGGTTGGGAGGCGGGAGGAGCTTGGGTTGCTCTATAGGGGTGGACGCTGGGGAAAAAGGAGGACCCCGAGAATGCACCGGTAGCGCCCTACAGCCTGGCTATCTGCCGCGGCTTTTTTTCCTTTTTCAGTGCTGGGAGACTCGTCTGGGCCAGGAGATGTACAAACTCCTCATCTTTGATTTCCTGAGCGGCCTGGCGGTCACGCTGCTCGTCCAGTTTCCTCGGAAGTGAGAGCCCGCCCCTCGCCTTGGCTCCGCCTCTCCGGGAGCAGGCCCCGCCCTCAAGGCGCAGTACTCCCCGGCTCGCCCCGCCGCTGGGGACCCGGAGCCCTGGCTTAGTGCTTAGACCCCGCCGCCTCGTGCTCGGGGGGTTCCTTCCCTCTGACCCCGCCCCGCGCTCCTTTCCCATTGGTGGCTGAGGCCTTGGAGGCGGGGAAACCTGCCGGCACGTCTCTCACCGCCTCGCCCCGCTCCCGCTGCAGGCTTGTGTGTGGCTTCTGTCCTGGTGCGCTGGGTCGAGTCGCCGGGACCCAGGAGTTCGAGGTGCCCTACGAGGTGCTGGGGCTTATCTACGCCCAGACGGTGGTCTGGGTGGGGAGCTTTTTCTGCCCTTTACTGCCCCTGCTCAACACGGTCAAGTTCCTGCTGCTCTTCTATCTGAAGAAGGTGAGTGAGAAGGACCCAGCCAACAAGTACTGGGACCACCCCGGAGGCTGGACAAGGGTGCCAGGTGCTCTGACTACTAGGTCCTGAGAAGAGAGCGCTGGAGGGCAGAAGAAGGGGTCTAGGGCATCCCGTCATCTAAGTCCCAGCCATTAGAATTCAGGTTCCTTGGTACAGCCTGGGGTGGGGGGCAGGACTCTAGGGTAGGAAAAAAGGATAAGTGAGCGACTCTTGGGTCTCAGAACCCCTTTTCCAACCTTCTTTGCCAGGTCACCCTCTTCTTCACCTGCTCTCCAGCCTCCCGCACCTTCCGGGCCTCCACCGCGAATTTCTTTTTCCCTCTGGTCCTTCTCTTGGGTCTGGCCATCTCTGCTGTCCCGGTGTTTTACAGCATATTCCAGTGAGTGGGAGCGGTTCCTGCCTCCTTCTTCTACCCTCTCACAGGGTTCTGAGTCTGGTCCTATTGAGCCCAGCCTGTCTCTGCCTCCAGGATCCCACCTTCTAAGGCATGCGGTCCATTCCGGGGGAAGTCATCCATCTGGGCCCAGATCCCTGAATCCATTGACAGCCTCCCTCAGACCACCCAGAATTTTCTCTTCTTTCTGGGGACCCAGGCTTTTGCTGTGCCTCTCCTGCTGATCTCCAGGTGAGGGGACACAGACTTCTAAGTTTGAATATGTGATCTGGGGTCCCATTACCTGTGTCCTCAAGATATCCTAGAAAGAAGGGACAGGGGTATGAATTCCTGAGTCTGAGGGAGGTGGGTTGGGGCCTGGATTTCTTGGTCCTGAGGAAGAGTTGGGGCTCGGTACTAGATTCCTGGGTCTTGAGAGGAGGAGAATAGGGTCTTGCTCTCCTGGGCGTGAGAGGAGGGGTGGGACCCTGGAGTCCTTGCTCCTAAGAAAGAGGAGGGTCTAGAAGACTGAATTCCTGAATCTGAAGGAGGAGGGGGTCTTGGAGTCTTCCCCCGCCCCTTCTTTTCAGCACTGGCATTGAACACAGGGGCGCTCTATAACTAAGCTACATCTCCCCATCCCCAGCCCTTTTTATTTGTGTCTCCCGAGTAGCTGGAATTACAGGTGTTCACCACTGCATCCTGCCTAAATACATAGGTCAGGACGCGTGTCCGTGGTGGCTGTTCTGTGTTGCTGGGGATTCAACCTGGGGCCTGGCTCATGCGTGCCAGTCTCTGTTTTTTAATGAGACATAGGGTGAAGATAATCTAAGAGAGTTTCTGGAGAGGTTTCCATTCCTTTCTCCCTTAGCATCCTGATGGCGTATACCGTGGCCCTAGCTAACTCTTATGGACGCCTCATCTCTGAGCTCAAACGCCAGATAAAGACGGTGAGCCAGGCCAGTCCCTGGGAAGGGCTCCTCGGGGACATGGAAAGTGCCATGGGGGAGAGAAGGTGTGTCTCATCTTCACCTCTTTGACCCCAGGAAGCGCAGAATAAAGTCTTCCTGGCACAGCGGACAGTGGCAATGAGCTCCGCCAAAGGGGCTTCGACCAGCGTGTCTCGGGATGACGTCCCACCGTGAGGCCCCAGACATTCCCCAGCCCTGTCCCGAGATTTCCAGAGCTTCCGCTGCCAAGTACGGACGGTCTAATTGAACCTTCTGATCACTTTAATAAACAGGATTGAGGCTCCTGAGCGCTCTTTCAAACCAGAGTCCTGAAGCCTGGGGTAGGGCTTTGCCCCGGGACTAGCCAATCGGGTGTATGGGCATGCGTGTCGGCGCGTAGGGCTAGACGGCATGGCAGCCAATCGGCGGCCGCTTCCGGTAGCATCAGGGGCAGGGCCGCTTGACAATCCCGACAAGAGCTGTCGCCAGGCGTACAAAACGCCCAATGTCTAGGATTGGCTGTGATGGAGAGTGTCTCGGCCAATCACCTTTCTCTACGGACTTGGAGGGGCGGTGCTAATTGACCTAAACCAAACCGTGGCCGAGGTAGGGAACAGGGCGGGGCATCTCCTGCCAATTGGAAGTGCTAGAAGGCGGGTCTGCCAGTCTGTGTACAGCTACAGCGCCATGAACATCTTGCCCAAGAAGAGCTGGCATGTTCGGAATAAGGACAATGTCGCCCGCGTGAGGCGTGACGAAGCTCAGGCCAGGGAGGAAGAAAAGGAGCGTGAAAGGAGGGTACTGCTTGCTCAACAAGAGGTAAGTTTCGAGTACGGGCGGGCGGAGCTATCGCGGCTAATCGCACCGGCGTCGCGGGCAGGAAGCGGAAGTGGGAGACGCGCAGGCGCGGTGCGCTGCTACTAGTCGCCGCTCCAGCTTTTGGCGACGATTTTTTTTTTTTTTTTTTGCTAGCTCTAAGCCCACTTCCGCAAAACCTCTAGAAATCTCTAGTCTTGATTCTCCCCTGATGTGTTTGCAGTGTCCAGAGCCTGCCTCAGAGTAGGAGTTTAATAATTAGTTGAATAAATAAACGAATCTGTAAAAATGCGTTTCAAGGAAGTCACTTTTTAACCAGTTTGCCTGCGCACCCTATTTGTGTGCTCAGTTTGTGCAGACCACTTGATTTCCGAATCTTAAGCACTGAGTTCTCGGAGGGGGGTTGTCATCTTGCACGAAGCGAGGTAGCTTCAGAGAGGAAGGCACAGGAAGAGGGAACAGTGGCACAAGCCAGGTTCCACTTCACTGGACGAGCCCTTTCCTTGAACTGCTTCCCAGACGCAAGTTTTTGTTTTTGTTTTCTGTTGTTTTTGTACTGGGGATTGGACTCAGGGACGCTCTACCTACTAAACTACATTCCCACCACCCTCCCGGCTTTTTAGACAGGTCTCACTTAAGTTGCTGAGGCTGGCCTCAAACTTAAGATCCTTCTGCCTCAGTTTCCTGAGTCTCTAGGATTAGAAGCATGGACCACCACACTCAACTCAGAGGCTTTCTGTATAGCTCCTAAATTTGTTTGGTTTACACCTAATTCCTCAGCTAATCTGATCCTCAACGGTGGCTGGAGAGGTGGTGGCAATCTGGGGTTTTAAAATTCTCGTTTCTCAGTATAAATTACTAATCATTTTGGGGTAGTGACTTGATACAATGCCTGGGATTTAGAGCGTTTGCTCTGAAGCAATCTGACTACATTCATAACCATTGTAAATCACCACCATTACCATCAAATCTAACCCGAGGGCCTCACTCATGCTGAGATGGGGCTCGACAACTGAGCTGTACCTCTAGCCCAATAGCTCCCCCCCCCCCCCCTTTGTGGTACTGGAGATTGAAACCAGGGACTCAAACATGTTAGGCAAATGCTCCACTACCAATCTACATCTGCAGCCCGCCATTAAATTTTGGAATAGGGTCTTGCTAAGTTGTTCTAGCTGGCCTCCAGCTTGCATTCCCTGCCTCGGCCTTCCCAGTACGTGGGATTACAAGCACCACCATGCCTGGTCCTGTACCTGTTTTTATCCAGACTGGAATCCCTTTTGGTTTAGGCCAGGGATCTTTTTCCACCTGTCTTTGGTAATCTCACCATTTACTATTTTCACCCATGCTGAGACAGGTGCCTCTTCTGGGTCCCAGTGCCTGTGTTCTCTCTTGTAGCCCCCAGCATGATGGACCGCTATGCTTTCTGCAGTCAGCACATTTGAGTCCCCTTGAGCGACCTGTAGGTTTTGCATATCCTGCCTATAATTCTTTCCCCCCAGGCTCGCACAGAGTTCCTAAGGAAGAAAGCCAGGCATCAGAATTCACTGTCTGAACTCGATGCAGCAGAGGCAGGAGCTCCAAGGTCTGGCCCTGTGGACCTGTTCCGGGATTTGCTGGAGGAAGGGAAAGGGGTGACCAGAGGCAATAAAGACTATGAAGAAGAAAAACGACAGGAAAAAGTAAGCTGGCCTCATCTGTGTCATCAGAGGGATACTGAAGAGAGCCGGGAGACGGAGGACATTTTGGCCCCGGGCTGTGACTGAGCATTAAGAAGTATAGTGAAAGAAATAAACACAGAACATTTGCAATAGGCTAGAACACAGTGCCTAGGACACTGGTTATTCCTGTGGGGTACTCACAGTCCTGGTTAGTAGATGATGGAGGTGGTGCTGACATTTTTTATTTTGGGGTACCAGAGATGGAACCCTAGGGCACTCAACCCCTGAGCCACATCCCCAGCCCTTTTTTGTATTTCATTTATTGACAAGGTTTTGCTGAGTTGCTTAAGGCCTTGCTAAATTGCTAAGGCTGGCTTTGAACTAGCAATCCTCCTGCCTCAGCCTCCTGAGCTGCTGGGATTACAGGCGTGCACCACCACACCCAGCTTCTTAAACTTTTTAAATGTGAATCAGACCCTGCCACTCTATAGCTCTCTGGCATTTCCATCATTCTGAGATTGTTATTCCCCAACCTCCACCACTGTGCTTTCAGCTGTCTCCTCAAAGCCTGCCTTTGAACTCAGAGAGCTCTGCCCCATCCTCCCATTTACCTGCTTGGTACTACATTTGCCACTGTGCCTACATCAGAAGTTCAGCCTGTTTGCATTAGGCCTTAGCACCTGATAGCTGATTGACGATTGGCCCTTGATTTCCAGTGGTGGAATGACTGGTTATGTCTCCCCAGGACCTTGTGCTCTGGGTAGGATGCCCTCGGTTTCTCTGTTACCATATCTAGAGCTCCCTGAGGAACTCAAGTTCTATCAACATCTCTTCTGTTTTCTGGCTCCCTCAGGAGAGGCAAGAAAAAGCGCTGGGCATCCTGACATACCTGGGCCAGAGTGCAGCAGAGGCCCAGACTCAACCCCCTTGGTACCAGCTCCCCCCAAAGCGAGGGGGTTCCCCAACAGGCTCAGGCACAGATGAGAAGATTAAGAACCAACTAGACCCCTTACAGGAGATGCAGAAACATCTGGGGAAGAAGAGAAGGCACAGCAGTGAAGAACGAGGTCACAACAGAAAGGGAAAAATGGAAGGATCTGAGAAGCAGCGGCCCAAGCAGTAAGAACAAAGACAAATGCAGGGCAGACCATTCCAGACAGAGAACGTGGCAGCAGCCCTGCCTGGGCACCACAGCTGATATGGCAGGTGGGGTAGGAAGTGGCTCTCAACATGTGGTCCAGGGACCCCAAGTTCCAAAAAAGCCCTCTGGAGTCCTGTAGTGTCAAGCTGCTTTTTCATGATGTGAGATGTCTTTGCTCTGATTGCTTGATGTTATGAACACTTACGTCCAAAATTTGTTTCATTTCTACTCCAGTATGTAAACTTAAAAAATCTTTGATTTCCTCAGTTTTTAAGAGTATAAAAGGGTCCTGAGACCAAAACATTTGAGAATCACTGGGTTAGAGAATAAAAGATCCCAAGTGCAGGGGGCGTTTCCGACTACAATTTGATTTACCTCACAAGAGGAAACCAGTCCAGAGGTTTCCCTGTTCTCCCCAGGATGCTACTCTGCACTTGACCTTGGTTGGGGTGTGTGGGGTGCAGAGGGCACCTGCTTTTAGGACTGGGGAGAACAGAAGCCCACAAAAGGGTGGGCAGAGACTTCCTCATGGTGTTCCTGCACCAGGTGGCTTCAAGAGCTGAAGCAGCAGCCTGAGACATAGGGGCTCCTGGTGGTAGAGGTGAGAGGGCTGCCCTGCTTTCTGACCTTGCTTCTCTTCCCTAGGCCCCCATCCCTGGACCAGCTTCGAGCTGAGCGTCTTCGGCGGGAAGTGGCTGAGAGGGCTCGGGCTGAGGCCCTGCTGGCCCGGATCCAAGGCAGGGTACCCCAGGAGGGTCAGCCAGAGGAAGAGATAGATGATCGACGCCGGCGGTACAACTCCCAGTTCAACCCCCAGCTAGCCCGGCGGCCCCGCCAGCAGGATCATCTTGCTCACTGACTCCTGAGGGGGTACAGGAGAGGCTGTGCTGCCAGCCGTCATATAAAACTATTTATTCATAAATATTTTCCAAAATGAAAATAGGTTTACCAAAAAATGTCCCTCACTGGGGAGGGGAGGAGGGGGCAGCCCTCGCCCCCGGGGCCCCCAGGGTGGGGCTGAGAGGAAGAGAAAACCTCCCGGCCCTCTCCCTGCTTCCTGGGGGAGGGGGTGCCCCATGGCCTGGGGCCTCCCCAGTCTTCCAGGGCAGGGCCCTCACCTGGGCAGGGGGATCAGCATGCGGGGGAAGGGTCAGGTAGAGGGGGCCAGTGTCACTGGAGGTCCCGGTCCTCCAGGTAGCGGTACTCAAAGGTGAAGCCTTCCTTCTTCCGCTGGCCCCACTTCTCGTAGTCAAAGTAGATGTAGGTGCCCTGGCCAGGGGAGAAGGTGGTCAGTGAGTGGATGAGGTGGTGGACTGGGAGCTGGGTCAGACCGGGAGCTGGGTCAGACCAACAGGGGGCAGTTCTAGGGGCCACAGAGGTGCCAGACCAACTGCCCCACATGCACACGCAATTCCACTCCACCACAGTGGTCTGGTGTGTGCACCCCAGTCAAGCCTCTACCCAGGCCTGTCTGCAAAGCTCCCCCTGCTTTCAGATGGCTGCAGCTGTGGAGCATCTCCCGGGTGCCCAGTACAGATGTAAAGGCCTAGTGTGGAGTCTCCACAAAGAACCTAAGGCCACAGGTACCACTGCCCTTGCCTAGAGCTCCCAACATGCTCAGAGTCTACATTCCAAGTGCTCTGCAGGGACACTTTATTGTGACAGTGATGGTGTGGGAATTTCTAAATGACTGGATGCCCTAGAATGTACTGATGTGAAGGACCAAACTAGGATGGGACACAAAGTCAGCAGTCAAGTGATCAAGGTTGGAGAAGAGCTAGGTCCTGAGTGAGGGTCTGAAATGCTTCAAAGAAAGCAGCCTGGAGATCAGAGGAGCAGGATGGAATTTGGTGAGGACAAGGATCACTGAAGGGGCTTGACATCTGGGAAACATTTGTGGAGGAAAACCACTGTGGAACACACCAAATGAAAGTGACTTTAAAAAAAAATTTCCCCCAATACTCACTGTGCAGCATCCACCATTAGTACGCACATGTTATTAGCTCATTTCATCCTTGTACAACTGCAGGGGTGGGTCCTATTACCCCATTTTTACAAATAAGATGACAGAATAGAATAAGGGACTTGCCTGCCCAAGGTCAGCCAGCTGGAGCTGGGCTCAAACTCAGGAGGCCGACTACAAGATGTTTCCTAGGGGCTAATTGTTGGAATGTGAGAAGGCCACCTTGACAGCCTCCCTAGTGTCTGCTGAGCCCCTGCTGCTGGGTACAGTGGAGCCCACAGCCTGCTTCAGGGAGACGTGTCAACTAGGACATTCACACTCCCAACCAAGGCGCCTAGTGCCACACAGAAGAGACACAGGCTGCTGGCTCCAGGAAGCCTTCTTTGGGCAGGGACACTTGGGCTCAGTTTGAGCCTGTTTTGGGCCCAGTGTTTGGGTTCAGACCTAGAGCTCAACAAGTGAAGGATGAGAATTGCATCCCAGGCAGAGCAATCCTGGTTAGTCTGCAGGTCTCAGCTGGCTGAAGAGTGGGAGTAAAGGAGAAAGGCCAGCAGGGGCTGCCTGGGCTTGGGAATGCTAGCCATCTCTCAGTGGGACCAGGGTGGGTGGGGCCCTCACCTGCTCAAACTCATCAGTGATGGTCTTGGGCTCCTCGTGCCTCTGGAACCACATCATGTACTTGGTGTGGAATCGCCATGATTGCTTCTTTAGGGCCTTGGCTGCCAGGTACTGTGCTTTAGTGCCCTAGGGGAAGAAGGCAGGAAGGGGGGGATCAGGGGGCCCCCAAGCTGGGTAGGGACCAGGGGAATGGGGTGGGGCATTAGGGCTGGACCCGGGCCCCCACTACAGACCACAGTTGGGCTGGACAATCCATTTTCAGACAGCGCTGGGGGCATGGAACATACCAATGTTGGTCAGGAGAAGAAAAATGAGACAGGAGGTGGAAATTGCTTTCAGAGAAGCTTTGAGAAGGAAGAGAAACTAATATATGACGAGAGCTCAAAAGAGAAAGTTTAGAGTACTACTCAGTGGGGATGAGGGGAGGGTTACTCATGATGGGCTGGGGTCAGGAGGATGCATGGGTTCCAAGAAGTCTGCAGGGATGCCTGAAAACAGGAGGTCCAAGACTAAAGGGCCTGGCTGAGGAGAGCTGGGAAGGGGCTTTGGGCCATGCCAGGGAGAAACCAAGTGGTCTGGGCTGCCACTGAGGCCTGCCTCTCCCTCAGTCTGAGTAGCTCTTGACACCACTGGGCTGGATGGAGACTGGGACAGTCTTGGTTTGGGGGAGCAGGGCCCGGGACTGGGATAGGGAGGGGGGTGCGGTCCCGGTGGCCGCATTGGGGCACCCACCTCATGCTCAGGCTCCATCATGGTCCTACCAACCTCTTCTCTGAAGTTGCTGCCCTTGACTGCTCCCAAACTCCAGGGAACCGGGGGACCTCATCCTAACTGCTTCAGTCATCTTCGTGCTCAAAACACATTTATTTCCAGTCTGCCCAGCTCCCTAAATTCTGCCAGGACACCTCCCCATGTACCCTATGGTGATCTGGCACAACTCTTGCTGTCAGTCAGCGAAGACCCATCTGTTGTTGGTCANCGGGGGGCCCGAGGCTGCCCCGGGGGCCCTGCTGTACCTCCAGATAGTAGAAGATGAAGAAGAGCGTCTCAGTCGACAGGCGCTGATAGAACTCCACGGTGTCCGAGTGTGGGGGCGGCATCTGGTGGTGGTAGGGGGGCGTCGGGCAAGGGTTCCGGGGTAGGTACTGCCTGTGGAGCAGCAGGGGGTTAGTGCCAGCTGCTTTCTGGCTCCTGCCCCGATCTCAGGCCATCTGGAGGGAACCTGAGCCAGGCCTTCATCACTTCCTGGGGCCAGCTCACTTTTACCTACAGCCTCTCAGGACTGGGAGCCAGCTCCCCAGCTGCTGCCTCCTCCCTCAGACTCTGGAGTCCCGGCCCCCAGCCCGTTCTGTGGCCCCTCACCGGATGCGCTCGGAGTCAGAGGGGTGGGGCATATGGTGCCAGGCAGCCTCCTCCATGGCCTGCTGGTAGAGCTGCTCCTTGGTGAGGGGCACTGGCCCCAGTGGACACACGCCCAGCGACAGTGGTATGTTCACCTCTGACAGTTGCAGGGGTGGCTGGGCTGAGGCCGGAGGTGCTGATGTGCTGCTCAGGATGATGTCTGTGGGGAGGGGAGGGTCAAGCCCTTGGATGAGGAGGATGGATGGGGCCAACCCCTTCTCTTTGACCTGCCCCCTTCTCCACCATCCCTGGACTCTTACCTCGCTCCGTTAGGTGTAACGTTGGCACAGGGTCCTCAATACCAGAGCTGATGGCTGCCCGCTCTGCCATGGACTTCAGGGAGCTCAGAGGCTCAGGAGCCTAGGAAGAAAAGAAAAGGTCTGTACTAAGGGCACAGGCCAGAGATTGCTAAGAACAGCCTGTCAGGCCCCAAGTACTCTTGCCTGTTCTGCTGAGAGCCATCAACGGCAATTACTCATGCCTTAAGATGTACCTAAGGCATGGGGTTATGAATGATGGTGGAATGTGATGATCATTATTATCCAAAGTACAGGTATGAAGACACGAATTGGTATGAATATACTGTGTATACAACCAGAGATGAAAACTTGTGCTCTATATGTGTAATAAAAATTGTAGTGCATTCCGCTGTCATATTAAAAAAAAAAAAATGTACCTAACATGTAAAAGAACTGCTGTGGGGAAAACTGGAAACTGTGTGGACTCTCCATTGTAGAATACGACCTACAGAATACCAATTGTGCCACCGTTTGTCTTAAGACATTCCTAAAAGGACCCCAAACTCTGGGGAAAAAAAGCCACTTGACTACCTGGTATTGTGGGGCATCTTAGGGAGGTGGGAGGTCTCATTCCCTTGAGAGTGAAAGGTTATCCCTCTGGGACTTGGTGCCCTCTTTGGGAATACCAGCAAGTTGCCTAGATTGGCCTCAAACTTGTGATCCTTCTGCCTCAGCCTCCCGAGTTGCTGGGATTATAGGTGTGACACCACACACCACTCAAGTAATTTCTTGATTGAAATGGTCTTTTAGAAGGCCTAAGGGCATGGTGACTTAAGGAATGGGCATGTGAAGTAGAAAGTACCATGCATCTCAGGACAGGACAGAGACTGAGGGTCTGGGGAGATAAAAAAGAAACCCATGGAAAGCAAGCGCGCAAACACAACCAACAGAAAGGGAAAGAAGCCAGAGAAACACAGTCCCAGAAAGAACCAAGGGGGTTGAGAGCACCAGAGATGGAGGTGAGGATGTGCGGTGGAAAAGGTCCAGAGAAAAGGGAAGAAAACAGATAAACATTCAGAGAGGAAGGGGAGGTAGAGGTGTTGCTGGAGACCTGGAACAGGGTGCGGGAAAACACCCGGAGGCCACAGAAATCAGGGATACTCAGAGCTCACCTTGACTTCTGGGGTGGTGCTGAACTGCGGAGGTCCATTAAGCAGAGCACCAGCTGCCTTGGCCTCACTGAAGCTGGGCGTTGGGGAGCTGGGGGGGTTCACAGGCAGTGGCACTAGAAGGCTGGGTCCCCCTGAGTTGTTCCCTGAGCCTGGGGCCACACCGCCAGCCCCTGTTGGGGCTGCCGCACTGGATTCTTTCCTGGGAATAAGATGAGAAGGGAAGTGGCTCCGAGGAAAGTCGTGGGAGTGATGAGCACAGAGAAGCCAGATGGGCTCTGAGAGGGGCGACTTAGGACAGAAGCAGTTTTCTGGGACCAAGGTAGAATTAATTTCTGGGATTTTTTCCTCAGTAAAGCAGAGCTGCCGAAGTGGGAATACAGATTCTGAAGGTGCTCAAATAGGCCATGAGGTAAAGAGAGAATGGGGGGTGGGGGGGTATGTTCTCAGGTAGATGGACACAGGGCAGGTGCCCCTGGGGCAACCCAGCTAGACCTGGGGTGGAGGAGGAGGAGGATGACAGGTCCTTCATTTAGCATTCTTTCAAAAACAGGTGGACCCAGAGGAGTGCTCTGACTTAAACTTTGGAGGAATGGCTAGAAACAAAGGAAGATTTGTGGACATTTCACTTGGAAAAGTGGAACAATGTCCCATCCAGTGGGAGTCAGCCTTGGGGCAGGAAACAGAAATGGTGAGAATATGGTAGGGCACTGTTGAAAAGTCCCAGTGAAAGGAAGGTGGATTTAGGACAAGCTATTGGATAAAGCTAGAGGCTAATGCACACCTCCCAGGTGAAGAGAAGTGGAGACCGGACACCTAGCAAAGGTGGAAGTCAAAGCCCACTGGACGCCCTGCCCATCAAGGCCAGGTTAGCAATCCCCCAATGAGGGAGCCACCAGAGCCTATGTGTTCCAGGAGAGGCTGCAACTGCCGCTGCCAAGACACTCACGAGGTGCTGGGAGGTGGATTGTGGGGACCTGAGGCCGGACCCAGGGCCTGGCTGCTAGCACTGTTGCCCCCACTGCTGCTCAGGGCCACCTCTGCAGGGCTGTCTGCCACGACTGAGCTGTAGCCTGGGGGGAGCAAAAGGCAAAGAGAAAGGAGCTGTTGGCTGCTCCCTATCCTGCTCCAGGCCCCTCCTCCCACCCTGCCGGCCTCACTTACTGGTGGCACCGTTCTGCTTGCCAGCCCCTCCACCTGTGCTGCTGTTACTATTATTGCCGCTCCCTCCACCCCCGCCACCACCACCCCCGCCAGGCTGGGCACTGGGGGGTCGGGGCTGGGTAGCACTGGGCCCACTGGGGGCTGGTGGGGCCACAGCCTGAGCATAGGGGGCAGGGGTGCCCGAGTTGTGGCTGGGAGCTGGACTGGCCTTAGGGCCCAGGGCACTTGGGGGTGCTGCTGGGGCAGGTGCCCCATTATTGCCAGGGGTGGTGCTCAAGGCAGAGGCGGCAGGCGGGGGACCAGAGGGGTAGGTGGGTGGCACAGCTGGGGACTGGGGATGCTGGTTGCTGTGGACAGGCTTGGAACCATTTTTGGCTGGAGACTGCAGGGAAGAGAGAACAGTGTCAGGACCCAGTGGATCAGCAGGTTCCCACCCACCTCAGGCTCAGGCTCCATCATGGTCCTACCAACCTCTTCTCTGAAGTTGCTGCCCTTGACTGCTCCCAAACTCCAGGGAACCGGGGGACCTCATCCTAACTGCTTCAGTCATCTTCGTGCTCAAAACACATTTATTTCCAGTCTGCCCAGCTCCCTAAATTCTGCCAGGACACCTCCCCATGTACCCTATGGTGATCTGGCACAACTCTTGCTGTCAGTCAGCGAAGACCCATCTGTTGTTGGTCAAAAGGGACTGGTGGGAGACTCCTAAATGCCCTCAACATGAGAGGAGCCTGAGCAGCCTCATGTTCAAGAGTAGAAGAAAACCAGCTGACAGTCAAGCACTGCTTCTCAATGTCACTGAAAGGACCACCACAGCCACTCACGGGGTCATACATTACAGCACTGCAGAAAGCAGTAGCAGAGCATCCCTGCTGCAGCCAAGTTCTGACCGACAACGTGGGCTGCCACACCAACCAGCTTGTGGACATTGCTTCACCACCACATGGGAAACTCAGGCTCACCAGGCACCAAATGGGACTGGCTACCCACTTCCCTCCTGGGACTGCTGTTTGGCTGTGGGGGCCCAGGAAGGTGGCAAAGCCCACCTGGGAGTCCCTGCCCCAGCCTCTCTCTCACTGCTCCCAATCCTGGTCCCCACACCAGTCTCACTGATGTCCACCAAGGGCCTCTCCCTTGGCCCACAGGGGCCTTAGGCCCATTCTGCCCTTCCTAACGTCATCCTTGTGTGTTCCCACCCAGGTAGTTCCACGGCAGGTGTCTGCTTTCAACCTATCGCTTCTCAGTCTTGCTTGGCCCCTTCAGGGCTGGTCCACAAAGCCCTAGCCCCGTAGCCCAACAATCCCAGGCCAGACTCATCCCACTTCCAAGCTTCCGGTCGGAGTTTGCCCTTGTGAACTGCGGCTGCCTCGTCTTCTTCTGGCGCCCAGGGCACAGCCACCTGAACCACAGCGGTCAGTCACCTGCCTATCTCCCCTCACGGTGGCAACGATTTCTGAGCCTCCACTCGCCTAAGCCTAGCACAGTGGCTAGCACTCAGACCTGAATAAGCCTTTGGGAACCACTGGATAAACAGGGGACATGCCCATCCATTACTGGCTTGAACCCACCTGGCTGACTTCACTATCTGTCGAGCGTCCTCTCTTCTTATCATCTTCAGAGTTCTCCTGGTTGGGGGAGGTGGAGTCAGACACCTGTGTGGCTCTTAGGTCCCAACACAGAGACACCATAATCTCTGAACCTCCTGGGGACCTGGACCCAGCTGAATGACTTTGTACCCCAGAGTTGTCCAAACATCTAACCTTAATTTTTCTGGAGAAACCACCTAAATTCAGGTTCCCCAATGTCCTTGTCTTTTGGGAGCTGGCATTAATGCCCCCATCTTCCTAACAACCTAGGAACCTTCTCTCCTTAGGGAATTTCAGTCCTTGGATCCCTGCCTGAGCTTGCTGCCCAGGGCCTCAGGCGCCCCCTGCACTGGCCCCACACACCCAAGACCCACCCATGGCTTAAGATTGTGTGGGACACCAGGGTCCACCTATCAGCTCTTTACATCAAGAAGGGCCTCAGCTGCCCTCCCTGCAGGCCACTTTGGAGAAAACAGGCTCCTCTTAACTCCCATCCTCCTGGTTATAGCATCTTGCTACTCTGGGCCCTCACCGTGGTGCAATTGGCTGGACTGGGGGGGATGGGAGAGCTGGAGGTGGTTGAGGTGGGCGTGCTGCTGGACTGGTTGAAGATCTCGTCCTCCATGTGGCTGTGGCTGGGGGGGGAGGTGGCGACCAGCGCCTGTGCTGTGGAGGCAGGAGAGGGGCATGATTAGCTGGTGCAGCTGACCCTTCGGGGCCTTCACCCTCTGCACCATGAAGGTCAGTCCAGGGCCTTACGAATGTCCTCGAGATCCAGGTCATCATAGAGGAACTCATTCTCCTCAAAGTCAGGGTCCTGAGAGGAGTCAACGTAGTACTCAACATCATCCTTGATCTTGCGAATGGCATCCACGAGGATGGAGTCATTGTCCAGCATGCGCAAGATGGTCTCCAGCATGCGCACGTGGTAGCGGTGCTTCTCGATGTGCCGCTTCAAGCCCTCAATCCGGTCCTGCTTCTGCTGGCGAGCCCAGGGCCAGGCTCAGGGGCTGCAGAGAGCCTGCCCGGCCCCTCCTGCCCCCACAGAACCTGTCCTCAGTCCCCAATCCCCATGGTGACCCGGAGGCTCCACTCTGGCCCCTCCCAGCATGGGGCAGTGTGGAGTCTGCCCACCCTCTACCCCACAGGAACCAAGCTCAAGGTTTCTGACATCTCAGGGATCCCTACCACACCCTCCCTAGACCCTTTTTGTCTCCGGTGATCCCTGGAAACTGGTGAAAGACCAAGATGCTCCTATGCCACCTGCAGCCTCTCAACTGCGCCCCTACCTGCTCTGACCTCCTGGGATAAACACCCATTCTCCTGTCTCGCCCTAACAGTAACAATGACAGTTCCTGTCTGAGGATCTGCTTGTTGTAATCATCCATCACCAGCCCACACACCTATCTGTATACCCCTAGAGACCCAGATCCAGAAGCCCAGCTCTTGCCTGCTCCCAAGGCCCCAGTTCCTTTTTGGATTTAACATCTTAGATCAGTTTCAAATTTCTCCTTTCTTCAAGGAACCACTCTCTCTGAGTTCCTACTTCCCAAACTTCTCAGGGTCTCACATCCAACACTGTCATACTCCCACCTCCAACTTTCCTAGTGAACCCCATTGGTCATTATCTGTATTCCTCTGAATCCACACCCTACAATCCTAGAGTAGAATCCAGGACTCCAACATCTGACTTCATCCCAGACCACTCTTCTCCTTCAGGCCATACCCATTGCTCTCAGAGCCCTGTCTTGTCCTGCCACCCTCTCCTGAGAATCTGGGCTCTAGGTGCTATGTGGCCTCCCACCTATGTCACCCTTCAGGTCTCACACTTACTTTGTGGCCCCAGCTGAACCTGAGTTCATTTTCCTCCAAACTGCTCCTCTTTGTGATGGCCTCGCTACCTACCATCTACCCAGACACCTTGGGCCTGATTCTGTCTACCTCCTTCCTGTACTACCATAATTCTGCCTCTCCAAGCCCTCACCCCAGGTTTGCTCAGGCATCCAGACCCAGTTCCCATGGGCTCCCACTTGCTAGCCCACCTCCATCTTCCACCCCATGGGTCTCAGGGCTCCCCCCACTCACATCCTTGTCGCCCTTCTTCTTGCGCGTTTGCACTGACAGCGATTCCACTTCACTCTCAAACTGGTCCACCTGCATGTTTAGGGTGTCGATGGTATTCTACAGGGGGAGAAGGCTATTAGCCAGGGGTTCTGGGTATGCTGGGGCCAGGACCCCAAGCTTACCTCTTCTTCTCTGCCCCAACTCACCGTGAGCCACTGGCCAACCTCTTCCTTTTCCTTTTGGGCGGGATCCACCTTCTGTGCCAGGCCCAGGCCCTCCTTGCTATAGGCTTTGGTTTTGGTCTCTCTTTCCACAACTTTGAACCGTTCCATTTGCTACAGAGAAAGCAGTTGGCAGGGGGGGCTTGAAGGTGGGAATGGAACTAAGGGCCAGCAACACCTGAATCTGAGCCTCAGGACCCACCCCTCAGACTCTAGGCCCACTGCCTCTTCCCTCCCCTTAAGTTAAATGCCGTATTCCTCCTGGGATCTCTGGAGTGACTGCTCCATCTCTGCCCCCTGGGGTCCCAGGAATCCGGCTACCACCCTGGTTAGGGACCTAGGCTCTGGGTTCCTACCGTCTCGATAAGCTTGCGGTTGTCAATAAGCTGCCTTTTGTCCTTGATCTCATTGGATGCTACCCATGTCTTGATCTGGTCCCTCAGCCGCTGCAGAGAAGAGAAGCAAGAAAGTCAGATCTTGGATCTGGGAACCAGGACCCTCAGCTCCCTCTTTTTCTGGGACCCAGTAGTCCACTCTCCCAGGCCCTCCTCCCACAGGACACAGGAGTCCAGCCCCAGCCCCCTCACTTGTAGCTTCTTAATCTCCTTCTTTAGGTCAGCCTCATACTTTTCTTTCTGGTTCGCGTTGGCTGCGTTGTGGAGCTGAGGGATGGAGAATCCAGCAGTCAGTGTGGGAGTGGCTGTCCCGAAACCTGCTCCACGGCAAAGGTCCAGTCTCTCTTCCTCAGGCGGGGGACTCTGACACCCACCCCAGCCCCCGCCATCCATTTTTAAGCTGGTTCTCATAGGTCCTCAGCACCAGGATATACAGCCCCCTCCCTTGCCAACACCCAGAGACCCCCAAAGCGCTTCCTGTGTTCTCCCTGGAAACCCAGATTCTTAGGGCCCTTGTACCTTCTGCCAAATATCTTCAAACTGCTCCACACCCTCGGACACCTTCTTAAGGCAGCGATCAATCTCACCTGTGAAGGAGGATGGCAGGCAGTTAGAATCCTGCCCATTGAGCAGCCAAAGAGGAACCCCCCAAAGAGAGCATTCAGCTACACGTGCAGTGGGTAGTCAGTCCGGTACCTTGGAGTTTGCGCTTGTCCGCCATCTTCCCTGCCCTACAGACGCACTCTCTTCATACTCCCTTGGAGACAGACGCTGCAGGCAAAGATTGGGAAGGAATTAACACCTATTCCTCTGCTGGTCCAGAGACAAGAACACAGGTGGGAAATGTGGGGTAAGAGGCAGGGTAAAGGGGAAAAAATGTGTACTATCTAATGAGAGGCCGGGTCCAATTCTCCTTATGCTCCCTCAATTGCCCAGCTGCGATACTCTGGGAGTTTTGTTAAAATGAGGAAAGACACTTTTTTGTGGTCCTCTGACCCAGGAACTGGAAGGTTCCTAGAGTACAGAGCATCCTTTCCCCAGATAACCATCCAAGGATTTTGTAGAGCAGGACAGTCATACTGCACAAGGTTGACTACAAGACAAAGGCACTGGCCCTAGAAATCACACTTCCTACAAAAAGGGACTGGGAACAGGGGTGACTAGAAGTCATTCCTCAGGCAAGCCAAGAGACAAGCGGCATGAAGGCCTGATACCATGTATGCACCCATGAAGTGTGCAAGAGGGAGGGGACGCTGGGGCAAGGTGGAAGAGTGACAGGAGATACCTAAAACTAAGAAGAGTTAAACCCAATCCTACCAGAGAGGGCGTAGATCTCCAAGAAATTTACCCCAGGGCCGAATCCTTGAGCCAAAAGGGAACAATACTAACCCAAAGAGTGTGATACCAAGAAGGGCAGGTGATTTGGGGGCAGAAAGCAGTACCCAAGAGAGAGTTGGGAAAAGATAGAAATCTTACAAAGATAAGAGGATGTAAAGGTACCTTAGCCACAAGGAAGTTGATCTGCACATGCAAAGAAATTCCATATCAAATAGACTGGAACCTATACCACCAGGGCAGGCACCCAGAACTTAAAGACAGGCATCTTTGCCCTAAGGAAAGTTACATGCAATCCAGGGGAGACCACAGTCTTTCTAGTCACGCTGAAGCCACACCACAGGGCCCAACACGGAGACCAAGGGACCCTTGGGAGGGAGGACCATGCTAAGAGGACTTCTGAGTTGCAAGCAGAGGTTGCCTTCCTCAGGGGCCTACACTGAAAAGCAAGGATCCAAGGACATTCCTACTCCACTGGCAAAGGGCAGGGGTACCCACAGTTACTACTGTGAAGGCAGCAACTGCTTCACACGGAGGACTAAGAGCCTCAACCTGGTGGGACCACACCAGGAATCCTCACCAACAGGTAGGAAACACCCAGGGGACAGTCCTGTCCAATAGCACGTACAATGTGGGAAATGTTCCACAGCCTCTGAATTGGCTGGCCTCTGAATTCTTGAAGGGTGGCCAGTGCAACTAAGGAACTTACTTTTTAAAAAAAAAAATAATTCACAGTATGTTGCTTAGGTTTTCTAGTTCCAGGCTCAAGCAGTCCTCCTGCCTCAGTCTCCAAGCAGCTGGGTCTACTGGCAAGAACCATCATACCCAACAACTTCTTTTATTTTAAAGTTGTTACTAATTGCCACAAGGGCTAGCACCTACTGAATGGGGCACTATAAAGACAGCAGGCTTTAAGACACGAGGCACAGAAAGAAAGAACAGAGCCATACCTTCACCACAGGGTTTACTATTTTTGTTTTTACTGATCCCATAGGGACCTATTCCTATGGATGGAGATAGGTGGAGGTGGCACCTGAGACTCAGGGGACTCAGTACAGGGTCATTTGAAGAAAAGCAGTACCTCAGGGTCAACGGACACAAATGCGGGGAACCTCCAGGAAAGTGAAGCAACAGGACACAGAGGACAGTCCCAGTGAGAGAACTCAAACTGGGTTGGGGCAAGTACCTTTGATCCAGCGTCCTTCTACCAGGGCCCAGACACCAAAATGCAGCATGCAGGGATGTTGACCAAGAGTGAGTACTGGCTCCAACACGCCAGCACAGAAAAGCCCCTACTTCATCAGGGACAAGACTTTACAAGACTTTACACTCCCTCCTTCCACCCAAGTGTGCAACAAAGGGTCAGAGGCTGGAGGGAGAAGTCATCTCATGGTTCACATTCCTAAATAAGGCACTCTACACCTTAAGGAAGTGACGCCCTCCCCAAATCCCATACCAAAGGGGTTGGGACCTTAGTCAGGGGAGGAGCTGATACCCTCCAGGAGGGACCATGCTGTGGCACCAAGGAGGCGCAAGTCCTGAAGGAGTCAGAAGCAAGGAGCCAGAGGAGCGGGACGGTGCTGGGGCAGTGCTTCTGACATCAAGGTGGGCACAGCTACTACTGGTGTGGACAATACCTGGTTGGGGGAAAAGCATCTCCACAAGAGAAAGGGCAAGTGCCACAGGCCCAGGGTACTCCTCCCTGGGATGCTGGAGTCTCAGCTCAGTGCTCTCCCCACAAAGAACCCCCGCCCCCAAGAGGATGCCTGCACACCAGATGCCCCATCCCCAGCAAAGGTACAAAGAGAAACGAGGCTGGTGCTGCAGCACGGAGGTGAAGACGCCACCAGAGGATCCTCATCCAAGGCTTCCCCGAGACCCCCCCCAGGAGTTAACTACTTCAGGGCCTGTGAAGAAGGGGTGCCTTCACACCAAACATGTGCTCAGACAGTGGGGTCTGAGACAGAACTGAAGAATCTGGGACTCTTGGCCCAGAAATGGCCCAACCACAAGGATCTCATGTTCATCACCAAGTTAGGAGCTCACACTGAGGGGGCAGGAGGGATGAGCCACACACCAGAGCAGGGAAGCCAATAACAAAGAGGCCCCAGAACTTCACCTCAGGCGCCATGAGGGGCACAAAGCTTAGTCCCTAATCCTGGGGCCATCACATGCTCATACAGAGATCTCGGTGCAAAGTGCCTTTGATCTAGGAGAGCTTACACTCTAGATAAGGAGCTCTGGTGAGCAGTGTCACAAGGCAAGTCTCAATTTGGGGAAGATGCAGGCACCAGGGTGGCAGGTCATGGGTGGAGGTAGTTATATTCCCTGGGAGAGCCCAACACCAAGGGTAGGTATGGGAATTCCCACCATGGAGTTATAGCAGAGCACTCTATTCCCTGGGAAGGTGGTCACATGAGGTATCTCCAGTCTCAGGCACCTCATACTCCCACAATAGAGTGGGACCCACAGCAAGGTCTTTGTGATTACAAGGTCAGAGATGAGAAGCACTGGCCAAGGGCACCCCAACCCAAGGGGGTCCTTAGTCTCACTAGTGAAGACACATGGGGGCATGGACACCTCAAAACCAGGAGAGGGGACAATGTCAACACCAAAGAAAGCAGGGACCTTATTCCTGGGAGTGGCAACACCAAGACAAACTCCTTACCCTGGAAAGAAAGCACAACCCTAGAGAGAAAAGCCACCTCTCCCATCAGAAGCCTTAGGTCTGAGAGGTTTTCCATCCCTGTGGGGTGACAGGTGAGTGGCCTGCAAGCCCATATTCTACAACTTCCTAAACTCGATGATGGGACAATCACACCCTCATAGGAAGAGTTCTCTCCAGAATACCGAAGGGGAAGGGGCTCTTGGCTCCTGGGGTGACAACACCCAAAACAGATGTCTCAGACTCAGGGAAGGCACAACCCCTGGCGTGGAGAACCTTCACCAAAAGGGCAGGAGGCTAATCCTGGGGGAGGTTACAGCCCCTGCACCAAAAAGCAGCTACCACTCAGAAAAACAGGCGCGTGCCCTGCCCACGCCAGGAGCTCACCAACAGCAGGAGAGTGGGCTCGGGAGGCTTCACCCAGACCCGGGGAGCTAACCGGCCCCGACACCCGGAGAGGCAGGCAGTGTGCATCCAGGGGACCCGGCACCCCCGAAGCAGAGGCGGCGCCCAGCCCCAGATAACAGGCGGGCACGCCAGGGACCGCCTGGGTCGGGGGTCGCCACGCTCAGGCTCAGGCACGGGGCGGGCCGCCGGGACTCTACACTGGGGCAACAGCCACACGCTGCGAGGCGGAAACTTTGGCTGAGGCTCTAACTCCGAG
This sequence comes from Marmota marmota marmota, assembly GCF_001458135.2. NCBI lineage: Eukaryota > Metazoa > Chordata > Mammalia > Rodentia > Sciuridae > Marmota > Marmota marmota. The sequence goes on from NW_026000207.1 coordinate 2,751,033, forward strand.
CGCGGCCGCTGCGGGCCGGGGACTCAGTCCGCCACCGATCGC
>NW_026000207.1:2751451-2800151 GCF_001458135.2 Marmota marmota marmota
CGATAGCGGCGCGAAGCGGAAGTGGGGTGGGGGGAGTGGGCCCGGGGTTGTTCTGACGACGGGGGTCGGGGCTCAAGGGAGGCCGCGGCGTCTGCCGATGGCTCCGCGGAAGCTGACCGGGCCCGGTCCAAGATGGCGGCGGCGGAGGAGGCCTCCCCTCCTCTCTTCTCGTCTCTGGCGCCGACCCGCCCCCGAGCCCCGAATATAGGCCTGTCATTGCTCCTGCCGCACGCCGCTCTTGGCCGTCGGACGCACTCTATTGGTTCTTGGCAGAGATGCGGCCGGCCCCCTCCTGCGGATTGGGCAATCGCTGCAAGGCGCGGCGTTCGATTGGCCTCCCGCGCAGCCTGCTAGGATTGGCTCAGATTTTCTTCCTCGCTCCTCCTCCTCCTCCCGCCTCAGGGCACAACACGCCAGCGCGAGGACCTGTGCGTCCATCAGGAGGCCTGTGTCGTGCTGATTGGATGTACCCGCCCCCCTCTCCTTAACCAATTGGTCGGGAGGAGGAGCCAAGCTGATCAGGGGCGGGAAGTCGTCCGTCAAGTTCGGAGCCATTCTTAATTGGTTGCGGGGTACATTCTGCCTTGAAGCTATTGGTTGTACCTGGAAGTGGGTGGGGAAAGTGGAGGAAGGCATGGAGAGTGGGCGTTAAAAGCCGCGTACCTAATCCGAGACAGGTGCCTTCCTAGCTGGTGCCGAACTGAATTCATCTGCCAATCAAAACAGCTGACAGCCCGAGGGGGCGGAGCTAGGCAAGAAGGCCCACCCCTTTTCCTTCGCTGGTCCTGTTATTCATCTCAGTTTGACCAATAATGTAGCGAGTGGGGCGGCATCTACACATACAACGTGTGATCTAGGGTGTATCCCGCAGGTGTGGCTCTCAGGAGCATCCTTCCGCATCTCTTGCATTCTAAGTTTTATGGTCTTTCTCTAACTGCTTCTGTTTAGAACATCTCTAAATCTCAGTATTTGCTGAATTAAGGAAGGAACTTGAGACAGTGCCTCCAAGTCACTAGTATCATATATAGCAGAATTGGTTGGAAAGCGCGAGAAGTGGAGGTTTTGTCCTGCCTTGACTGGTTAAGTGAGCGAACAGTGGAATACTGTCCTCTGCACCTTTCTTCAGTAAGTATGCCGCAGAAGGTACAGATGAGGCTGCCCTTCCCTTCCCTGGGTTGTCTCCAGTAACACCTGCTTGTTACACGTCCCAGCTCCGTTGTCTTTTTCTTGGGGGAAAAAGTCTAATTGACCATACTGAATGCTCAGGTGAGGATTTATTTTTGCATGACTGTCATTTTCATACTTATTTGTGTTCCCCATTTGAATTTTGCCTCCCTGGTACTTAAGACACAGGAAGCAGTCATAGCTTTTGCTGAATGAATGCAGGTGATAACTTATTGAAAACTCAATGGGTACCTCGGCTTCCTGGGCACTGGGAGGTTTTTTGCCTGGGGTCACACAACAGAAGTAATACACTCCTCTAGGTGGTGAAAAGTAATGGCCTGTTAGACATTCTGCACCACCTCTGTCAGAATTGCATGAGGCAAGAGAGGAAGGAATGCTTGTAAAAATTCGTATTTCTAGAACCATACCGATCTAAGGGAGTGGCACCCGGGAATCTGCATTTTTACATATTTCCCAGGAAGTTTGAGAGCTACTGATCTAGAGCTTTCCTTTCAAAGTGTGGCCCATGGGTACAAAGATGTCTTGTAGGCATCTCACAAATCATCTAGGGATTTCTTAAAATACAGATTTGGTTTAAGAGGTCTCAGATTCTGCTTTCCTGACAAGCTCATAGATCATGCTGTTAGTCCATACTTCACACTTGGAACCTCAAGAATGCAGAGAGATGACGATCAGGCTTGGCTGCACAATAGAATCACTTGGGGAGCTTTAAAAAAATCCAGATTCCCAGGCTCACACTAGACCAACCAAATTACTCTCTGGGGGTGGGAACCAGACAGTAATTTTTCCTGAAATGATTCCAGTGTGCAGCTAATCTGAGCCACTCACAGAAGACTTTTCTAGAGCATTGACTCCCCAAAATGTGGTCCTTGGAATCAGCAGCATAAATATCAACCACCTGGGAACTTCTTTGAAATGCACATTTTAAGCGCCACCCTAGTGAAACTGAACCAAACTCTGGGCCCAGTAAACATGTTTTAACAAGTCCTCCAGGAACTCTGAAGCATACTGAATTTTGAGATTCACACCTCTATGCCTCCACCCCACCCACCAATGGCAGATAACAAACTCAGGTCAAGGAAGGAAAGGAGATTCTGAAGAGAGATGTGGACAAAGGACCCTTTCCCACGACACTGTTGCTCACCAGGACACCTCTCCCCTCAGCCTAAGTGAGTGAAGGCACTTCAACTGAGCCCCAGTTCCCCAGACAGGGTGATCAGTGAGTGTGAGTGAGGGTGTATGTGTGCTCTTTTTCCTTACCTGGCAGGGACTTTGAGAGTCAGTAGTTCATACTGGTGCAGGAAGTCTGCTTCCCTCACCCTTGTCAGAACTCAGCACCCCCTACCCCCAGCAAACATGGGTTAAAAGTAACAGAATCCAGGGCTGGATTGTGGCTCAGCAGTAGAGCACTTGTTTAGCACGCATGAGGCCCTGGGTTCGATCCTCAGCACCACATAAAAATAAATAAAGGTATTGTGTCCAACAATTTCTAAAAAATAAATGACTTAAAAAAAAAATAACAGAATCCAGCTATTGGGCCCCTCCTGTGGGCTGTGCATTCTTCCCAGTCCTCCCAGGTACCTCATGGGGAGGGCGTGAATGCTGGGAAGGTGAAGCCACTGGCCCAAGGGACCAGAACAATCCAGTCTGCCCATGTTGCATGCTGAAGCCTTTAAGGGCAATACTGCCAGGGCATCACGATGACTGATGTTCTCCAGGGCTTCACCCAGGAGCCCAGGATAAGGGAGGGGGTTGGCCCAGACACTACCTGGATTGGAAGCCCAAGCTCTTTCCCTAAACCCAGTGGCTCTGGCTCCTCTAAGGTGTTGGATGAATGATCACTCCCCAAGGACAGATCTTTGTACTGTGCTTTTAATTACACTCTTCCCTAAAAAAGGATCTCTTGTCTCAGTTAAAAAGATGAGTATGAGGAAGACCAGTTCTGCCCCTGAATGGGGTGGTGGTATTAGTCCTGGGGGTGGCGGACAGAGCCTCTTCCATTGACTCCATCGATGTCCTGGTCTTGAACCAACAGCAGGGCAGAGCAGGCTCTCCACCCCAGAACTTCCTGGCTCTGAGCTGGATCCCTTCAGAGGGCTGGGCTTCCAGTTCTCTTCAGTGGGTGGCCACCCTGGGCGAATGCCATCTCTCAGGTGGACATGATGCCACTCTTCTCACTTTTGACCTTGAGGAACTCAGCCATGCTAGAGAAATACTTCTGGTTGGCCTCAGCCACCTTCTTCTCAGCTGCTTGTGGGTTCACAATCTCCAGACCCTGGATGAGGAGAGTAAGAGGGGATGAGAAGTGGAGTGGGGAAAAGGCCAGGCCTCCACCATGGCCCTCTTCACGTGTCAGAGCTCCCCATCCTTCCCAAGCCCTCAGGCTTCCGTGGACATGAAAACGGTTCACCAGTTCCTGGAGTTTCCTTCAACTCAGGAGACTCTGATCAGCAGACCTGGGGCTGAGGAGAGGGGCCTAGGTATCAGGCTTTTTAACTAGTTCCCAAGATGATGTTAAGATCACCAGTGTTTGAGAAAAGCCATTCCTGCCTGGTTTCTGGATAAGAAACTGAGACCCAGAGGAAGCGGCTAGCCCAAAGTCCTACCACACCACCACCAAAACCAGCCAAGGATAGTGGTAGTACCGTTCTGAATTCTTCCAACACAATAATTCTTTTTTTTTGGTCCGGAGACTGAACCTAGGGGGCTTAACCACTGAGTCATATCCCAACTTTTTTATTTTGAGACAGGATCTTGCTAAGTTGCTTAAGGCCCCACTAAGTTGCTGAGGCTGGCCTTGAACTTGCAGTCCTCCTGCCTTAGCTTTCCAAGTTGCTGAGATTACCAGTGTACGCCACCATGCCCAGCCCAATGCATACCTGTTGTCTTCTGCTGAGGCTTCCCTGGCTGCCCTACCCCTACCCTTCCCAGCCCCTCTGCTGCCCTGTCTCTTCCTGGCTCTTGCCATCCTCTCACACACTGGGTGCTTTGCTCATCAGTCCACTACCCTGCTGCCCCATAACCTCGAGGGGAAGACTTGTCTCTCTCATTATCCCAGAGTCCAGAACAGTGCTGGAAACTTTGTGGCCACTCAACAAGACACTTGCTGGAGAGTCAGTGAACTCATCGATTCCTCCTGACACTACGTGACAGGTTCACCCTACTTTGTGGTGAGTAAGCTGAAGCAGAGAGATACCTAGCTCCACACTTGTCTGTTACTGTTGGGCAGGGACCTGAACTCAGGCATGACATCCAAGCCCACCTGACTGCCATCTTTCTTGAGCAAGGCCATGAGCTACCCCAATGCCCCAGTCATTTCCAAGGCAAGGACCTGAAGCCTCAGATGTAACCTAAATGGAGGGTAAGAGGGATGGCTGGACACAGTTCCAGTCCTGACTCTAAAGCTGGTTTGTGCTGACCACAGCCATGGGTTGCCTCCCATCACTGCTAATCTTTGACACTTACTATATGCCAGGAGCTGCTTAAGCCCTTCATGTACCTTGTCAACATGAAACTCCACCACAGCCCTATCATGTGCCTTCTTTAGAGGCAGAGGGGAGGGAGCTTCACCAGGATCACTCAGAGGCCAGGGAGCAAAGCTAACCCAGGGCAGGAGCACCTGACTCTGGTGAGAGTGAGGGTACCTGGAGAGGGGTGAAGGCCACACTGGAGGCAGTCCCAGAGGAGCGGTCTCGGATTGTGGATTTCCCACCATACACCACACTTTGCTTCTGCAGAGTTCGCTGCGGGAGGGAAAGGGAGGCTGTGATCTGGGCTCACGTGGCCCCTGGCCCCTTTACCCCCTGGCCCCATGCAGATGGCCCATACCTGTAGCGTCTTAGAAATCCTGGCTTTGGTGGCCTCATTCACCTGTGTCTGCCGCACACGACCACTACCTGATTTGCCCAGGTGGCCCAGGCTAAAGCCTAGGTCCTCCTGGTAGGCATCCTCCTCGATCTGGTGGGAGGGAGAGAATCTTTCAGTCAGACACAAGGACTATACTCAGCCAGCCCCTTGGCACCCTCCAACTTGCTGAAACCCAGCAGTCTCGAGTGCTGGCCTCAAAGACACCCATTCAGTCTGAGTGCCTTGTGAAGCCCCAGCCCAAGGGCACTTAGGTGACACAGGGGACCCCTCAAGACCCCTGCCTGACAGTGCTCAGGTGATGCTGGGACCCTTGAGAAACAGGATTCTGGTGCTACTCCCTGAGTTGCAGTGATAGCTCACTGCTCCATCACGAGCACATTAGAGGCAAGAAGTGGGGTGGGGTTCACTGCCAAAATGGCACCCCGTTCTTGAGCTAGTTCTTGAGGGACCCGCTGGAGGATGCTCAGATATAGGACGGAGTGCAGCCAGGGGGCTCATGAGCAGTTGGGCCCCTCACAAAGTCAGCTGAGCCCTGAAGCAGCCTCAAGGTAGGAGGGAGGAGCTGGAGAGGCCCACAGGGCTCAGCTAAGGAGCCTGGGTGCAGAGGAGACTCGTGGGGAGCTGGGGAGCTGGGCAAGGGGACAGGCTGGGATAGGAGAGTGGGACCAGAGAGTGGGAGGACACCAAGGTTCCTTGGCTGCCAGGCAGGGATCTGACCTCTCCAAAGCTCATGCGGTTGGCCTGCTTCCGGATCTCCGTCAGCCCCAGCCGCTCCTTCATCTTGCGGTACCTGCAACAGGGGCGGGGAGCAGAGGCCCAGGAATCAGCTGAGAGCACGGCAGCCTCTTCCTGTTCCACCAGCCCTGGACCCAGGGCTGCTCACCTGCGGCCACCTCGCTTCTTCCGCTGTCCATCCAGGGGTGCAGGCAGGGGCTTCACTTGCTTTACAGGTGGCGGCTCCTGCCACTTGTCAAACTTGCGCTCAATCTCGTCCTTCAGTTCATAGCCCACCTGGGGAGGGGTGAGGAGAGGCGGTGGCTGCCCACCAGGCCTTGCCCATCCACCCACCATCCCTGTCCACCAGAGCAGTCTCCTCAGGAGTCTTCCTCCTGGGGTCCTACAGGATCCCATGGACTCTCAGGGCTTCAAATCCCATCTAGGACTTCATGACCCTTGAACCTTTACCTGGGGCTTAGCCCGCACCTCTGAGTTCAGTACCCCATGGACAACCACCTCTACAGGAACGCTTCAACGGTAACACAGCCAGGCAGAATCCCTGCCTCCTCCCCTCTCCAGTCTTCTGCCCCCTCGTTCCCAGAACAGTAGACGGCAGGTCACCTCCACAGCCTCTCTCCCACACCGCGGATCACTCGAGGCTCTTCCTTCAGAATGACTCCAGCTGGCCCCTTTTGGGCACCTCTATCACAGCCAGAGTGTGTTGGCCTGTGAACTATCTACCTGTGTCCCCAGGCCCCCTCTCCTGGGGCTCACAGTGCTCCAGCCTCAGGGCCCCTACCCTGATCATTTCCTCTGCCTGGAGTGTTCTTCCCCCACGCATCCATGCAAGTCACCCCCTAAGTCCTCTCCCCTTCAGAGACACCCTCCCTGGCATCCCAGCTACGTGGGCATCTCACTTCCCTCCCACCTGGTCCCTGAATGACTCCTGGCATTTATTTATTCACTTAGCCCTGAGGGACAACTACACACACGGTTTACCATGGGTCATGCCCGCCCCTGTGTCTGTGCCGCCCCTGCTGTGTCCCCAGCTGAGACAGGAGACACAGAGACCGAGCACCTGACACCACCAGGCAGCTGCCTGGAAAACAAAGATGCGCCAGATGGAGACAGACCTACTTTCCTGAACAAATCCAGGAAGGAAAACAGAAGTTGCTGAATAACTGCTTGAATGAGGTCCAGGAGCCCCTGCTTGTAGAGAGGATACTGCAAAACAATGTGCCCTCAACACCCCCCGAGGATGTCCTTGTTCAAACCACCAGAACCCACGACTGTCACCATGCACAGCAAAGAGTCTTTGTGGATGTGACTGAGGTAATGACTGTGAGGTGGAGACATGCTCCCATTATCAGTGTGGGCTCAATGGCATTACAGGGGCTTAAAACAGAGGAGACGGGAAGATGGAAGCAGAGCTGGAGGGGCCAAGGCGCTGCACGGCTGGCTTTGGAAATGGTGGGGGGTGGCTGGCCCAGGAAGGAGGCCACCTCTGGAAGCTGCAAAAGGCATAGGGACAGGGCTCCCAGAAGGGAACAGCCCTACTGGCACCTGGACATCAGCTTTTCGAGAACCATTTTGCATTTTGGACTTCTGACCTCCAGGACTGTGAGATAATAAACCTGTGTTTTCAGCCCCAAGTTTGTGCTGACTTGCTACATCAGTCCCAGGAGAGGAACACAGGGCGGGTGGGGGAGATCCGGCCTCCATGGGGAATCACAGACAGACACACCACCTGGGCGGTCCTGACACATGCTGTGGGCCTCTGGGGATGGCTCCCCCCTGGACAGACCCAGATGCCAGCTGCCCTCACCTTCCCCTCGGTGCTCTCATGGAAGCTGTCCACACGGGCTGCCAGCGTGCACTTGGCAGCCACCAGCCGGGCTGCTTTCCGCCGGAGATCCTGGAACAAAGGAAAGGAGGGGCCCTTGGTGACATGGCCTGGGTTGGAGTAGGACAGGTAGTGCCAGAGGACCCTGGCCACGAGTACTGGGCTCCAACACCTTCACCCTCCCCTGGGAGCATGTAACTCAGGGCATGCTGCTGGCTCCCCAGGTGTTCTAGCAGCGGTACCTGACCTGGACGGTCACCATGAGGACCAAAGGAGAAAACCCACATGCAGATGCCCCTTCAGCACCGGCCACCAACAGTGTTCCCCCATCCCACAGACAGAAGGGAAGCTGGCCAGGGCACAGGACCACGGCCAACAGACCAGGGCTGGACCCAGACCTGCCTGTCCCAGAGCCGTGGCTCCCACACAAGAGGGAGTGTGAGGCGGCGCCTGGGCCAAGCAGCAGAGGTGGACCCCAGCTCTGGGCCGATGGCCTGGATCCAGATGACTGCACTACCCACATGCTCTTGGAGAAGCCACCAACACTCAGCACCTCGGTTTCCTCCTCTGTAAAATGGGCGCCAAGAGCAGCTGGCAACACTGGAGCTGAGTGAAGTGCCATCTTCACAGTGTGGTGAGGACTCAGGGAAATCCCTGAGTGTTTCTAAAACTCCAGCCACCATGGTCTCAACCGCCACCGTCACCATTCCAGCCATCGCTGTCCCTACATTGTCACACGGCCATCAACCCTTTTTCTTAACCTACTCTCACACAGCACAAACCTGTTTAAAAGGGAACTTAATGGTATCACAAACGGGAGGTTACTAAGTAACAGAAGCAAAGTACGTGGTGACTAAAATAAAAAGACTCATCCGCGTGTCCCTGAGATTCACGCTTCTGTGCTTCTAAAGGGAGGTGGCTCCTGTTCTAAGAAACATGAAAACTGTGCAGAAAGCCCATGGTCACAGACTTGATAGATAACATTAAAACAACAAAGCCAGAGGCAGCAATGTGTATTAAAGAATTTAACTTGGGCTGGGGATGTGGCTCAAGCGGTAGCGCGCTCGCCTGGCATGCGTGCGGCCCGGGTTCGATCCTCAGCACCACATACAAACAAAGATGTTGTGTCCGCCGAAAAACTAAAAAAAATAAAAATAAATAAATAAATTCTCTCTCTCTCTCTCTCTCCTCTCTCTTTAAAAAAAAAAAAAGAATTTAACTTTGCCCTGGGCTCCTGGGAGGTGACCTTTGCAGGCCTGCAGCACTTGGGCTGGCTGGCTGGTTATGAGGTGGTCCAGTGTACCTATACAGCTGGTCCCTCAGGGAAGACCAGCCATGTGACTTAGGCTGGGGGCTCTTGTTTGCAGACTGAGATCAGTCATAAGGGCAACTTGATCATGTCCATGCAGCTGAGCCCCAAGAGCCTAACACTGAGGCTTACAAGAGCTTCCTGTTGGTGATACTTTGTGCCTATCATGTGCTGATGCAAGGAAGCAACAGTGTCCTGACTCCAAGGGACAAGAACTGAGTCCTGAGGTGCTTCTCTCTCCTGGATCCAAGCCCTAGACCTCTTGTTGGCTGATGTGAATCTGCCCCTGTAATAAGCCATACCAGCATCTCTCAGGCAGCCCCGCAGATCCTTCTAGGGAATCACCAAACCTGAGGGGTCTTGGGCCCCTCACTCACAAGCTAACCTCAGGCTGCTCGTCCAGTCCTGCTCTGTAGGTGTTCTGTACATAATGGGTCCTCACAGCAGCCGCATGAAGCAGACACCATCTCCCCACTTTACAGAGGACAAGCCCAAAGCATGGTGAGCAGCCCTCGCTGAGCTCACCCAATTGCTCTGCGGTGCTTCAGAACCCATGTCCTCATTCCTGTGCCTGCACTACCCTGTTCTCCAGGCTCCTAACGGTTACTGACAGCTGTGCAAGAGCTGGGGCTGAGGAGTGACAACAGGGAGGGCTCACCGGGGGCAGGGACTGCACGATGTCACTATGGTAGATGTAGCCAGTATGGGGCAACACCGAGGTAGACGAGAAGCCAGAGAGCGTCTTGCGTTGGGCCCCGAGCAGCATGATGTTGCAGGCAGGCATCTTGGAGAGGTTGGTCAGGCCACCAGCCACGCCTGCAGCAGGAGAGGAGAGGTCAGAGGAAACATGGGGCGTGTGTCTGGAGACTCACTGTGTGCTCCATGCCTTTACATGAGGATCTGCTTGGATCCCCACAGAGGCCCTGCCAGGAAGGACTGATGTCTCTCATCTCACTGGAGAGAGATGCAGAGGAGGTGCAGAGGAGGTTCAGAGGAAACCCAACAGAAGTGACCCCAAAGTCCATGCTAAGCCACACTACTCCACTCTAAGGATACTGACTGCTTTGGAACAGTTTTCTTCAAACCAGGGCTCCTCTGACGAGCATGCGTGGGCCTAGTCATCCTGGTTTCCGGGGGAAGGGGATGGGGGCTGTACACGAGGCTCCACAGTGGTGTTGTGCGGCTCTGCAGCACTGGGTATCCACTTGGGCCTCGTACCTGCTAGGCAAGGGCCTTGCCACCGAGCCACAACCCAGCCCTTTCTATTTTATTTTGAGACAGTGTCTTGCTAGTTGCATAGGACCTTGCTGAGTTGCTGATGCAGGTCTTGAGCTTTCAGTCCTTCTGTCTCTGGCTCCCTGGTTGCTGGGATTATAGGTGTGCCCCACTGCACCAGCCACAGGGTGTTTTTTTTAGCTGTTGATGGGTCTTTATTTATTTATATGTGGTGCTAAAGAGTCAAACCCAGTGCCTCACACGTGCCAGGCAAGTGCGCTATGGATAAGCCCCAGCCCCAGCCCCCACAGGGTGGTTTTAAGGATCACGCAAACTACCTCATCAAAAGAATGAATCCTTAAAACAAGACCTTATGTCCAAATGTAGTCACATTCTGAGGGACTAGAGCTCCCAGAGTCACACAATACATTGGCCAACCTGTCTGTGGGACATGGCCTAGGGCCTTACCCATGATCTTGGCAGCTGTGGATGCTCCGATGATGATGGACAGGTTGGGTGCGATGAAGGACATCCGGGACTCCACGTACTCATAGATGCGGTGCTTGGAGGCATTCAGCTCCAGCGCCATGTCGCAGGCCTCCTCCAGCCGCTCCAGCTCCTCCTCAGACAGCTGCTGCCTGCAAGGCGGATGGCCCCAGCCCTGCTAAGTGCCCCAGCTGCCTGGTTTCAGCCCAGGCCCCCTGCTGCGTGTGGGCACACCCGTGCGTAGATTCAGGGCCGTCAAGTCCTATCATCCCAGAAGCCGAGGCACAAGGGAATCACAGTTCTCAGCTAGCACCACCCTGGCCAGCCTGGGCCCTGGTCCTGCCCTTTCTGGCCTCTGTTGTGAACCAGGCCTGGGGAGATGTGCAGCACAGCATCCCCTGGCACACGTACCCCTGGGTGGTGGAGGCGGTGACACTGACGACCATGATGGTGGCGTTGGTCAGGATCTGCTGCAGGTTCTCGTTGTTCTTGCACTTGTCCAGGCTGTTGCCCAGCTCCTGAGGTAGGGAGGGGAGGGAGCAGGGTCCTTGAACTCAGGACGGAGTTGGCTCTTGCTCAGCAACCCGTCTGGGTCTCTTCTTGGGGACACTGGGAAGTTGTAGTCTATACATGCGGAGCTTCTCCTTCCTCTTACCAGTTCCCAAAGCTTCGCTCAGAGTATTAGCTTTGTCTGCCTGCTTGGCTGATCCAGAAATGGGCCTGAGCAGGGTTGTCACCCAGGGGAAGTGCCCTGAATAAGCCCACTGGTCCATTCAACTATGGGCACAGATGTAGTGAAAAGGACTTCCTTTGCCACCATCCTGGTCTTTTCAGGGACACGGGGTTAGGGGGGCGTGTTCTTCTCCTCCTGCTGCTCTTTTCTCAAATTCCCTCGGCCCTCCTATGAGACTCAGAACCTTATAGGTCTGACGTGGTCTCCCTTTCTAGCCTCGCTCCCTGCCCCTCCTCCTTTCCTCTTGCCTCCTGCCAGTCAGGGTTTTTGCACTTCCGCAACAGTGTCCTCTGTATCTTTACATGGCTGCTGGGTCAGCCCTCAGACCTCAACTCAAATGTCACCCGCTCTGGCCACAGCTGGGGCAATAATAGTCAGGCCAGTGGGGATCCCATTGGGAGATGAAGGGAAGACAGCAGCCAGGGGTGGGGGCACAGGGAGTGGCACAAGAATATCCCTCCTGGTTCCATCCCTCCCTGCTGAGCAGATGGGAACACCATAGCTTCCAGTCACCTCTCCCGTCATGTCCAGACCTCGAGGTTTCTGGACCAAGGGCCTGAGTGGGCCTTGCCCCCTTCTGCACTCTAATGGCCTCAGTTCTTCCAGGGTCCAGCTTCTCTCCACTCACCTTGACTGTGCGGATGTAATCCAATGCGTTGGGGACCAAGGACTCCAGTTCAGGGAATCTCTTTGAGTACTTATCACGGATGAACTTATGGATGATGTCTAAGGTGAACGGAAGAGCAGATGTCCAGTGAGGGGTTGGCAGGCTCTACTGGTTGTTCCTAATGTCCACTGCCCCCTCTTCCTTTAGAAACCACACCCCTGAATCACAGCTTGGCACATGGACATCCAGTATAAAGGCTACATTTCCTGGCTGCTTTTAATGGTAGGTGTGCCCACATGAGTTAGTTCTGGCCCACAAGGTGTGAACCAAAGTGACCTGTGCAATATCCAGGTCATGCCCTTAAGAAAAAAAGAACCAGGACCTTCTCTTCCCTCCCACCTACCGGTGGGGGTGTGGAGGTAAGGGATGGAAGCAGGGCATCACCCTGTAGCATGAAATAGGTGACAGAGCAACAAGACAGAAAGAGCCTGGGTCCTGCAGAGACTCAACGGTGACACGAGGCCTGGTCTGCTGACTCTGACTCACATATCACATGAAAGCCGCTGTGACAGCGGCGGAACCTGGATTCGAGCTAACACCAGGGCTTAGGGGAAGCCCCCTGGGAACGGCCAGTGAAGGAAGTGGTCCAGGTTCCTGCTTGTCCCTCCTGTGGGGAGGGCAGGGACTGAGGGGAGACCAGCTGTCTTCACCGCCCTTCCCGGCACTCACTCAGCTCATTCTCGATCTCCACAGTCAGGTTGTTGGCATCCACGATGACACGGTACTCAGGGGCTGCCTCTACTGGTCCCATCACTGTGAAGATGAGAAGCAGCCTAGATGGGTGTGTGATTAAACTCCACACCTCCTAGGTACAGCTAGGGGTATGAAGCTGGAGGGAAGCAGGAAGGCTGAACGTCCACTAGCTGATGGATCTATGTTTGCAAATACCCCGGAACTCACGGCCTGCCTCCAATCTCTCCCTCTGGTCTGCCCTGTCGGCCAGTCTAGACTTGACCCCATTGTGCCCCAGAACTAAAACCTCCTATGGCTCCCTGTTACCCCAAGGCTCACAACTAAGCTCCCCAGACTGATATTCAAGGCCTCATATGCCTAGAAGCCTGGTAAGGACCAGTACGAGGCGGCACCTTTGGTGCTCAGACCCTGCAGCCACTCAGCTGGCACTTGAGGACGCACCAGCTCTGCAGTCTGGCTCTCAGTCTCGTAGCCCATCCTCTCAGCACACCTCCATTTCCTCACACTCCAGCCGCAAAGGCCGGACTTCAGTTTCACTCCTCTGGCTTTCACGTGTGCTGTTCCCTCTCCCTCAAACCTCCCTTCCTCCGTCTGTTTCTAGAAGCTCCTCGTTCTGTGTTAGTACTCACAGCCACGGGATTGACACTGACCCTATCACCACGAGCAGCAGCCACAGCAGCTGTCACAGACGGGACTTAGCAGGGATGTGTCAGGCATTGTTCTAAGTGTCATACGTGCTGATTTACTTCATCCACAACCACCCAGGGAGGTGGACATTACATCAGAATTGCCAAGAAGGAAATGGAGGGCGCTGTCTGATGTTGGAGTCCGTAGATGGCAGAGCTGAGACCTGACTGCAGGCAGGGTGGCTTCAGAGTCAGAGTCGTAATGTCTTTAACCTGAACGCCCAAATGCCTCTTGAAGCCCTTAAGACTCAGATGGTGACCCAAGGTAACCAGATGTCTCCTCCGCACTCCATAACACACGCTACCTCTGCTAGGCAAGGATCACCACCTGGTTTGAGTTGTTTTGTGTCCACCTTCCCCACCAAATTCCAAGTCCAAGCAACTCTGACTCAATCCCTGAGCCTGGCCTGACATCAGGAAGTTGTCCATTTCTGAACTGCCCATGCATGGCTCTCTGGGTCAAGAAGTTCCTCAGACTAGCACCTAGAACCTGTAGGAGCTGGCATCTTCCTAGTTATGCCTGGAGCTCTGGGCATGCTGTTCTCTTGCTCTGGGACCCCTTTCTCCCTTTCTTTGCTTGGTATATGTACTCATGCTCCAAACTCTATTTCAGGTATCACTTCTTCCTTGACCCCTGAGACAGGTTCAGCTAACCCACCCTGTGGCTCTGAAGTGTACTGAGCCTGTCACCACCCACCAATAACTGCCTGGACACTGGCCTAACTCCTCCACTAGACCCTCAGCATTTTGAAAGCAGAGACCTGGGCTGATTCAACTGAGAGTGCTCAGGAAAGTGTTAAATAATGGAAGAAGTGAATCTCCCTGAAGCTCTACTCTGACTACATCATTCCTATGCCCAGCAGCTTCCCAGGAATTCCACTGCTAGGGAATTTCACTTGAGAGCCCATCCTGCCCAGAAGAGGAGGAATGGAAACCAAACTGCACTCTTAAGATGTGATCTGAGTGCTTAAGAGATGACCCAGTGTTCCTCAAAGTTGGAAGTGTGAAAAGAATTTAGGTGATACCCTAACAACTGTATTTATTTTTATGGTTACTTTGTATTTATCAAATGACTCCCAGTGTTCCATTTGTAATAGTAATTCCCTTAGTTTTTAAACTTTAGCAGAAACATTCACTAATTGGAAGCAAATGTTAATAATAGGACATATGGTTTACACAATAGCAAAAACTCTCCAACTGGTCATGTCAATCACTAAAGTTTGGGGAACCTTGAAGTAAGTACTATCAAAATTAGTAAGTGCTCAACAGAGTAAACACTTAAGTGTCAGCTTTATAATGCAATATTTTTAGGGGATAAATGAATTGGAGTGGAATAAAAAAGAAAAGAAAATGGCTCTGGAAAAGGATGAGAGGGAACTACACTCAATTTTCAAAGCAACACAGAGCAAAAGAGCAAGAAGGCCCAGCAGGACAAGGGACAAAGGGGAGGAAGTACCTTCTGAAGCTCTGGCCTGCTTGCTGATATATTCCTCAATCTTCATCATGATCTCAGCAAACTGTCAGGAAAGGAGAGTAGAGTCAGAATCCAGGACTGTTAAAGAAGAGCTATGGCTCCCACCCTCTGCTCCTGGGAGCTTCTCTTTATAGCCATCCGCACCCTCATCCTCTCACCATCTTGCTGTCCCATAGCTTGGCAATACTTTTGACAGAGTCCCCAGAAAGATCCAGCTGTGTCTCCTCCTGTACATCCTCGATGGCTGGTTCCTCCTCTTCTTCTCCATAGCTTCCTCCTTCCTCCTCTTCTGCTGCCTCCTCAAGATCAGCCAAGAGTTCATCTGCCAGAGACATCCCAAAGCCTATGGGGAGCAAGACCATACCCCAGTTGAGTCCCTCCTATTACCAGAAGGCAGGCCCTGGTCCTTCGTTTCAGCTCTAGTATGCAGACTCCATAAGGACAAGCGCTTTCCTTTGTTCCCTGGGGGCGTCTCCACAGCACACCCCTCTCACCGCCACCTTGCTAAGACTTACCACCTTCTTCTCGCGCCTCCGGAGCCTCGTGCAGTCAGTCCTCTTCGCCTCACTCTTCCCCGGCCCAAAGCCTCGGCCCCGCGCGCTCCTTGTCCCCGTCCGACCCCTGCACCCCATTCCAGCCCAGGGAGCTTTGTGATGCACCCCACACGCCCTGCGTGTTGCCCTAAGGCGCTCCGCACACTCGTGATTACTTAAGCGATCCGCGATGAAGTTCGCCTCCCGGGCATCAGAGAGGGCGCCGGTCACGCCCCCGGGGCCGTGCCACGGGAGAAGCACAGCAGACCTTTCAGCGACCGGCCTAGGAAGACCTGTCCTTGTCCTTCTCCTCACACACTTCCCGCGCAGACCCCGGCGCCCGGCCTCCCGCCCTCCCCTCGCCTCCATCACACTCACCTCCTCACTCCGCTCCACGGCGCCTAGGATATCAGCTTTGCGAGAGCGGTCGACACTCACTGATGACGTCTCAAACCTGCGCCGAAATTGCGACAAAACTGCGCTCTGATTGGCCACCGCCCGCGACTTTCCGGCAGCGCTTGGAACAACTTTATTAGCACCTGCCTCGGAGCAGAGACGGGGTTGCTGGGCCCAGGGCACGGCCTGGCGGGCTCACGGCCCGCCGAGGCCTGGGCCTGCAAGCGAGGGTCACCGCGGGCAGGCGACACGGCGTCGGGACAAGAATAAATACGGCGCCCCGCGGCCGACTATTGGCGGAGTTGGATGAGAAAACAAGGCCTTAAGCCGGAAATAGGAAACTACAACTCCCGGCTGGCCCCGGGCCAGGCCGAGCTACCCGGGCCGCGAAGCCTGATGGGACAAGTAGTTTTGTGCACGGCTCAACCTGGGCACCTGAGGCTGGAGCGCTGAGGCCTGCGGTGCCCGGAGCGGGAGACATGGAGCTGGAGCAGAGAGAGGGGTGAGTAGCGGAGCCCGGTGCCCGGCTGCAGAAAGACGACGCGCCCTCGCAACGTGCGGTTGTCAGAGCTCGACCCGAGGCCGTGGGCGTTGTAGTTTGTGGTCTGTACAGCAGTGTCCTGCACCGGAGGGCTGTCCGCTCCGGGGCCGAGACTGGCTCTAGGGGAGGGGCCTGGGGCTGGGACCCGGGTCTGAGGGGGAGGTGGCCCTGGACCCCCGGGTCTGAGAGGGGGAGGTGGCCCTGGACCTCCGGAACTGAGAGGGAGGGCTGGCCCTGGACCCCCGGGTTTGGGGGGCAGGTGGCCCTGGGCTCCCGGGTTTGGGGGGGTAGGTGGCTCTGGACCCCCGGGTCTGAGGCGGTAGGGCTGACCTTGGACCCTGGGGCCTGGGGGGAGGGCTGGACCTGGACCCTGGGTTTTGGGGGGCGGTGACCCTGGACCCCGGGTCTGGGGGAGGGCTGGAGAGCAGCCGGCTGCGCCTGACCCCTGCTGACCCACAGAACCATGGCCGCCGTGGGCTTTGAGGAGTTCTCAGCGCCCCCGGGCTCGGAGCTGGCGCTGCCGCCCCTGTTCGGCGGGCACATCCTGGAGAGCGAGCTGGAGACGGAGGTGGAGTTCGTGTCCGGAGGCCTGGGCGGCTCCGGGCTCAGGGAGCGGGACGAAGAGGAGGAGGCCGCCCGGGGCCGGCGGCGACGCCAGCGGGAACTGAACCGCAGAAAGTACCAGGCGCTGGGCCGGCGCTGCCGAGAGATCGAGCAGGTGGGCAGCGCGGCTTCCGTGTCGGGGTCCCGGGCCAGGCCCTGCCTTCCCTCTTCCCTTCCCGTTTATTTACCGGCCTGGGACCGCCGCTCCTGCAGAGCCCTCTCCTCGGGAGCCCCTGACGCCAGCCCAGCTCTGGCGGCTCCATCCACGCACCTCCCCGTCCTCAGCCCAAGCTCTTCAGTTCTGTGCCCCTAACTCGAGGCCCCGAGGCCAGTCTACTCTGCTCAAGAACCTTCCCTGGATCCTTCGCCTCCCTCAAATCCCCGCGGCCCCTTCCCCAGGCTGATTCCCCAGCTGGGACGGCTGCTGGTCCCCTGGTGAGAATAAGGGTGGAGCAGCAGGCCAGGGACACCAGGGCCAGATGCTTGGGTTTTTTTCTTTCTTGGGAGCTAGGGAACCCGTTTACAGTTTTAACAGAGGGAAACACAGGGCCAGGCCTGGGTCCTCGAAGACTCTTGAAAGGTGGTCCTATCAGGTTTGCTTAGTAAACTGGGACCAGCTCAACGGTCACTCTGACAGTTTGAGGGCCTGTTAGTCTGAGATCAGGTGTCAGCAGGGATGTTCCCAGAGGGCTGGATGCTGGCTGCGTTCCAGGCCTTCCTCTCTCATGCTGCCAGTAATCGTTGGTGTTCTTTGGTGTGTAAAGGCATCCCCTGACCTCTGCCTTTTCCTTGCACATGTGTTACGTCTGTTTCCCCTTTTTATAAAGATGGCAGTCATGCTGGGTTAAGGCCTCCCATGACCATGTTTGTTTGTTTTTTTAATATTTGTTTTTTTGGTGTAGATGGACACAACATAATGCCTTTAGTATTTTTATGTGGTGCTGAGGACCCAACCCGGGTCCCGCCCGTGCTAGGGGAGCGCTCTATCCTCTATTGCTGAGCCACAATCCCAGCCCATGTTTTAACTTGACTACCTCTGTGAAGACTACCTCCAAATCCAGTCACATTCTGAGGCGCTGGGAGTTAGCACTTCAGCACACCTTTCTGGGTGGGGGGGACGACACAAGTCAACCCATAACAATGGTATGGTGGTTCTGAGAGCGGACAGACCAGGGGCCAGGAGACCAGGGAGGTATTCAGAATGCTGCCTGACAGGTGAATGGCAGAGTCCAAGGGAATTCTACTTGAGCCTGCTCTTAACCCACTTCTCTAGGAATAGTCTGTTCTTATCCCTGTTTGACACATGCAGGAGCCCAAGGCTTCAAGATTTAGTAACTTACTCAAGTTCACAGGTAGTGGCAGCAAGGTCAGAATTTGAACCTAGGTTTTTCTGAGCAAGAGGAGCACATGCTTCAGCCAATACTAGGCTGTTGCCTGAGCCATGTCTTCTGCCCTCCACACCCAGGCTGAAGTCCTCAGAAACTGCAGAGGCTGTCCCCTCAGCCTGGAAGGCTTTGCTCCTGGTGGTCACTCCTTTGTCTCCTTCCCATCACTCAGCCCACCAGTCCTCTGATAGCACTCACTAAAGTGGCCCCGCCTTGCCTTTGGCATGTCAGCCTGGCTGGTGTGCATCACGCACTTAGCCCTGCAGTTGCTCATTCAGCAAGGCCGACGGGGGCTGCTGTGTGCAGGCACTAGGCCCTCCATAGATGGCGCTCCATCAGACCTGTCCAGTGAGTGGGAGACTAGCGGAATCCAGTGTACCTGCTCACCATCTCCCCGCAGGTAAATGAGCGGGTCTTGAACAGGCTCCACCAGGTGCAGAGGATAACTCGAAGACTCCAGCAGGAGCGCAGGTAACCCTTTCTATGCCACCACCCCTCACCATCTCTGCCATCTTCACCCACCTGGCCCTCACAGGCCTCAAGGACAAGAGGTTGAAGATGAAGGCTAGGGTTGAGGCAGACAGGGAGAAAGAGTGGAGCTGGGTTTTAGAGGGAAAAGCTGGCTCCAGGACCCAGGGAAGGGCTGGGAGAGCAGACTGAGTGGACAGGACAGCAGGATGGAGCAGTGGCACCTATTTGCTGTTTGGCTCTGAGCAAGCAATATCCCGTCTGAGCTGCATCTTCCAATCAACTGAGGGCAACACCAATGTCAAAGCTGCTCTGAGGGTTAGGCTGGGCTCTTGGGGATATGCTCAGCTTGGAACTTCCCTGAAGAGGTATTTGTGAAATGAAAGATCATCTGTGTAAACCACTGCCAGGACCCTGGTATGGGAAGTGTGCAGAAAACTTGTGGAAGCAGAGGGGAGGAAGAGAAAGCAGCCTTGGTCAGAGGTGAGGTTCCCAGTAGGAGTTTCATGCTCACCTCAGTCATTAATAGGAATCACAGCTCCTAAGTGAATGTTTGCAAAATGCCAGCCTCAGAGAGCCATTGCCGTGTCTGCATCCAGCCCAGATCAGTATCTCCCACTTACAGAGGAAACGAAAGGTCAGACAAGCCATCTTGCCCAAGGCCCCACTGCCTGGCTAGTGCCCAGTTTCCAGGCCTCTCAGGCTGCAGAACTCTAAATCTGGGTCAAGGACAATCTGGCTTCAAGTAGAATAAGAGCTGGGCTCTACTGTGTGCCCCCAACCCCACTAATAAATAAGCTTTCCCACTGGTGGCCTCTCTGTTCACACAGGTTCCTCATGAGAGTGTTGGACTCCTACGGGGATGACTATCGGGCCAGCCAGTTCACCATTGTGTTGGAGGTGAGCACCGGCCTTCGGGCAGGTTGGGGAACTGAAGCCCAGGACACAATCTTGACTTCCTCCCCTTTACCTGCCAGGATGAGGGCAGCCAGGGTACAGACGCCCCCACTCCAGGCAATGCTGAGAACGAGCCTCCAGAGAAAGAGGGGCTGTCCCCGCCTAGAAGGACTCCTATACCCCCAGAACCCAGCAGCCCAGCCCCTGGTGAGGGGCCCAGTGGGCGGAAGAGGCGGCGGGTACCTAGGGATGGGTGCCGGGCAGGAACCACGCTGACTCCAGAACTGGCCCCAGCACAGGTAGGAAGGAGTGGAGTCCAGGTGCTGTGGCCAAAGTGTCACTTGGCTCCTGGGCTTGGCTGCTGTGCTGAGGGGCCCAGAGCTAGGCAGAGCTGGAGAAAGGTGAAGCAGGAAGGGCTGAGGAGGCCTGGGGCTGGACAAGTCTTGAAGGGGAAGACCTGCAGAAGGAAGTGGCTGGAGAGGTAGCAAGATAGGAGGAGAGAAGGAGGGCAGGCGGGTGAGGGTGGAGAATGTGGCACGTCTGGGCGCAGAGCTGGGGCTGCCTCTGAGCACAGGAAGCTGGCCTGTGAAAACAGTGCTGGGAGACCCCAGGTCTCCCGCGTTCCCAGGCTCACTTGTGCTTTCCTTCCCTCTCCAGATTAAGGCTGAGGAAGATTTTGGCTTTGAAACAGATGAGACCCTGGATTCAAGTTGGGTTTCTCGGGGACCAGACAAACTGCTGCCCTACCCAACTCTTGCCAGCCCACCCTTTGACTGACCCCAACCCAATAAACTGCCCCCCCCATCCAACCTAGTCCCTGTCAACTGTTCCTATTTCTCATCACACGTGGGTTGGTTTCACATTTTATTGGGCGAAGGTGCCTCCTCCCTGTCAATGGAAGTGCTCACAGTTTCTTCAGCCACTCCAAGCTGGGGCCCTGGGGGTCCTGGGGGTGGCTGGGCACGTCAGGCATGTTCCCATCATCTCGGAGGGGCACTGTGAGACAGAAGGGTGGGCCACTGAGATCAGCAGATCTTTACGGCCCTGCAGAGAACAGCAGGGATGGTGGTGCAAGTTCAAAGGGAAACAGGTTTCCAGGGGAGAGAAAGGAGAACCAGGATCAGAGAATCAGTGATGCAGAGAGGTAGAGAAACAGGAAATGGTGGGAATGACGGTTATCCCCAGTGATGGGGGAACCAGACACCTGGAAAGCAACAGATGCAGGAACCCAAAGAGGAACAGAAATCTGGAAAGATAATAGAAACTCAAAAGTATAAAAACAATGGGATGCAAAATATGTGGATTAAGGATTTGGACAGGGAGTGTGCAGACAAACTGCAGTATCTGACCCTGCTCAGGAATGGACTGCCCACTTCCACCCCTCCCTGCAGCACACGTCCCTGCTCACCTGGGTAGTTGTAGGGTGTGGCCTTGTTGATCATGATGGCATACTTGGTGTAGGGGCTGAGTGGGGGCAGAATCACAGCTGTGGAGAGAAGAGTAAGGCCCAGCTTAAAGTGATTCTCTGAGGTGGGGAAAAGGGCAAAAGCTGAGTCTTGGCAAAGAAGGGGGTATCAAGGGGAGCAGGAAGGGCTAGAAATTCCAGGAGGACACTTCATTCTGTGGGCCCTTCAGTATTCTAGGATCCCCATTTACAGGTAGAATACTTCAAGGGAGTTGATGGTCCAGGGATGGGAGCCCATCAGTCAGGGACAAGTCAGGCCTGGAGGGCAGAGGGTAGTGAGGCATCCCAGAGGTGAAAGGGTGTGCAAGGTGTGCAAAAGGATCTAGGCCAGGGCTGCCTGACATAAAGATAACTTTACATTGTAATTTTACACGGTGGCGTTAAATGTTTCATATTAATCTTATAACATGTTAACCTGGTACACCCAAACATCATTTTTACATAAAAAATCAACATTAAAATGTTGATAAGTGTACATATTTTTGAACATGCTAAGCTTTTAAATCCAGTGTGTCTCCTACCATCTCAAAGTACTGGCCCCCCTCAAAAGCTCAGGAGCCCAGTGGCGTTCTAGAATTTCACCCGGTGTGATCTGCAGACCAGCAGTACTGACAAGACCCGGGAACTTGTTAGAAATGAAGAATCCCAGGCCTTGCCCCAAGCTTACAGAATCATAAATGCTTTTAACGGGACCGCCCACCCTGCCCAGGTGAGCAGCGCAGGTGCGGGGCACAGCTCCTTCCTCAGGGTGAGTGGCACGGACTCCCCAGCTCACTCCCACCCCAGCCAACCCAAAGCGGATGCGGGGGCGGGGAAGGGCTCATTATTTCACCACTGGGTGAGTCCCAAGGCACAACCAGGGTGGACAGCCCTGCAGAGGCTCTGCACCTCTAGAGTGGCGGTGAACTGGGAGGCGTGGAGCGGTTCAGGCGTGAGCTCGGGCGGGCGAGGGGACGCCGTGGGGCGCGAGATGGAACGGGGCGGGTGACGCACGTTCGCGCCCGGGGCACTCACGCACCGAGACTTCCAATGGCGAAGGACACGACCAGCACCGGCTCCTTGGCCCAGGCATTCTTCAGAAAGGCGGCGAGTTCTGGAGGGTCGGGTAGAGAGTCACCTGCAGGGGCTGCCGGGTGACCTCTAGCCCGCTCGCGCCACCCCGCCTGGGAAGAGCCCCCATCTGCCTGCCGCGCCCTGTTCAGGACGGACCCCACCGCCTCCACGTGTATTCCGCCGCACCTCAGCCCTACGACCGCCCGCGGGCTACCAGAAAGACCCATGCCCTGCACAACCGCAGCGTTCACACTTACTCTCAGCCATCTTGTTCCTGGCGGCGGCGAGGGCGCGCAGCACCCTGGGAGTCGTGGTCCTTGAGCCAGCCTCCGCAACCTGGGCTGCGCGTGCGCCCTGGAGACGTGTCCTGGCGGAAGCGGAGGCGCGCAGCACCCTGGGAGTTGTGGTCCCTGCGCTCTCAGTCCGCGCGTGCGCACGGAAGTTGGAGGCTGTGGCGGGGAAGATTTAAATACCTTGAGCACCAGCTGGGTTCACTTTTCTCAGTCTAGGGGTCGCTCCCAAGGATTGACTTCTAGTCTTCCTGCAGCAACTCACATACGGCGGAATTTTTGAAAACCCATTTACAGAAGGAGAAGCGGAGGCTGAAGAAGGCGAACAGCTGCCCTACGGATTTGCAGCTCGGCATCAGCTGGTGCTGGAAGCGCTAGTTTTCGTGTCAGATGGTTTAGGGACCTTCTGTGGGCTCTCACAGTTCCCGCTGTTACTGCCGTATAGCTGGGATCACTCCCCTCCCCATTTTTTCCTTAAGTGAAATGGTCCAGGTTTGTCTTTCAGTGAAAGTGGGAGTTGCTTGAGAGCAGTAACGAGGTCTGAGCCCTCTGCTCCCGGCTTCACGCAGCAAGGGCCTGGCGCTTAATGGGTGCTTTTTTTTTTTCTTTTTTTTAAGTTTATTGAACACAACAGGTTATGATTCCTCCTTCCAACTTTTCCCACAGACCACGGGGCTGTGACACAGCCACCCAGGCGCCCTTCCTCCCCGCAGCCCTTCTCCTTCCCTATACAGGGCTGTCTGAAGTCTGGCTTTCTGCCTCATTTCCTGGGAGGGAGGAGGGCATCTCCATTCCTGGCTTCAGCTTTAGAGAGAGCCCACTATGGCCCTGGCGGTGGCCCTCCAGCTGCTGACCCTCTGTGAGCTGCCCCCTCCCTTCTGCCTGGGTCCTTGGCTGGGCTGGGAGCAGAGAGAGAAAAGGGTTGGGGACCCAGCCACCCTGCAGCACCAGCTGGGCGTTTAGCATTCAACTTCTAGTTGAGAATCAAGGGACAGGACTGGGGCCAAGACTGCTGGGCATTAAACTAGAAAAGACGGAGTCCCAGAAGAGGAGGGAAGTGGGAACAGGCTTCTTAGATCCTGAGACAGGAGGGGATCAGAGACTAGGGAGTGTGGAGTCCTGATTTAATTATTTATTTTTATTTTTTGGTACCAGGGATTGAACTCAAGGGCAGTTAACCGCTGAACCACATCCCCACCACCATTTTTTTTTCCCCCTTAGAGGCAGAGTCTCTCACTGAGTTGCTTAAGGGCCTTTCTAAATTTCTAAGGCTGGCTTTCAACTTGAGATCCTCCTGCCTCAGCCTTCAGAGCTGCTGGGATGACAGGCTGTGCCACCCCCCACCTGGCTGAGGACTCCTGATTCTGATAGGGGAGGAGGTGGGAGCCAGGACCTCTGAATCCCTGGGAAAGGAGGGGTGGGGGGCAGGACTCCTGGCTGGAGGGAGGAGGGGGCTAGGGGCAAACATCTGGCTTCATAAGCAGGTGTGGAAGGAAGCCTGAATTCCTGACAGCTTAGAGAGGAGTAAGTAGGGAAGAAGTTCCTGTTCTTCAGACTAAGGAGAGGCTGAGGAATCCCATTCCTGGGCTCCTGGTGAGGTGGGACTGGCACCCTCGAAGGACTTTACAAAAAATTTCTCCTCAACCCTGTGCAGGGGCTCTGGGTCACGCAGACCTCACTCCATCTGGTGAGTAACACTCCTCTTCATCCTCTGCTTTGCTGACATCTCTTTTCCAACTACTCAGATTCTATTCTGGTGCTCAGGCTCACCCCAGATTTCCTTCCCTCCCTTCCTTTCTCCTGCCCCTTTCTGCTCCCTACCTTCCTCCCTCTCTCCCCTTCTTTTTCTTCCTTCCTTCCTCACTCCTTTTAGTGGCCATGATAGGTGGATAGTGAAGAGACATGACCTAGAACTCCAGCTTCACCACCTTATTACTAGATGACCTTGAACAAACCACGACTTTGAAGACATTTCCTTCGTTATAAAATGGGCTGTTGTAGGACTTAGTCTAACCACATGGGTAAATCCCCTGGCTTGGAGAAGTACCATCTCCTGCCATTCCAGTTATCCCTTCAACTGGATTCTGGGGTGAGGGGTCGTTCCCTTTTGATATACATTTAGGTATATCCAGTTTTGCACCCTTACAAAAAGGAGGGTCTCCCATCCTGAGACAGGTTTCTTCCTGTTTCCTCAGAAGTGACACTGACCTTTCCTTTCTCCCACTACACAACACTACAACTTCAAATAAGAATTATCTGAGAAAGGGCTGGGGATGTGGCTCAAGCGATAGCGCACTCGTCTGGCAAGCCGGCGGCCAGGGTTTGATCCTCAGCACCACATACAAACAAAGATGTTGTGTCTCCCGAAAACTAAAAAAATAAATAAATAAATATTAAAAATTCAAAAAAAAAAAAAAAAGAATTATCTGAGAAACCATCGATGTCTGAGCTACCAGCTTCTTTCAAATTGTTTTTCTACCACTGAGCCACATCCCCAGCCCTTTTATTTTTATTTTGAGGCAGAGACTCACTAAGTTGCAGATGCTGGTCTTAAATTTGCATCCTGCTGCCTCAGCTCTTTAGTTGCTAAGATTCCTAGTGTGCACCACCACACTCAGCTCAAGTTAAGTTTTTTTTTTTTTTTTAATGATAAAGCTAATATCTATTCATGGTTATAAAAATTCAGTCATTAGTAAAAAACATATAACAGTCTCCTTCTTCTTCATCTTCCTTAAATGATCTGAATTTCCTTATATTCACACACATGCATGTATTTATAGATTTGTATTTTGGTTTTGGTTTTTCCCAAGCAATATTGATAATGGATGACTCACCCTGTTCTGTATCTCATGCTTTTTACTTTACAATCTGTCTTGGAGCTATCTCCATGCCACTCTTTCTACTTTTTATTGTTATTCCAACTGTTGACCAGAATTTGCTATTGCAGGATGGCTAGATTCTGGGGTGAGGGGTCATTCCCTTTTGATATACATTTAGGTATATCCAGTTTTCCTGGCTATACAGTCAATACTGCAACAAGCACTCCTGCATGACTTTCTGGTGCACACATGTGCACCTTTGTGCCTGGAGAAGCAGTGGAATTATTGGGTCATTACTCATGTCCTGTATCTTGATAGAAACTGACACATTTCCTTCAGAGAGGGTACATTCAAGTGCCCAGGGGCCGGTTTCAACATATTCACCCAAACTCAATGTTAACCACAGTTTTTGATAACCTGATTGGCAAAACAATCTTGGTGATTTTTTTTTTAAATAATTGCTATGAGGGTTAAGCAACTTTTTTCCTTTAGTTGTGTTGTAGGCGACTGACTTCCTCCTTTGTGAATTGCCTATTCATGTCTTGTACAGATTTTATTTGAATGGTTCTCGGGTTTCTTTCTATATTCTTAATCCAAATGATTTATGAATCAAGTGATTTTTGCCAATACTGTCACATGACTTCTAGCTTCATTTGTCTTTTGGCAAATATAACCCAAGAGGTCAAGTTTATTAATTTTATCTCATGAATTTTTCATTGTACAGCTTAAGAAACCTTTCCTACTTCAAGATATTTGTGTTTTTCTACATATTCTAAGAATACATTTTAAGAAACACATGTAGGTTTTTAATTAAGCTGGAATTTGATTGGGGGAATGGTGCGAGGTAGGATCCCATGTTACTTTTTTCCAAATAGCAAGTTTTGGCAACTGTTAGTCTGTTTTGTGCTACTATAACTGAGTGCCACAGGGTGGGCAATTTATACACAACAGAAGTTTATTTAGTTCTTAGTCTGGCTGCAAAGTCCAATATCAAAGGGCCTGGTAAGGACCATCTATCTGCATCATGCTGTGGCCAAAGGCATCACCTAGTCAAGAAGGGTATTGTGTGTGTGTGTGCGCGCACACGCATGCATGTGCGTGTGTGTGTGTGTTCGTGTGTGTAACTTACCCTTATATCAAACACCCACTCTGGCAATAATGGCACTGATCCAACCAATCACCTCCCTTTTTTTTAAAAAAAAAATGCTTTTTAGTTGTAGATGGACACAATATTTTTATTTATCTTTGTGTGGTGCTGAGGATCGACATGTCCAGGGCCTCACACGAGCTAGGCCAGTGCTCTACCACTGAGCCACAATCCATCACCTCTTAAATTCCCACCTCTCAACCCTATTGTGTTAGGGATTAGGTTTCCAACACATTTTCTCCTGGGGACAAATTCAAACCAGAGCAGCAACGACTGAAATCTGGTACCAACATTCTAGAGACTAAAAACGCAGATGTCTCGGACATGGCCCTCTGAAATTGTTTAAAAGCCATAACCCAGTGCAGTGGCATTGGCAAATGCCTATAATCCCAGCCACTTGGAAGGCTGAGGCAAGCATTGCAAGTTCAAGACCAGCCTGGGTAATTTAGTGAGCTCCTGAATCAAAATTAAAAAAAATAAAATAAAAAAGGCTAGGGATGTGGTTCAGTGGTAAAGCACCCGTGAGTTAATTCCAGTACCCAAAACAAACAAACTACACAAACAAACAACAAAACAGGAAGTATGTGTGTGTGTGTGTGTGTGTGTGTGTGAGAGAGAGAGAGAGAGAGAGAGAGAGAGAGAGAGAGAGAGAGAGAGAAAGCAGGTATCACTCAAATGCGGAGGCTGGCTTTGAACCTGCCCTTCTCCAGCCTCAGCCTCCCGGGATCACGGCGGCTCCACCACGCCGGCTTGCCACTTTCTCTGACCAGCCTGAGTGTGGTCCAGGCCTTCCTCTACTTTACACAGCTGAGGCGCGCAGAGGGGCAAAGGCGGCTGGTCCCGGTTGCTTTCTTCCTCCCCCAACCTCCCCGGAACCCCCTGCGGTTCCTGGGAGGTCCCAGGGCTCACGCCGACTCCTTTATTAAGTTCCCCCAGCCTCATACCCCAAGCCATGGCTGGGGGCTCAGCCAGCGGCAGTCGTGACCCCGGGGGTCAACGTGACCTTGAGGTGCCGCGCACCCCAGCCCGCCTGGAGGTTTGCACTCTTCAGGGCGGGAGAGAGCGTGCCCCTGCTCCTCCGGGACGTGTCCATGGAGCTGGCCGAGTTCTTTCTGGAGGCGGTGACTCCCGCCCAGGGGGGCAGTTACCACTGCTCCTACCGCAGGCTAGACTGGGGACCGGGCATCTGGTCCCAACCCAGCGACGTCCTGGAGCTGCTGGTGACAGGTGAGGTCCTGAGCGGGAAAGGCGAGGGGCGCAGGGGCCGGGAAAGGGAGGGGAGAGGAGGGACGGGGACGCTGGGAGGAGAGACCGAGCTAGGTGGGTAGCTGGGAGGTGAACAGACCGAGCTAGGTGGGTAGCTGGGAGGTGAACAGACGCGCTGGCAAAGCGGAGAGGGGGATACAGGGGAGGATGGGCGGGGAGGAGCCAGGTCGCGCGAGCTCAGGCCCCCATCGCCCCGCAGACCTACTGCCGCGGCCGTCGCTGGTGGCGCTGCCCGGGCCGGTGGTGGCGCCCGGTGCCAACGTGAGCCTGCGGTGCGCAGGCCGCCTGCCGGGCATGAGCTTCGCGCTGTACCGCGTGGGCCTGGCGGCGCCGCTGCAGTACCGCGACTCGGCGCAGCGCTGGGCCGACTTCCCGCTGATCGGCGCCCGGGCGCCCGGCACCTACAGCTGCTACTACCACACGCCCTCCGCCCCCTACGTGCTGTCGCCGCGCAGCGAGCCGCTGGTCGTCAGGTCTGACGGTGAGGCGCCCCGGGACCTAGGGGCCCGATCCCAGCCCTCCTCCTTGGGACCCAGGGACACAGTCCAGCTCTCCTCCTCTGGAACCTGGCGAGTGGCTTCAGCCCTTCTCCCCAGGACCTAAGGAACTGTCGCCAGCCCTCCTCAGGACACAGAGATAGACCCAGCTCTCCTTCCCCAGATCCAGGGCCCCAAGCCCAGTCCTTCTCCCTCAGACCAGGAGTCTGAGGCCTTGTTCTCCCATCTGCCCTGCCCAACTTTGAGACTTGGGTCCCCAGCTCCACCCCAGGAGTTAGAGCCCCAAAGGTGCACATTTGGGGGTCTGGAGCTGACAGCCCATCTCTCTCTCCTTGGCCTGCAGACTCCAGCTCCTTGGACTACACCCAGGGGAACCTCATCCGCCTGGGGCTGGCGGGCTTGGTCCTCGCGTCCCTGGGTGTGCTGGTCGTTTTGGACTGTTGCAGCAGGAGCAGTGCGCTCCACCAGGCCTTGCCCTAGGGGGTCTGGAGGTAGACACCTGTGATGTCAGAAGAATTCCTGCAGAGCAGCGCAGACACTGGGATCCCTGGGGCCGGACAGCCCCTACTGGAGCCCCCCAGCCCCCCAGGCTCAGCCCCCACTTAGCCATCCTTCACCTTTGTGTCCTGCCACCTTCTTCAAACCTTGGTTTCTTTTATTGTAAAATGGGCACGTTGATAATATCACACCACAGATTATCGTCCGATTGAGTGAATAATTCCCCAAAAAAAGTGTTTAGAAACTGTGAGTAGCCTACAGTAAATGCTCAATAAATGTTAGCTATTGTAATTTCTACCAGGCTTGCAAGACCCCATTGAAGTTTACCTTTGCACTGCTCCATCTCGCTTTTTAAGCAACTCATTATCTCCTTTTATGGCACCCTTGACTGCCAAGCAAATCCCTTTCAAACTGTTCAGGCCTTCCCCCAAAAGTAGACTTAGAGGAGACCAAGCAGAGCTTCTGCCCTAGTTACAGCTTCATTTGCAGTGGTCTCCTTGACCATCACCACCACCACCATCATC
Source organism: Marmota marmota marmota (assembly GCF_001458135.2). Taxonomy (NCBI): domain Eukaryota; kingdom Metazoa; phylum Chordata; class Mammalia; order Rodentia; family Sciuridae; genus Marmota; species Marmota marmota. Next base: position 2,780,709 of record NW_026000207.1, read on the forward strand.
GTTAAAGGCAGCTCCTTTGCCAGGCAAGAGCAAGTGGTGCATGCGCAGTAGAGCTTGGACCTGGTCGCTGATCTTTACTCCGTCAGTTTCCCATCGTACTCTTGGCTGCAGTAGTGGTTAAAACACACACACACACACACACACACACACACACAGCCTTCCTCTTGCAGCCTGTTCCCTTTCCTTGTTTTCTCTCTCCCTCCCCAAGGCCTGGCTGACCTGCACAATTTCTCCTGGATTTATTCATTTAACTTCTATCTTTTTCTGGCCAACCTTGACGCTGTTCTCATCTCCAGGAACCCAGATTCTGTCTCCAAGCAGTTCTCCCCACTCAATGTTCATGTATTCCCATCTTGACTTCTGCGGTGGAGCACAGACTCTATTTTTTATTATGTTCTCCAACTTCCTCCTCCTCCTCTTCCCAGTTAATGGAGAAGACTGTAACTTTCAGCTCTTGGACAGCCCCAGCTCTGCCGGCTGTCACCTTGTGCAGTTTATCAAGCCTTCTGAATTTTCCTCTGTGAAAGGGGGGACTGAACATATCGACCATGTCATCTCTAGAGAGAGTTAAACGGATGACATGTGTTTCCAACCTTAGGCCAGCAGCCTTCACTTCTCTGCTCCTTTTTCTGCACACGATAAGTAAAATTTACATGTAACTGTGTACACACCCACACACATGTACTAACATTCATAAAGCAACGCTTGCTTCTGTGCAGATGCACACTGACTTACTCTATCTTATTAAAAATGCCTTTAGGACCACACCAAACATGCTCACGGTCTCAAGAAGTATAAGTCACGTTTGTTGCTGTACTCTTTTCTTTTAGAAACTAACCTACACCACATTGTGCATAAAGATTGAGAAGTTTAAAATGTGCACAGACCATATAAAATAGTGTTATTTTAATACCTGAGTTGTCTTAGTGGGCAAGATTAGGGTGTTCAAATGTGAGATCAGGCAGAACTGAGCTTTGAAGTCAGACTGGCTACCTGGGTGCACTGACATGCTGCAAAGGTGTCCGCTGGACCTTCTGGGTTTGTCCTTGGTACCCATGTGGGACCCTGGCAAGGTTCATCCAGGGCAAAGCTCCCTGACACAGGTGGATGTGGGACATCAAGAGAGATGAAGGGGCTGGGGTTGTGGCTCAGCGGTAGAGCACTTGCCTAGCACGTGCAGGATCCTAGGTTCGATCCTCAGCACCGTATATAAAATAAAGGTATCATGTCCAACTAAAACTAAAAAATAAATATAAAAAAAAGAGAGAATGAAGGGAGCAGCCTTGGATGGGGCTTCAGGGTCATCAAACCCAGTCTTCCCTCTTTGTAGATGAAAAATTGTGGAAAGGAGCAGTGTGGTGAAGTCCCCTGACACCATAGGAAGTCGGAGGCACATCAGGGAGGCGCTCCTGGTGCGACTTGACCTGGTGCAACTTCACCTGGTGCAACTTCACCTGGCGTCCTCCTCTCACTCACTCCACCACACATCTGCTGTCCACTCACACCTATCGTGGACGCTCATCTGTAGCCACCACCCACCTCTTCTTGCTTGCTGTCATTTCTACACCTCTCTATTCTCCCATTTCCCTTCGTCTCATTCATTCATTCTTCCATCCCTCCATCCCTGAATTAATCAATCTATTGACCCACTGAACTGTTGACTAATTAGTCAATGCACTATGCATTCATCTGCCTGTGCACTGAATCCACATCTTTTATTCCTGTTGTCACCAACAGCCCTCCAAGATAGACCCAGGCGGTCAGCCCGGGATTCAAGTCTGTGTGGTCAGAGTTGTTTTCTCTGTGGCTACTTCTCAACACAAGAATGTATTGAGTGGAGATTTCTGAATTTTGTTGGTTTTTGCCTCCTTTATCACTTTTACTTTTAAATAAGGAAGAGAGAGGGGAACAAATCACAGTTCACATCTGCAAAGCAACCTGTGGCTCTCGAGGCAGGCATTTCTTTACTTGTCACCTATATGTGCTCAGAGTGTGTCAGGTACTGGTGATGAGTCCGAGGTCTCTGGTACATATCTTCCATCCATCCTCCTTGCTGGGTTGATGCTAGTCATGCTGTTTCCATTGGCTCAAACTCTCATGGGGCCAAGCTCAAATTTCTATACATCCAGTTGTTTTATTATTTTATAAATATTATTATTGTTATCATCTTGTTACTGGGGATTGAACTCTGGGGCACTTTACCACTGAACCCTTTTTATTTTTTGAGACAGGGTTTCACTAAGTTGCTGAGGCTGGCCTCCAACTTCTGATCCTCTTGAATCCGCCTTCTCAAGTCTCCAGGCTTACAGGAGAGCACCACTTCCCCTTGGCTCCAGTTGTTTCAAATGCAGCCCAAGTAAGCAGATTTTTAGACAGTCGGAGCTTACCTGCTTTGCACCGCCCACAGAAGCACATTCAACACCTGCAAGCCAAACCCTGAGGCTGGGAAAGACCCCAGGTCTTTGCCACCCTTTGGAGTTCTGGTCCCCCCCTTGCTGTCCCCTAGGCATCCGGAGGGACTTCCCTTCTGCAAACCCATCAAGGCTCATCCAAATAAACTCGTAGTGCATTACCGCCACCTTGTGGCACATCCTTGTCCTTGACCAGAGCTGAAGTCCAGAGCACACTTGCCAGTCACTGTGCCGATTCTGGATCATGAGTCACGAATGTCATTCCCAGATCTCTCAGAGTGGCACGCTGACTGGCCATTGCTGGAAACAGGGTGCCCAGAGGAGGAGGAGGAGCACAGAGGTTCCTGCGGGCTGGGTCTACTACAGTCTCCCTACATGCCTGGCTCCACACCCAGCTCCCCGCTCAGGAGTCCATCTGGCCCTTTGGGCATCTGTCTCCATCAGCTCAGGCTGCAGCGACATGTCATAGACTGGGTGACCTGAAGAGCCGTTCTGGGGTGTGGGGAGGTACATGATGAAGTGTGGCTGGGCTTTGGTGAGGGGGGGAGAGAGAGAGGGGGCGAGGGAGAGAGAGAGAGCCCCGAACTGTGGGAGGCCAACCTTCCGGGTGACTGAGTTACACTCCCCAGCTGGGTGCTGAGGCGCTCAGTCACAGAAATGGGTGTGTCTTGCTACAGCCCCATGGGTGAAGCTATGCTCACCTGTCCCTTTGTAATATAACCCCTTGCCCTTCCATGGAAGTGCCTTGTGTGTGTGCCCTCCTCTTACTGTGCCCTGGGGTGTGGCCTACCCAGGTGTCAGTCAACCTGCTGACAGTGGACATCATGAAGATACTCAGCCCCTGAAACCTGACCCCTGGCCTCATTTGAATAGCTTCTCCTCAATAAAAGGGGTCAGCGCGTGTGTGTGCTCTCTCTCTCTCTTTTCTGCGGACCCTTAAGGTCAGAGGAGCCGTCACAGCGACCCCAAAGAAAAAGGTATTTGTGTCTCTTGTGGGGTTATTTCGTGCAGCCCAGTTAGCCCAGTTTGACTGGAGTGACCCCTGAGCCTTTTAGTCGCGAGAACAGAAACCCGGCACCCAACCCTCTGGTGTGTCTTCCCCTTCTTCTAAGGATCCTAATCCCATCCTGGGGATCTACCCTCATGGCCTCATCCAAGCCAAATGGCCACCAAGGGCCCACCTCCTAATGCCATCACATGGGGTCAGGGCTTTACCCTGCACTCAGCCCTTGACAGATCCTCTAGGCGATTGAGTATCCTTATTTATTTTTACAGATTTGTGGAAGGTCCCTGTCTCTGTCAGGGCTGGCTGCGTGATGGAATTCTGGAAACCGTATGCTCATCCAGATGCTCACAGGCTCCAACTGACTGGGTACAGTGGCACATTCCCGTAATCCCAGAAATTCAGGAGTGTGAGGCTGGAGGATTACAAGCTCAAGACCAGCCTCAGCAACTTAGCAAGGCCCTAAGCAACTTAGCGAGACCCTGGTTGAAAAGAAAACAATAGAAGGGCTGAGGATGTGGCTCAGAGGTAAACCATCCCTGGGTTCAATCCCTGGTACCAAAAAGTAAAAACTAGGCTTAAACTGCCACTGATCCAGGAGGACCCTAACTGGCCTGTGTGATGCTCCCGGAACAGGAGTGGAGCCCGCTTGCGAGCATTGGCTGCGAGACCATCTCCCGCCCACCTCCAGGGATCCTGTGTACAATAAGACATGCACACTCTGTCTTCAACCCCGGTTCCTGGCCCCTGGCATTGCCTGGGTGGTAGTGGGGGCAGGAGCATCTTTTGTGACTCACAAGGAGCCCCTTCAACTCTGCCCGAGTTTATGCTGAGGAGGTGACTTGGGGATGTGGAGAGGTTGCCAAAGGAAGCAACGGGGTGATTGGAAGGCTGAGACTTTCCACCTCATCCTCTGACGGGCAGGGAGGAGAGAGGGGCTGGGGGTGATCAGCCAATCAACCATGCCCATGCAATGCAGCCTCCATAAAGGCTCTGAATGATGGGTGCAGACCCCCCCACACACTGGCGAACACGTCCACATGGGGCAACCCTGTGGTTGGGGACCTGTGCTGGGGAGCCTTCTGGACCGTGTCTGCTGTCTCTCCAGCTGGGTTTCCTTTGTATCCTTCATAGCATCCTTTATAATAACTGGCCATAGTAAGTGGAGAACATCCCTGCATTCACCCAGCTGTTGTAGCAAATTCTCAAATATGAAGGGAGGTTGTGGCGGCACTTCTCACCAGATCAGACAGCAGCATGGTAACTTAGGGACCCAACTGTTGCAGCTGGCACCTGAGACGGGAGCAGCCTGCTGGGGGGGGTTGATCTGCGGGGGCGGGGTCTGGGCTAACTCCAGGTGTTAGTATCAGATTGGAACTGGACCTCTGGACACCCAGTGGTCTGCAGACTGTAGCTCACACATTTGGTATCAAGGTTCACAGGGAGCCGGCTCCTTGGACTGGTTGTTCTTTTTGCTCTTTAGGTAAATAATGCCTCGCCTAAATCTAAAAGTGGCTTGTCTTATCCTCCCTGGTTGGATCAGTCAGCCCTGTCTTGGCTTCATCTGCCATGTGTGAGCTTGACAGCTGCATGTCCTCCTGGTCACACTGTTACCAGTGAACATCCTAGTAACCCATAGCTTGCTTTCTTCTACCAAACTGAACTTTAAGGGCCTGCTTTGGGCTTTTAGGCTACCTAATAAAATCTCCAAGTTTAGCTTTAAAAATTCAAGCCTCTGTAACCAAAAGGAGTCTAAGGATGAGAATTAGAATAGGATGTTCCTCCTTCACAGGTTTGGGAGAGGGGAGAGACAGAGAGAAGGGTGGGGGACAGAGAAAGGCCCAGAAGTGAGAGCAAGAAGAAAGCTATTATTCTGTGCCATAAAACCAATTCAAGAGTCTCATTTGATAAGCCGATAACTGAGGATATTCAGAAGACTATAAATGTGTCATGTGCAGTCTGGAGATGTATGGCTATTTATTACGGTCACTCATGTGTTCTATCCTCTGGTCCTATAAACCTGTCCTTTGAAGCTTTACTCGCACAGAATAATCTTGTAGGAGTCCGACGGCATCGGGACCCATACAGCATGGTGGCAGTAGCTTTCAAGGAGCAACCTGGTGCTGAGTGGGGGTCTTGGTCATGCCTTGTTGCCCTGGCAACGTGTTATAATTGATACCCCTGCCTTCCCAGGCGGCAGGAGCTGTGGAATCAATCAGTTCTGCGGCATCAGAAGGCGCTCATTAGCACCGTGTGCTGTTTTCCGCCCACACTTATGATGGAAAAGTTAAAAGCCAAGGAGACTAGATTTTGTACTTCGGCAGGAGTTTGAGAATCTGATTTAATTTCAGTTGCAGAATCTAACACCAGATCTGACAGAGACAAGGGTTGCCCCTGATTTGGGCCATGGTGAAGAACGGGGTGGGGGAGTGTTAGAGACAAGGACACCATGGATGAGCCTCGGCAGGCTGTGGGAGAGCTGGTGAAGTGGTGTGGAGGTGGAGAAGGCCCGGCTGAAGAGAGGGTTCCTACAATGGCCTCTGAGGGAAGTTGGTCAAGTAAAAAATGGGTAGGAGGGGGTCACCAGGTAGAGGAAAGTGGACCGGGAGGGCCTGAGATGTGAAGGATGCACACACACACACACACACACACACACACTTCCATTGAGCATCTTGACCGTTTTTAAGGGTGCCGCTCCCTGACCTGGATCACCGTGTTGTACAACCATCGCGACCAGCGTCTCGGGAACCCTAGGTCAGCCCGAAGCTCACGCAGCGCACAGCTGCTCCTCGGTGTGCCCTCTGCCCGGCCCCTGGGCGCCCTTCTATCTCTGTCTCTGGATCTGACTCCACAGAGCCTCCTGCCCCAGAGCTGACCTCCAGGCTCACCCCTGTTGTGGCTGGCCTCGGAAGGCCCTGCCTTTTCCAGGTGGACTGGTATTCCCGGGTGTGGATGGGCCACATGCTGTAGGTCATCGGTCAGTCCACCTGTGGTGCACAGCGTTGGCTGTTGGGGAGAAGGCTGCGTGCCTGTGGCCTGGCAGGGAGTCCCCCTTCTCCCGAGGAAGTCTGCTCAGCTCTGCAGGCTTAGTGTTCATGCTTGTTAAGGTGTCCGAGTGCGAGTGGCATGCCAGCGCCCTGCACACGCTCCTCTTCCCTGGGGTTTTGAAAGCAGAGATTCCGGAGGGTTTCCTGGAGACCCCAGAACAATGCATGGCTTTTCATTCCTGCTATTAACTCTGCCTTCCAGAGGGTCCTTCTGCTAGCTCTGGGCCTTAGTCCGTTTTGTGTTTCTATGGCACAAGGCTACAGATTGGGTCGTTCCTAAAGAAAAGAAATTTATTTCTAGCAGCTTCGATGGGTGGAAGTTCAAGAGAAGGAAGCAAAATCTGGCCAGGGCCTTCTTGCTGCAGCGCCCACGGTGGAAGGCAGAGGGTGGGAGAGGGCAGGAGAGGTGGGATGGAGTCTGGACACCCAGACCCCTGCCCTCAGGCCCCTCTGCCCAGCTGTGGTGCAGGTAAGCCTCCTGCAGCTGATCCTGGAGGACACGTGCAGACCTCACTGCAGGGACAGTTGTCCTTCTTGGCCACGCGGAGATACACTTCTTTGCTCCAGTTCAGACCTTTTATTGCACAGCCACAGTTCCCTTTAGGGAGCACCTATGGTATACTGGGCAAGTTGAGTTCTGAGGAAGTTGATTAAAATGAACTTCATATTCTGGCTCCAAATTCTTAAGCTGTAGGTGGGCCATCTTGGCCACGACCGGATCCTCCCTCTGCCATGGTCCTTCTCCCTTCTTCTCACACCCTGCTCCTCACATGCCTCCTTCGCCTCTGGTTTCCCTGTTCTCCACCTCCTCCTCCCCTCCTGGCCTTGTGTGTTCAACCCCCTTTTTACCCACCCTCCTCTTCCTTCTTTTATCTGCTTCCCTTTCTTCAAGCCCAACACCCCCTCTCTCTTCAAGCTTCTGGCCCATTCCCCTCCTCACCCTATGTCTCCTATGATTTTATTCTATTTTAGGTACCAGGCATTGAACCCAGGGGTGCTTCGTCACTGAGCCACATCCTCCACCCTTTTCTATATCTCATTTAGAGACAGGGTCTCACGAGCTGCTTAGGGACTCGCTAAGTCACGGAGGCTGCCTTTGAACTTGCGATCCCCCTGCCTGCCTCCCTCCCAAGCTGCTGCTGGGATCACAGGTGTGGGCCCCCACCCCTCCCACTTTATACTGTTTTAAAGTAGATCTCAGTTATAAAATTTTATTATATTATTTCACCTATAAAGACTTCTACTTTTATTAATATATCTCTAGTGTTTACGTGTGATAAACACCTAATAAAATGAACAGTAACTTATCAAAATCATCTAACCTAGTCCCCAGTTGTCAAAAACATGCTACAAAGTTATTCTTAAACAAAAGCTATTCAAACACAGCTACCCTACATTTTGATGTTAAGGTGAAGGGTTTGAGATACATCTTTTTATTTTTATTTTTTTAGAGTTGTAGCAATATAGGTGATTTTTTTAAAAAAATTAAGTTGTAGATGGACAAATACCTTTATTTTATTGATTTATCTTTATGTGGTGCTGAGGATTGAACCCAGAGCCTCACATGTGCAAGACAAGCTCTCTACCACTGAGCTGCAATCCCAGCCCCAGTACGGGTGATTTTGATGATGCTCATAAACTGAGACTGCAATCAAGTGCTCATTTGCTGTGTTAGCTCCTCCTCTTCCATCTTTTATTCTATTTTTGTACTGGGGGTTGAACATAGGAAGACCCCACCACGGAGCTACATCCTTTTTATTTTTACAGGGTCTTGCTAAGTTGCTGAGGCTGGCTTTGAACTTGCAACCCTCCTGCCTCAGCCTCCTGAGCAGCTGGGATCACAGATGTGGACCACCACAACCAGCTCTGTTAGTATCTTCCATGGCACCTGCACAGGACCAGCTTAGCACCTGTGGCAGAAGCCAGCAGCAGGCCTAAGGGAGAGGCTCATGCCCCTCATGGCACCGTGGTGGGGTACCGTGTTCAGGAAGTGGGTGTGGTGTCAGATATCTGGGAGGCATCCGCTCTCACACACTAAGTTTGGCGCCTTCTTTCACATAGGCTGGCCCAGAAGCCAGGGCCTCCTCCTCAGTTAGGGATGTCCTCGGCCCTCTGTCTCCACGAGTCCTGCTTCTGCAGGTTCAACCAACCACGGGTGGAAAACAAAACAAAAGTGCGTGTGTGTGACAGGCCCAGGCTCTGACTCTGCGGACACCCCCTGAACAGTGTGCGTGACAACCATTGATCAGCCCCTACGTTGTATCAGGTACTCACCTGCAGATCTGGGTATGTGTGTGGGGTGGGGTGTCCTGGGTCCAGTGTCCAAGGAACGGACGCGCAGCACACAATCGCAGCATGAAGTGAGTCACACAGTAGGTCTCAGTCTCCTGAGCACCTCGGGAGTGCCTAACTGCACCCACCTGTGCTTCCCCACCACAGAGCTGAGGCCTGCCAGCCGGGGCTGGGTCGTGGCAGGAAGACCGCTGCTGTCAGTTCCTTGTGACTCTCTCACTAAAGCAAACCTTACACAGTCCTTCCTCATGGCCACCAGAGGAATGGAGCTTCGGCAGGCCTTTGCTGTTGGCTGATAAATTCCAGAGCCTACGTTTAAAACGCTCGTCTTCAAAGTTAGCCAAAGAGACGTTAAGAAGAGGGAGAACATGTCCCCGTTTTCCTGATACTACATAAGGAGAAAGATTCTTCTGAGTCATAAGACTAATTTAAGGAATTGATTTGATAAGGTGTTGAGTTGAGAACGTTCCGGAGAATATCAGTCTTGTTTTCTGGTGCAATATGGAGAACCACATGAATATTCATGACTGCCTCTGAAGTGTTCCCTTCTCTGTTCAAATGAATCTCTACACAGAAGCGTTGCTTGAATAAAAGGGTCTTGTTGGATTCTCAAGCCTTTAAAAATCGTTTGTACATCTTTTGAAAATAACTTTTCAAGAAACACCTGTCGTTGTAATTGGTTTTACTCCTTGATAATTTGTTGTTTTATTATTTTTCTGTAACCTCAAACAGTGAGATGAGTGAGCTTTATCAGGACAAAACAGCCTTGGGGCCTTTGCTCTTCTTCCAGATGCATGGTGGGAAGAAAGAATCAAGACTGGTGACTTATTTGATTTCTTATTTTAACATAGAAATCGAGAATTCTCTTCCTTACATCAACATACCTACCCAATGCAATGTTTAAACTTTATTTGAATCCCAATTAAAAAAAAACTGATAAAAAGAACATTTTAAAGCCATCCGGCAAATCTGAATTCTGACGGGCTATCAGCTGCTATCAAGGAAGCTCTGTGAACTTTCCTGGTGTGATATTGCTTGTGGTGGTGAGATTATTTTTTAAAAATGGTTCTTATCTGATAAAGATAGCCATGCACCGGACTATTCTGAGGTGAGGAAGATGATTTCACAGAGGGATCACTAAACTTGAAGGGTGGCTTTTGTGATGTCCATAACAGTACAGCACCTCGTCACAAGCTGGTCCCAGTCCACGTCACTCACCCGAGGGCTGCTCAGCCTGCTCCATGTCCCCTCAGGAAACGATGTTGCAGCACCCAGCAGCGGCCCCAGGACAAGGATGCGAGATCGAGTTGCACTCTTGGGAAGGAAGGAAGGACACTGGAGCGGATGGTGGGGCTCCGGAGGCCCCGCAGTGGGCAGCTGGAGCTCGCCCTGCTGGCAGGGACTGCTACTTCTGCTCTGGAGGCCAGCGCTGACTGTGCTCTTCGAGCCGTGTCCTCAGGGCCACAGCAGCTGAGGTGCCCACCTGCCCAAGGTGCTGCCTCCTGGCCCCTGATTGATGGGCAGGGCACCTCCACAGATGCTCTATTGCTGTCTTCCCCAGGGGCTGGGAATGTGGTCTCGGGTGTGCCCAGGAGGAGGGCAGAGGTGACCTCGGGGGTCAGGGAACAGGCAGTACAGGCTGGCAGCACAGGGGAGGGGAGGCCCCAGGCTGACTTCTTACACAGAGCCTCTGACTTCGACCCCCTTGACTCCCCATATAATTGTGGTAAAATGCACGTCACATAGAACTTACCATCTGCATGATTGTTCAACCCCGCCATCCCCAGTTGGAAACTCTGCCCCCATCGGTCAAGTCCACCCTGTCCACCACCGTCCACCTTTGTCCCCGTGACCCTGGAGGACTGGGAGCTCCAGGGGCGTGGGGTCACGTGGTCTTGGGGGGGTGGCAGGCCTCAGGTTCCTTCCTTTTCGATGCCATGTGGAGGGGCTGCGAGCTGCCCGTCCTCACCCGACTGTGGACAGCTGGGCAGGCCCACCTTTTGGCTCTGGTGAACAGCGCTGCTATGAGCAACAGAGTTTTCAAGACCCTGCCTTCAGTTAGTTTGGTTTACACCAGAAGCAGAGTTGCTGGGCCAGACCTGACTTAATCTCTAGCCTCCCAGCCGCAGGTGGGCAGGGGTGTGAACGCGTGCTTCAGGGAGCGTCCGGCTGTGTGTTTATGTGAAAGTCCTTGCGGTTCCTTTTCACTTGGCTTTCTCCTTGTCCCACACCACTCCATGTGAAATTCCTAAAAGCTAAGAATTTTTAAACATGTGAAATGGTGAAAGTAGCATATTGATTCCAGCCCGTTTAGAAAGCACAAATAAGCAAATGGGAAAACATCGACCACAATCCCTCATCACTCAGAGAACAGTGTTCCAAGAGTATGTGATTACAGCCTTCCAGACTTTTCCAGGGCATGTCGGCCCCCGCTTGTTGGGATCCAGCATCCGTGTTCTCTGCGATCTGTCTGCACCACCCAGACGTGGGGCACGGCCTGCCTCCTCCCCTGGGTCTCTGCTGACAGCGTGATGCGCTGACCTTTCCTGTTGGAACTTCCGTCCCCACCTCCACCCTCGCTTCCTTGGTGGTGTTCCTGAAAGTTCTCTCTCAGTCATCGGCTCCGCCCAGGGTGGCCAGAGTTGACATGTCACTTCTACTTGTGTCTTCTTGACCAGAAAACCTGGCTGCGAGAAAGCTTTCTGAGCTGTCATCCTGAATTGTGTGTGTCCAGCTCTGTTCTGCCCTGCAGAGGAGGGGACAGTGGGTCTTGGTGTTCAACCAGCAGTTTTTCTCCTGTCCTCTGTGTGGATTCACGTCTGTGCCTCAGTGAGGGCCGTCTGGATTCCCTGTGTGTCCAGCCCCTGGGACAGGGTTGGGTGAGCAGGTATTTCCTGACTTTTGACTAGGAATCAGGCTTTGTGTGTTAGGGGATTAAAACCTTAAAGGGGTTACTGCCAATCCCAGAGGCAAAATGATATCAACTTCAACAGCAAATCTGAAGGAACATTCTCTTTTTTTTAAATATTTATTTATTTGGTTTAGGTGGACACAATATCTTTATTTTACATTTATGTGGTGCTGAGGATCGAACCCAGTGTCTTGTGCATGCTAGGCGAGCACTCTACCACTGGGCCACATCCCCAGACCAAAATGTTATTAGTTAATTTTTTTACATGGTGCTGAGGATCGAACCCAGTGCCTCACCAGTGCTAGGTGAGCTCTCTACCACTGAGCCACAACCCCGCCCTGAAGGAACATTCTTGATCAAGGCATACGATCCGGGGGTAAGTCTTGGGGGAGAGCAGGGCCATTTGGGGCTGGGGCCCAGGCTGGAGAGGCAACTGGAGCTGGCGAGGCCTGTGGGGTGGGTAATGGGGCCAGTGGGTGAGCGAACCGCAAGCCCCGGGTTCCCTGCATGCACACTGCGTGGGTCCTGTGCTGCGTGCTGGGCACACCTTCCCCGTCTTCCAAAATCCAGTTGTTGCTGAATTTTCCAGTGACCCCTGCCTTCTCTCCTATGTGATATTTTTCTTGGAATTGACCCACATTTTCACTGTTCTTTTAAAGACAACTCTACTTCTAAAACACATCTGTATGTGCATGCGTGGACACTGCATGCGTGGAAAGCAGGTGCCCTTCAGCAGGAACAGAAGGTGGCCCTCAGGCTGGCAGAGAAGCCACACTGCTCAGCTCCTACTCCTCACTAATGCCACCCCCAGCACTGAGCTGCTCTTTCCCCTGTTCCATTTCTAAGGGACAGGAGTGAGCAAGAAATGGGACAGAAGGCAGGTTCCTGCACGTTCCCCCGCGTGGCTGCGGCCGGGAGAGCTGGAGAATCACTCCCGCAGGCTCAGTCTGGGGCCACCATCTGACCTGCAGCTGTTTTATCCCTGGGGGTCTTGTGGCTGCCGTAAGGAAGGACCACAGCCTGGGTGGCTGGAACAGCATGATTGTGTTTTCTCTCAGTCCTGCTGACCAGAGGTCCAGGACCCAGGAGAGGACAGGGCTGGAGCTCCGAAGCTTCTCTCCTCCGCCTGCAGGTGGCGCTGTCCCCCTGCATCCCTCTATGCCTATCTGTCCCTTTGGAAGGACACCAGTGGGACTGGATTAGAGCCCACTCTAACGACCTCATTTGACCTGTTACCTCTTTTTAACACTTCTGCATTTTAAAGATCGTAAACCAACAAAGTACCATATATATTTATGGTGTGAAAGGGGGTATTATGATTCGTGAAGGTGACATGGAGTGATTGAATCAAGCTAATGACTACGTCTGTCAGCTTTTGTGGTGAGACCATTTGAAACTGACTCTCTTAGTGAATTTGAAATGTATGGCATCTTGTCATTTCTTGCTATACAGCAGATATCAAGGAAAAGCCTCCCACCCGGCTAACCGAGGCTTTGGCCTCTGGCCATCATCTCCTAGCCCCCCTCCCTCGCCCGCGCTGCGCCCCTTGGGAATCCCTGCTGGATTCTGGATGTGGCCCGGGAGGTGGCGTGTCCTCGGCAGCGGTGTTTCTCATGGCCCTAACGTCCTTCCTGCCCGCGGACTCCTGCGCAGGAGCTTGCTACAGAAAGCAGATGGAAAGGAAAGTCAAATGGTATCCTGGTGAACTGCCAGGCGCATCTCTATTCGGACATCAGAAATGATCCTCTTAAAAATTAGAGAGCATTATAGAGATGCACAGGAGTTGGGTTCATTTTGACAAAATCATACACGTATAGAATTTGATTTCAGTCCCTCCTCCCTCCCCTCCTCCCTCCCCCCCCCTCCTTCCTCTATTGATCTTCCTTTCACTTGTTCATTTATTTATTTTTAATTGGGCTTTCTGCATCCCCTGTAGTATATTTACATATGCACATAGCATGGGTTGTTGGATTCATCCCACTCTCCCTCCCCTTTCCCGTCCCTCCTCCCTCCCTCTCGATGTCCACATCAGTGTTTATAGCAGCATAACTCACAATGGCCAGACTGTGGACTCATCCCGGGTGCCCACCAACAGGTGAGTGGGTGAAGAAAACGTGGCTTAGATACACAATGGAGCTCCACCCAGCCATCAAGAAGAGTGAAATCACGTCCTTTGCTGGTAAATGGAAGGAACTGGAGAACGTCATGCTGAATGAAATAAGCCAGACTCAGGAAGTCAAGGTCCAACGTTTGCTCTCATGTGTGGAAGCTGGAGAGGAATAAGATGGGGGCAGAAGGGGGCATCAGAAAGACACAGGGGACATCAGTAGAGTCGAAATAATCCTTACCTAATTTCAAATGAAAGTTTCAAGTGAATATGTTTTTTTATTTGTTTACGTATTTTATTTTTGTGGTGCTGGGGATCAAACCCAAGGCCTCATGTGTGCTAGGCGAGCACTGTACCTCTGAGCCTCACGCCACCCGAAAGCAAAGCCAAAGCAAGTCCGCCTTGGCCTTCTGCACTCACCGGTGTGGCCTGTGGGTGGAAAGTCCCCTTGGGCTCTGTGAATCTTCCTGAGCGAGACGCCCTGACGGGCCCGTGTGAGGGCAGGACGATTTAGCCGGCATCGAGTGGCTTCATGTGTGCAGAATGCCGAGTTCTCAAGAGCGAGGTGCCTGCACCTCCTTGGGACCAACTCTGCAGGCCCTAGTGCTAAGCTTTTGGGGGTTTCCAGTCGGAGGCCCGACGTGCGACTGAGGCCGAGCAGGGTTTGCTGTGAGTCAGGCCCTTGAAGGCGGGTGTGTGAGGACCGTGTTGAAATCAGCATGCTTCCTGATGTGCCTGCTGGAGGGAGGGACTGCAAGGCCACTTCCTGGGTCAGGGAGGCTGTGGCTGGTCTGTGGGCTGCAAAACCAAGAAGGACGCTTGGAACAGCTGGCAGGCGGACATGATCCCACGGCTCCTGTCCCTCCTCTGCTTGAGTAAGTGTCCCGGGGCCATCCCCTGGGGCTGCAGAAAGTCTCCTAGTGGTGAGAGGTTGGGGACGGATAGAGAGAGGAATCACAGGGAAGAGCTGGATCTTGGTGGTGCAGGGGAGGCACGAGCTCCAGCCCGTGCCAACCTCCTGGTTTTGCTGAGTGCCTCTGCACCAGGCTGCCCCGGGGTTTTTGGTCTTCTCAATATCACTCAGCCTTTTGTGTAAGTAAAAGTGTTGAAGATAGAGACTTTATATCAGGGTCGTAATTAAAGTCCGATGTCAAGCGGAAGGTAACTGGAAAGTAGATAAGATGCAGAGGAAACAAGGTCCGGGGTTCCGACCCTGCGCCGTTGCTGGCCACGGTTCTGAGCCTGCCGCCTGCTGTTTTCTAAGGAGGCAGTTAGCTATGACGGCAGTATAGAGAGGCTGGCTTCAAATGGAATTTCTTCCTGTTATAATCAAAAGTAATACAAGAGACATCAGAAGATAACAGATAACAGGTTTTTAAAAAAATATTTTTTAGTTGTTGATGGACCTTTATTTTTTATTTATGTGGTGCTGAGGATGGAACCCAGGGCCTCATACATGCCAGGCAAGTGCTCTCCACTGAGCCACAACCCCAGCCCCAGCCCCACAGATAACAGAGTTTTCAGGTAGGATTCGATACTTCGCTCGCCCTTCCTCCCACCTGAAATCATTGCATAGAACACCTGTGGGACTGGTGCCATACTTGGGGAACACCATTCTGTTCTATCCCCAGCCCCTAAAGAGCCCTGCAAAAGCAAGCTCGGTCCACTTTTACAGCTTAGGAATTTAATCTGTATTTGCAATGTAGAGTGACTTGCTTAGGACTGCACGGATTCAGGGAAACTGAATTTCCAAACAAGACCGTCTGACGCCACGTGGTCAATGTTTCCACACAGCCACGGAGGTCCCCTGGGAGGGGCATGTATAGAAGAGGTCCTTGGTGTGTCCTGGGGGTATGGGAAGGGACTGGGATCTGGAGAAATCTGAGGAGCTAGAGTAGTTCAGAATGTGCCCAGCTGTGGGGCCAGAATGCAACCCCGGAAAAATACCTTTAGAAACAAGTGGCGCTGGATCCCCCGAAGCCCTGAAGAAAGCCGCCTGGCCTTGATGTGGCCTTGGGGTCCTTCCGTCACTCTGATTCTTTGACCCCAAAACTTCAGGTTCCCGGAGCTTTTCTTCTGTGAGAGGCCTGTCTAAGGAAGAGGTGTTCAGATGTGTTGGGGGGACTGGGCAGGTAGCAGGGTTCCAGAACCTTCACTCCTGGGTGCACCAGTTGTAGGGTGTCAGGACGCTGTGTCAATACTTAGGACTCCGTTTCCTCCTCTTTCAAGGTCAGCTTAACAGGTTCGTGTGTGAGTGAACAGTGCTCAAAAATGATTCTTGATTTTTTTTTATGAGATGGGGTCTTGCTGAGTTGCCCAGGCTGGCCTCAAACTTGCCACCCTCCTGCCTCAGACCCCTGAGAGCTGGAATTACAGGGGTGCACCACCATGCCTGGCTAATGATGATACTTTTTGTTATTCTTCCGTCTCTGACTTGGTTAGGGACTGATTCCGTCAACTGTTTCTTTGAGAGAGCTTCCCTGGCTGTCTGCATGGAAATCTCATTCCTTCTTTTTTATGGCTGAATAGTATTTCATTGTAGGTGGGATAACATATAGCTCCATAGACACAGATCTAGATCTAGAATGGGACTTTTTCCAAGGAGCTGGTTCTCGAAGTGGCAGAAGCAGAGACGTCCCCCAAACTGCCAAATGCAAACTTTTCCTGTCCCTCTTCTGTTCATATGAGTTACCTAGTCTAGGTATCTTGTAGGAGGGGCACCGTGCATGTCCTCTCTTCCTGGCACCTCCCCCTGGCACAACGTCCTCAAGGTCTGCCCACCATGGCCTGGCATGTCGACATTTCCTTGTTCGTGTGTGTGTGTGTGTGTGTGTGTGTGTGTGTGAGTGTATGTGTGAGAATAACATTCTATTTGAGGATGGACTACCTTTAGCTTATCCATTCCTCAGTCGACGGGCACTTGGGTATTTTCCTCCATTTAGCTATTTATTACTTCCCTTTTTAAAACATGAAATGTATTTTCAACCGATTCTTGTATGTAATTTTAGCACAAAAGCCTAGAAACTTCCTCCTTTTACTACTAAGACACAAAACTGTTTGCTCCGCAGTGGAGGAAAAAGAGGAAATCTCTTTGAATCAGCCCAATCTCTTTATTATGATAGTGTCCATACTCAGGCTTGATGTTCATTTGAAAGAGGTCTTGGCACTCAGGCAGAACCGAGTCCCCCGTGTCTGGGCACTTAGGGCAGGACCACTGTGAATGGTCACCTGTGTCAAGACACCTTCACTTAGAAGTTTCTTTCTGCATCAGTTGATGTCCGAGTCTTGAGAGGTGCGGGTCAGGTTCATTTAGAGTGGGGTTCTCCCCCCTGCCTCTCATTCAAATCACCAGGGGCATGTGGAAAAGTGCCCGGGGCCCGAGCCCATCCCAGGGATCCTGACTCGTGCTTCTGGGTTGGCTCTGGGCCCTGGACTTTCCCAGGTCCCCAGCCCAGTGGGCAGCCCAGGGTAAGACCACCCTGATGGAACATCCCACAAGTGCAGCTACCTGTGGGTGGGCAAGGTTGTGTTTTCTGGACTATCTGTTTGGATTTTTTTGAGGCTTACACAGGGCACCAAACATGAAAAGAAGTCATGGTAAACACTGGGTCAGAAGTCCTTCAGATTTCGAGTAAAGGCTGGCTCCCCTAGCCCTCCCCAAGAGCCAGTCCTTCGCCCCAGCAGGTGGATATGATGGTGCAGTATCGCAAGCAAGGGAGGAAGACGGGGTGTGGCCAGGAGCACCCGGGCCCATCCTTGTAAAACATGACGAATGCTAAAACTGAGCGGCGGTCTGCTTTGTGTTGCTGTAGCAAATCACCTAAGGCTGTGGCTCCTGCTGTAGTGGGCGTTCTGTTGGTGATATCAAGTGCCCGAGGGAATCAATTTAGAAGGAAGAAAGGTGTATTCTGGCTTGTTGTTTCAGAAGATTCAGCTCAGGGTCGGTTCCACGTGGCCTTGGGCTTGTGGCAGTACAGTACATCATGGCGGGAGCCCACGGTGGAGGAGGCTGCTCATCCCACAGTGGCCAGGAAGCAAAAGGAGACACATGGGAAGGGGCCAGGGTCCCCATCACCCCTTCAGGAGCACACCCCCAGTGACCAGGCCTCAGCACACGAGCCTGGGGGGACGCTGCAGATCCACACTGGAGCAGCTCCCATCCTGGTGGCTGGAAAGTCCAAACAGCACGGCACTGGCATCTGGCAAGAGTGCCCTGTCCTGCCTGGCAGAGAAGGGGCATGTGTGCTGGCCGGGGAGCTGGCCTGGTCCTGTGGGAAGGGCATCAACCTTCACAGGCGCTGCCCTGTGATCGCATTGCTTCTCAAAGGTGCCACCACCTCAGTACTGTTCCCTGGGGACCTAACTAACCTCCAGCACTAGAGACTTTAGGGGACACACTCAAACCCCATCATGGGGCGTATCACCAGTCAGCCAACACGTGCTGCTGATGGCCGACCAGGAGCCAGGGCCTGGACAGACCTGGGGGCCACACAGAGACCAGCCTTCCTGCTGCTCCGTCACAGCACCTCCATGGCAGGGGGCAGGGACACTTCTCTCAGCTCCTAACTATGATGACCAAGTGGTTTCGTCTTCATCCACGTCACCCGAGGTACCAAGCCTGTGAGGGCTGTTCGGTCCCGGGAGTCTACAGGAGATTCCTACTCCAGCATAGGGTCCTGAGGTCCTCAGGAGCAGTCATGGTCCCCCAGGCCTGAATCCTCCCCAACAGTCTGCCTGGCAGGGAGCCCTCCCCTGGGGTCAAGGCAGGGGGCTCGGACACTGCGCCCCAGGCTGTGGCAGAATTGGTGGGAATATGTGAAACCTGGGGATAGAAGATGAGAACAGAGGCTCTGTCGGAGCCCGGGGAGCGCAGGTGGGAGCACGGGAGGCTGGCGAGGGGTGGAGGAGACCCTGCAGCACACGCGCAGCCCCGGGACCTGCATCCAGAGTGTGAGCCAGGGTTGGCTCAGCACGAGCTTGGGCCTCAGGCAGCTCCAGGCAGCTCCAGGCAGCCCTCTTCCTCACAGACTCTTTTGCAGGATTGTGTGTTGGCCAAAGAGACCCCCCAGGAGATGGTGAGTGATGCTTCTGCCGACGCTGCCGGGTCCTTGAGCGAGAACGTCCCCAGCCCTACCCTTTCTCCCACTGGGCTTCTGCAACCCAGCCCTGAGCTCTGCTTCCTTCCAGGCTCCCTTCCCAAGCCCACCCTCAGCGCCTGGCCCAGCTCGGTGGTCCCCGCCAAGAGCAACGTGACTCTGCGGTGCTCCAGCCCCGTCCCGGGGATCCGATTCATTCTCAGAAAGGGACCTGATATTTTGGATTCCAGGCTGCCACTGGATCCCACTAAGACAACGGCCGAGTTTCTTCTCACTGAGCTAGGACCCCGGAGTGCTGGGCCATACACCTGCGAATGCTTCTGGAGAGGGTTCTCTGGTGTGACCTCTCAGCTCAGCAATGTCCTTCTGCTCTTGGTCACAGGTGAGAGGAGGGGTTGCCCAGAAGAGCATGTGGTGACCCTCAGATGGACGGATGGAGGTGAGGAAGAGGGGGAGGGGTTGGGCTGTCATCTCCAGAGCATCTGGGGAGGGGCTGGGACAGGACTGGATCCCTTGGCTTCATCCAGGACTGTGGGAGGGGACATCTCTGTCCTGAATCCAGAGCAGACAGTGGGG
>NW_026000207.1:2800172-2838779 GCF_001458135.2 Marmota marmota marmota
GGGGGGGCCTTTCCCCAGGACCTCAGAGCTACCTTCCCTTGCAGGGTATTTGCCTAAACCTTCCCTCCAGGCCCATCATGTGGGCCAGGTGACCGCAGGGGGAGAGGTGACCCTGCAGTGCCAGATACCCAGCACCATGGTGCGGCCTTTGGAGTCTGCCCTACTGAAGGCCGGGACCCCGTCGCCCGTGCAGCTGCACAGACCAGTGGGGTCGGAGTCAGACTTCTCCCTTCAGGGCGTGACAGTCAATGACACGGGGACCTACAGCTGCATCTACTACCAGGCAAGGGCTCCCTTCTGGGCCTCGGACCCCAGCCCTGCCCTGGACATCCTGGTGACAGGTGAGCTCTTTGTCACCTCTTAGTCTGTCGCTTCTCTTAACAGCCTTCCCTTCCCCAGTTTCCTTTCCTCGGTTGCTTCTGGCCCTTGGTGACCCCTGCGCCGTCCTTCCACATCCTGAATCCTGCCTCTCGGGTTCCCTGCATCTCTGCGGGTCCGTGTGGTCCTCGGGATCGGATCTTGTTCTCAAGGACTCTCCATTTTCCACCTGGTTTTCCACAGCCTCCTGCTCCTGGTCTGGCGCAGGTTCTCCTCGGGTCTCTTGTCTCTGGGGCCACTGTTAGGACTGAGTGATCGTCCAGGCCAGCAGGTGGCCTCGCCAGCTGCCCTCTCCCCTCCTTCAGCTTTGTGAATTCTCTTTTGTGCCTTGAGACTGTGTGCGGAGTGCGACTGTTTTATAGTAAGAAATAAAGGTCTGGCCAGGTGCGGTGGTGCACGCCCGTAATCCCAGTGACTCGGGAGGCTGAGGCAGGAGGATCGGGAGTTCAAAGCCAGCCTCAGCAGCTCAGTGAGACCCTATCTCTAACAAAAACATAAAAAGGACTGAGGGTGTGGCTCAGTGGTTAAGCACCCCTGGGTTCAATCCCTGGTACCAAAAAAGAAAAAAGGAAAGGGAAGAGGTAAGGTCTTTAGGTCTTTATGGTCGTTGGTGAGAGCAGCAGAGGGCTTCCCCGGCCTGCGAGGGACTTGCTGTCTTCCCTAGGGACTCGGCCTGCAGGGAACCCTGTTGCCCATGAGGTGAGCCTTGGGCTCCTGGGGTGGGCTGAAGCCAGGACAGGAGCCAGGGCCAACACCAAGCTGTGCTTCTCCAGGGCCAAGTCCAGCAGCAGGGAGGCCTTCACGGCCTTGCTGGCCTTTCTTTCAGTTCCCCCGAGGGCCTCGTCCGAGGGTTACACCAAGGGCAACCTGGTGCGGCTGGGAGTGGCGGCCGGCGTCCTGCTGATGGGGGTGGTCCTCGTGCTGGAAGCCTGGCATGCTAGCGGGGTGCCACACGCTCGGCCAGGTAAGGCAGCTGCAGCGACGCCCCCACGGTTGGAGGGGTGTCTCTGGTGAACAGAAACAGAATACACTATTGCCACGTCCGCTTGTTTTTATTTGCCAATTTTATTTGCCTCAGTCAGCCTGGGAGGAAGAATCAGGTCATTTATTGTGCACTAAATACGTCCTCCCACTCCTGGTGAGATAGATGATGGCCACCAAGCAGCTGTTCGTAAAGATCCACTGTTCCAGCAAATTTCAGCGACCTGGTGCCGCGCCACTGACTGCAGCCACCCGGTGCTCCACCCGCCCGGGTTCTCTGGGCACCAAACTTACCCGGGGCCCTCTCTGGTTCCTCCGCATGGGTACAGATGGCAGATTAGGTAGACTGTTCTTTTAACCATGTGGGACTGTCTTATTCATTTTAGGGACAGACTCTAAATTGTTATGGGGTGCCAGTGAAGCCCCGGTCATAGTAGAATTTAACAAGGAGCCGTTAGCCTCCATGACAGCTCGCGAGCACCTGAGGGGAGGAGGGGAGGCGGAGGGGGGCCGCCGTAACCTGTGTTAGAGGTGGGGATACGTTAGTGATCCTCTTCTGAATTCAGGTCTGTTCTTGGCACCCACAGGCTCCCCCCAGATCCCCAGTGCACCCGTGAATCCTGGACAAGTTGGGTCAGCTGGTCTGAGACAGTGTCCTGTGCCACCGGGTCTCCCAGCTCCTTGAATAATGGCTCCCTCTTCCTGACTCCTTACCTGGGACAGGGACAGGCTTGGCACCCTCACCAATAAAGCATTTTTATGATTATCATAATAAAACGTAGGAGCTCTTTTCTCTACTGACACAGCCATGTCACCTGGATTCTAAGCCAAAACCCATGTATGTATGAACCTTTTCTGTGATCCCAATTCTATCAGTTTGGTCATTGTGGCTTTATTTTTCCTTTTCCTAAGAGTGTATGTTGAGAATATAAAATATACATGATTTATATATATATATATATGCATCTCATTTATTATAATACATACTTATATTCCTGATAAGTTGCTGATTGGACATTTTACCCACTTTTATTTTTAGTTGAGTTCTTTTTTGGTGGGGGGCAGTACTGGGGATGGAGCCCGGGTCCTGGGGCATGCTTAGCTGAATTCTTTATCTTCTTAACTTTGCAACGTAAAGATACACACAATCTGGACACAAGCCCCTCAGCCCATATACGCTGAGCAATTATTGGTTTCAGTCCATGCCCTGGCCTTCAGATTTTAACTTCTTTTTTTCTTTCTATACTGAGTGTTGAACCAGGGCCTCGCACTGAGCCAGCTCCCAGCCCCTTAACATCTTTTGAAAAGCAAGAGTTTTGAATTTTGGTGAAACTGAGAAACCAAGAATATTTTTCCTTTATGGGAAAACCTTCTGTATCCTAGCTAAGAAGTGTGTTTGCCCACCCCTTGGTGAAGGACTCAATTTTCTGGTTTCCCTTCCCAGTTTTCTGGTTTCCCTTCCTATTTCTGTTGCCTCTCTCCAGTGCCCTTTGCCCTGGTGTCAGGGCTCGTCCTGGCTGTCCCCTGTGCCTGGCCTTCTTCACCCAGATGTTCCTGGTGTGCTCAGGCAGCAGGAGGGCTGTCTAGCCCACCATCCCAGGGAGAGGCTCACCACTCACTCCTGCTTAGGAGGCTTTGGGCTGCTGTCTGGTCAAGAGTGGCCACAGTTGATAGAGCTCTGGTTTTACAGCCAGTCTGGGTGAAGAACACCAAGGAAAATCTCTCTCTCTCTCTCTCTCTCTCTCTCTCTCTCAGTACTAGAGATCAAACCCAGGGGTGCTTTACCACTGAGTAACATCTCTAGCCCTTTTTATTTTGAGAAAGGGTCTCGTTAAGTTGCCCAGGCTGGCCTCAGACTTGCAATGCTCCTGCTCCTGCCTCAGCCTCCTGGTGGCTGGGATTGCAGGTGTGCACCACCACATCTTCTTCCCGACCCCCCAGTGCTGGGGATCCAACCCAGGGCCCCTCATCCCATGATAGACAAGTGCTGTCCACCGAGCTGCATCTCCAGCCTCCCCTGAGTTTTATTGACAGATAATTGACAAACAAAATCCTTACAAGGCTGTTGAAACATACCATCCATTACCATTAACTATGTCACCTCGCTGTGCAGTCGCTGGGAACTCCTCCTGACGGATGGTGACTCGGTACCTGTGGAATATTCTCTCGCCTTTCCCCACTCCACCTTTCAAGAGAAAAATTGGATGCTATCTATCAAAACTCCATATCCACACTCTCTCTTAGAATCTGGCTTGAAGATACCCTTAACCCTGTAAACACACACGAGTGAACATTGCCAATAATTGTAATCTATGGGAAGGTTTGATTTAGAGCCTGGCTCACCGCTGGCACCTAATCGCATCTTTGCCA
Organism: Marmota marmota marmota; assembly: GCF_001458135.2. Taxonomy (NCBI): domain Eukaryota; kingdom Metazoa; phylum Chordata; class Mammalia; order Rodentia; family Sciuridae; genus Marmota; species Marmota marmota. The sequence continues at coordinate 2,803,902 of NW_026000207.1, forward strand.
GCAACGCTACCCAGTTTCTAATGGAGCATGAAAAATGGCCTCAGAGCTGGATTCCCTCACCTCCAGGGCAGCTGGTTCAGGCAGAGGGGCTCCAGGGCTCAGGATGCTCTCTCCCGTCGACAGGGGCTCACGTGGTTTGGGTTCCCTGCCACACTTCCATCTCCATCTAGAACCTGTATTGGAGACGCGGAGAATCAGTGATCCTCTTCTGAACTTAGGTCTGTCCTTGGCACCCACAGCCTCCCCCCAGATCCACAATTTATTTTTAGAAATAAGATGCACTGAACAGGACACAGGCAGAAGAGGACTCTGCCCGAGTTCCGACCCTGCCCGTTCCTGAGCCCCACGGGCTGAGATGCCTGCAAGTTCCACACGATGCCGCTCAGATCTGCTGCTGGGAGACTTGTCCTCTCCTGTTCTGGAGTATTTTGATGCTGATTCTTGTGACCATTTCAGGAAAGAGATTTCAGATATTCTTACTCCAGGGAAATGATACATTTTTAAGGTGATAGATGAGCTCCTCACTCTCATTTGGTCATTCTACACTGTGCTCATGTACTGAAACATCACATTGTACATCCTAAGTATATCCAGTTATTATCTGTCAATTAAAAATGAAGCTAAACTAATAAAATTTTAAAGCACTTTATTAAGGTGGGACTGACATGTAAAAAACTTTATATTTAATGTCTACCACCCAGTGAGTCTGGGGTAAGTGCACACCTGTGAAGTCATCTCCACCAAGGACAGACACACATCCATCACTTGTAAGCCCCGCCGCCCTTATTGTTATCCTTATTCTGTGATGAGCAGAGAGACTGGTGACGTCTGAGAGACATCGGTGACCTTGTGGGTTGTCTGTGCAGATGCCGGCTCTCTGGTGTTGAAAATGTCCTGTGGTTATGTCACCACTGGGTGGGTGGCTGAAGGGGACGTGAGTGCTCTGCTGCAGTCGGCACTCAGAGCCGCGGGTCCACGCTGGCAGATTCCACCAGGGATGGAGGATATTCTGGAGAAGTTGCCCCGAGGAAGCGTCCTTGTGTGTATTCTCTAAGCAGCACCGGGTAACAATGGTTCCTGGAGCGGTTACCCTGTATCGGGTATCACAGGTCATCCAGATACTTGGAAGCATGCTGTGGTTGTGTGCTGTGCCTCGGTTACATGCCAACACTGCCCCATTTTCCATAAGGGACTTGAGCATCCTCGGATTTTGGTTTGGGGTCACTCTGGAAACAAACTCTGTCAGATAACAAGGAATGATGACTCTTTTGTGTGTGAAACTGTAACCATCTCCAATAGCTAAAAGCAACAACAAAAAAATTAAAACATCTTAATGAAGATGTAGACATATATAATACATAAATATAATAAAGAAATATTTGTTCAAAATTAGTTTACAACGTTGCTGGGCAGGGCCCCCAGGAGGCGGGGCAGGTGGAGCCACACCCCAGCATCTGTGGAACGTGTGGTTGCCGCTGGCTTCTGGCTTCCTGAGTCAGTTGCAAGAAGGAAACACTGCACCCGGTGATGACAGATCCAAAGCATCAGAGCAAAGCCTCATCCTCTGGCCTGGGCTCCTGGCGGGCAGGCGGGGAGAGCGCTGCCTGCTCCGCCTGAAGCCAGGGTCGGTCGGGCTCCGGCAGAAGGCGCTATGAGCGCAGAATCCCTGTGGCTGCTCTGCCTCGGTAGGTCTCCAGTGGGCGCTAGGGCTGGATGGGGGTGGGTTCACGCCCGAGAAGGTGGAGTGCAGGAATGGATGGCCCTGCGTGGGTGCGTCAGAGCTGGCCGCCTCGGGCTGTGCGCATCCTGAGAGACGGGAGCCCAGGCGCAGGGCTCGGGGACTCCCAGCCTACTCCAGGAGAAAGGCAGTGCTCCGCGGGCATCTCCAAGGCTGCCCTCTGACTGTGACCTCTTGCGGAGGGCGTCCCTATGGGCTACAGTGGACAGGGGCTGTCCTCAGTTTGAGCCTACCCTTATCAAACGGCCGATACTGTGAAAAGCAAGGTGTGGACAGAGGGAGCAGGGTAGCCCAGAGGTGCCCTCCTCCGCCCTGTGCTCCTTAGGTGGCTGCTGAACCCCAGCACAGCCAACCTGGCATAATGGGAACTATTCTCTCTCAAGTGCTGGCAATGCCCATTCCTTACCAGGGTGCCGAGGGGCTCTGCTCCCTGCCCCTCTGCCTGGCTCTGGCACCAGCGATCCTGGGTATTCTTTGCCATGTGGATGTATTGCTGCAATCTCTGCCTCTGTCCTTACTCAGCTTGTGTGTGGATGCCCCCCCCCTTCTTCGTCTCTGTGTCTCTTATCCTCCACTTACAGGGACAGCGGTCACATCAGAGGATGGCCCCACTTAGCCTAACTCTTCACGTTTGTAAAGCGGGATACTGTCCACAGTTGTGGGAGCTGGAACTCAATTGTGTCTCCTGGGGACACAAGTGAACCTTTAACACCCTCCTCCTCTGGCTGTAATACTCTTCCAGAAGCAGGTCTGTGACACAGGAGGGGCCAGTCTGACACTGCTGGACGTTTTTAGACCAGCAGTGAGATGGGGACTTCTTTCCTCCCTGAGTGTGACCTACAAAGATGCAAGACTGTAGCTCCTACAGCCCTGTTCCTGGGCCCCTTCTGCTCCAGCCGGCGTCCCAAGGGAACCAGACAGGAAAGCCAGGAGAACAGAGCCTGGAGTGTTGGCACTGCCGGGCACCGATAGGCAAGGCGTGCACGTGAGCCAGAGCCACCTATCAGTCTTCCGCTTCGTTTTATTTGGGGTGAACTTTTAATATTTAAATTTATGTAGGTCTTGACTAGACAGGGTAAGAACACCGATGCACATAAAACCTTAAAGTTATTACTTCCAAGTGTATGAGGTGGTGACTGAGTCTCTGCTGGTGACGTTCAGCAGCACCTTGTCAGGTTCTGAGACCCTCATCAGCCTGCAGGACCTTTGTTGCTTCCTCCCCATATGTTGGTCGCTGCTCCCAGCATCCACTCTGTCTCTCCGGACTCTCCCGTTCTGGATGTAGCATAAAATGGAATCATATCCTGGTGGCCTTGGTGCCTGACTTTGTTCACTTAGCATCATGTTTCTGAGGTTCACCCACATCGTAGCATAAATCGTACTCCTTTCTTTTCTGTGTCTGAATAACTCTACAGAGAAGTGTAGATCTCACCAGGTGCTGTGTTCAAAGGACCTGTCAGACTGTAGCTAGTTTTTGGTAATCCAGTAGCAGGTCTTCTACACATTCTCAGCATTTACCTACAGCTACAATTTTAACATCTGTACCGTCTCTGTGTGTGTGTTGCCATACTCCAATGCAGAGCCGTGCAGTTCCCGTGCTGTTTAGGGGCTGTTGCCTTCCGTCAACTGGGAAGAGCAACACTGGAAACCTAGCTCCCCAGCCAGGCACAGAAGCGCACACCTGTAATCCCAGCAGCTCCGGAGGCAGGAGGATCCACAAGTTCAAAGCCAGCCTCAGCAAAAGCAAGGCACTAAGCAACTCAGTGAGACCCTGTCTCTAAATAAAATACAAAATAGGGCTGGGGGTGTGGCTCAGAGTTTAGTGCCCCTGGGTTCAATCCCCTAAACAAAAAGAGAAAAGAAAGAAAGAAACTGAGCTCCCCAGAAGAGGATGGTAATGCAAACTCCCAACTACCGGATCACCAAAAACTAGCTCCAGTTTATAGGTACTGAAGAGAAGCTTGCAGAGAGCACAGCCAGGTTGACACGGGCCCCTTGACATGGGTCCCCCTGGAGGACAGTCCCCACCTACCCTCATGGCCCTACCCACGCTCACACAGCTGAAGTCCTGTCTAAGGCCCTGCCTCTCTCCTTCCTGGGGAGGCTGGCGTCCGTGCTCTGACTCACCACTTGGTTCAAAACAAGGACAGACAGCCTGAGACCGTTGGTGCTCCAGAGACGTACTAGCTTCCCCCCGAAAAACGCTCCAGGCTGGTGTCCCATTCCCCCGGGGGCTCCTCAGGCTCCCTTCCCAGGATGACCCCAAGAAGGAGCAGAAGGGGAGCTAGAGCAGGCAGCTGGCCGGCCTGAGGGAGGGGCCTGAATCTCCAGGGAGGCAAGGGGTCCCTTTGAAGGAGTAGAAAACCCTCTGCACACCCCCACGGTAAAGCGACCTTTGCATTTATGTAAGTGTGTGACTGAGAACCACAACCTTGGAAAATGCCCGCCGTGCCAGGGGGGAGGGGGGAGCGGGGAGGCCGAGGTGAGTGATTTCTACCTGGTGAAGGGACTGATCCTGAAAGCAAAGCGATCACCTGGAAGGGTTGTGGGAGTGTCCCTCTGTGCGCAACTTCTGAAGGACAACAGTGAGGCCCGGAGCAAGCCAGGGAACTATGGGGACCTACAGAGGTTAACCTTGGTTGTTGCGCTCTCTCCTGGTTGCACACGAAGCCAGGCGCACAGCCATCTCTCAATCGCATCCTCTCTTCCAGGGCTGTGCCTGGGCCTTGCAGACCAGGGAGAGAACGGTGAGTGTCCCCCGGTCCCCTGGCGTTCCTGCGCTCCACATTTTCTGGCCTTCTCCTCCAATCCTCCTGATTCCAGATGAAGACGCAGTTAACTCTGAATTCTTTCCAGAGAAACTTCCCAGGCCCTCGCTCTGTGCCTGGCCTAGCTCCGTGGTGGAACCGGGGAGCAGTGTGACTCTGCAGTGCCGGGCTGGTTTCCAGAATGCCACCTTCATGCTGGGGAAGTTGCACGACCCCGGGTTCAAGCAAGAGCAGAGCTCAGCAGAAACCCAGGCTGAGATCCCCCTGGCCATCCTGCAGCCTGAGGATGCCGGGGGCTACTTCTGTGCCTACAAGACGGCAGCCACCGGCCAGTGGTCAGAGCAGAGCCAGCGCTTACAGCTAGTGGTCACAGGTGAGGGGGCGGCCTGAGATCACCTCCTTCTGCTGCAGTGGGCTGGGAAGAAGGAATCCAGGAGCCAAGAAAGACCTGGGGGGAGCCGGGGAGGTGGGAGCCGAGTGTGGGGATTCCCGGGGGTCTTCATGATGCGGATGTGGGGGGAGTTTTAGAATATAATCGAGTAATTAAGGGTTCAAGGTACAGGGAGGCCATCAGTCGAGGAGACACCTGCCGCTGAGACAGCTGGTGACTCAGTGCCTGGGGAGGAGCTCACTGCGCCATAGAGGCTCCATGGCAGGGGAGCCAGGGCTGCTCAGGCCACAGAGGGAGGGAGAACTGCGGGCAAGAGCCACCTTGTATTTCCATGGGAAAGAGTAGGTTGGGACCCGCTCCTTGTCCCTGGGTGCTCCTGGTGGCTTGCACTTGGTCCTGGGTGGTGGGGAGGGGGGCTGTGGTCCTGAGTATGAGAGCCCCGTGGAGCAGGGGGCTGGCATGGGGCTCTGGATGGGGTGATTGGCACTGGAAAGCCAAAGCCTGACAATGGGATTAACCAGCCCAGCTGTTAAGGGGAGTCCCTTCAAGGCCACCAAGGCCCCAAGGCATGTGGGGCCTCTCAGCCCTGGCTCTTCCCCTCACTCCTCCTCCTCCAGGATCCTGGCCAGCACCTTCCCTCTCAGTCAGTGCAGACCCCGAGGCTGCTCCAGGTCACAGGACGCTGCGATGCCTGACTCCAAACAATGGCTCTGAGTGCCTCATCACCGCTCTGCTGAGAACAGGCACCCCAGACCCCGTGCAAGTCAAGGAGGGGAGAGAAAACCAAACCGACTTCACGCTCTGCGAGTCGAGCGAGGACAGGGGAAGCTACAGCTGTGTGTACTACCAGTGCGACTGGCCACACCTGGGCTCCTCCCGCAGCAGCCACCTGGAGATGCAGGCGACAGGTGAGGATTCAGGTGATGACGCTGACTTTGGGCATGTGTCCAGCGTTTTCTATGCTCCAGACTCTACAATAAGCAACTTACCTCCATTAGCGTGTTCAGTCGTCTCTCCCTATGAGGGTGGTTTTTGCTTATAGAGATTAGGGGTGACCTCCTAGGTACACAAAGATAATTAGCCTCACAATGCTGTTCAAACATAAGTTTAAAATTAATTCCTATTAATGCCAAAGAAAAGCCAGAAAGAATGACCGGTACACTCTGAGGGACGTAGGGAAGGTGACCAGTGGAATGTGGGGCTCATGGGAGGTGGCTGCATAAGCACCTGAGATCTCAAGGAAGGGGCATAAGGAGTGATTTTTTTTTTTTTGCATTTTTTCATCCATCCATCCATCCATCCATCTATCCTTCCTTTCCTCCAACTATCCTTCTATCTATCATTCATCTTCACATCATCCATCCATCCACCCATCCATCCTTTCTTCCAACTATCCATCCATCCATCCATCCATCCATTTATTCACTCATCATCCATCCATCCCTCCATCATTTTGTGTACCAATCACTCAACATTCTTCTTCAAGTGATCGAAGTTGCTCCCAGTAGGAGAATCCCTGGGGAACCTCACAATAACCAGCGTGTGTACAAGTAGCCACGTATCCACATCTGTGGCTTAGCTTGGACTTGGGACTTGAAGACAACATTTGATTTTTGATTTACCCCTTTGTAAGGCTCAAGATAATTGGTGCTCCAGGCATGTGTTCCTCACCCTGAAATTAATTTCCTATTTTATCCCTAATAACTTTTTCTTGCAGTCTTAAGAATTTTTTTTTTTATCCATACTTTAGACCTAAAGTCGTGGTGCTAGTTTGCCAGGTCCCAGCTGTTTGCTGGCAGATTGTCTATTCTCCCCTGATCCTCTCTTTCTTAGCTGCCTGTTATGCCAACAGACAGGCTATACTACCACTTTTCAGTGATTCAATTATTCAGACCTCCTTCTCCATTCAGAACGTTTGTTGCTTTGCAAACCACTTTCTCGTTATTGCCCCTCACCTATTACAAAATGAGAACATGAATGCTTCTGTTACAGAAGAAAATAAATTAAAAGTATACAGCACAAAATGGCTGTTCATTTACCCTACAAACCTAGATACTTTGATATGTAGTATCAGCAGTAACAGACAGATCAGTTCTCTTGGTCAATAGGAGCATACATCATTTTTGGGGGGAGAAAAAAAAATAAATAAGAACAAGATAGGAAGCTTATGTTTTTAAAAAAATAATAGATAAACCAAGTGTGGTGGTGCACACCTGTAATCCCAGCTTCTCAGATAGTAGATAATTACAGGTGTGGTGGTGCAAGCCTGTAATCCCAGCTACTCAGGAGGCTGAGGCAGGAGGAGGCAAGTTCAAGGCCAGCCTGGGCAACTTAGAGAGACTCTGTCTCTAAATAAAAAAATAAAGGGACTGGGGAAGTGACTCAGTGGTAGAGTGCACCTGGGTTCAATGAAAAAAAAAGTTATAGATGGAGAATAAATGATAACTAACTAACCACAACTCTAGCAGCTTACAACAGCCGTTTATTCATGCCGTGGTGTTGGTGGGTCGGGAGGCCAGGCAGCACCTAGCTGGTTCTCTGCTCGGGGTCTCCCAGGCTGCGGCCCAGGTGTCAGGCAGGGCTGGGCTCTCATCTGGAGGCCTGACTGTGGAAGAGGCTGCTTCTCCTCTCCATTGCTTCTCCAGAGCCCACAGGAGAGAGGCAGAGAGAGAGAGGGGGAGACTTCTCCCCTAGCAAAACAGTCTCCTGTGGACTAATGTCACCACTGGAGGGACATCCCATAACCTTTGCATATCTGTCGTTAGAAGCAAGCCACAGGTCCCCGCACTCAGGGAGAGGGGACAGCACACAGGTGTGCACACAGGAGCTCGGGCTGATGAGGGACCTGGAGTCTGAGCCGCAGGCATGGAGGACAGGAGTGACCCGGCCATGCTGACCTCTGGGGAAGGGCATCCAGGAGGGAGAACAGTAGGAGAGAGTTCCCAGAAGTACCCATGTCTGGGAATGGTCGGGAAGCAGAAAGGAAGATGGAGAGGGGAGAGCAGGGTGAAGGGTGGGGCCCGAGGGGCCTGGAGCAGGAGTATCTGACCCGCCCGCAGACTCTGCTCTGAGGCACTGGAAGCCCCGGCTTTAAGGACCTCTGGCTCTGGGACGGCAGAGGCTTGGAGGAGCCCAGGAGGGTGCTGGCAGCTGCATCTCAGGCAACGGGACACTTTATTTTAACATATTTAGTTGTCAAGGCGACAATGCTTATCACGGTCAGGTTACTGAGCACATCTGTCATTGCACTCCTCGTCAGCCCCCAGAGCTTGTTCATCAGAAACCTTGTGCCCCTCCCACACACGATTCACCGGGAAATACACCAGACACAGAAAGACAGACGCTGTGTGAACGGAATCTAAACCAGGCAAGCTCCCACAAACGGAGGAGAGTGATCGTTTCCGGGGCTGGAGGTGGGGGACATTTCAACTTAGTGCCACTGGACGTGGGATGTGGACTCACCCTGACCTGTATTTCAAGATACATATTGGTGCCAGGGATTGAACCAAGAGCGCCTAGCCACTGAGCCACATCCCCAGTCCTTTATATATATATTTTTTTTTACTGAGGTAGGGTCTTGCTAAGTTGCTTGGGGCCTCACTAAGTCACTGAGGCTGACTTTGAACTTGCAATCCTCCTGCTTCAGCCCCTGAAGCTTTTGGGATTCCAGCTGTGTGTCACTGCCCCAGGCTTCAGATACACATTTGAGATAGAACTTACCGGTTGTGGTGCTGGGCTGGATTCACTGTTGCAGAGATGTCAGAAAGTACGGGGTGGTCCTCGAGAGTTGGCTTTAGAATGTGGGGATCCATGGTGGTCTCTGTTGAGGTGGGAAGATGGACAAGGAGAGAGATGGAAGGGATGGGATTAGTAATGCCTTTCATAAATGTCACTTATTGAAGACGATTTCTAACTCCGGGAGGACTGTGGCATGGTGAAGACGGTCTCTCTTCTGCTTCCCAGAGAGGGCCCGAGCCCCTCTGCAGGATCGAGGACTTCATGCCTCAACGTTCCCATACAACTTTGTGATTCCTTTCCTTGCATCCTGTTTCCTAGATGAAACTGATGGACCTGGAGCTCCCTCCACAAAAACAGGTAAGATTGTTAGAAAGGAGGTGACTTCCCAATTAGGTCTGCTTCATGGGACGGGGATCCCCTTTGCTTCAGAGCACAAGAACTAAATGCCCACTTTCTCTGGGTTATTGGGGGAAGCGCTGCCTTCTCTGGGGCAAAGATCTCTGAGGCACTTACAGGTTCTGGAAATGCTGGTGGGTACACAGCACAAGGAGCATCGTCCGCCATGTCACATGGTGATAACTGTGGTGGATCTGGGGACTGTTTGGGGTCGGGGACCTGTGCGTTGCAGTGCTTTGGGAAAATGTGTGATTGAAGACATTTTAAAGCTCTGAAATTCTCAAAAGCAGGAAACTATATTATGTTCTTTTTTTCCCCCCCCATGAGCAAGTGACTAAGAGTCTGTCCTTAGGGTTTCCCCCCATAATCAGGGCTGTTGGCAGCAGGAGGCTGGAAGAGCTGGCCTAGACTTTAATGGCCCACTACGTGCTTAAGCAACCTTTCTTTCAGCAACCCATGACCTTCCTGTAATCTGCCCAGTGGCGAAACTGAGAATGGCATCACGAGAGTCTGTGCTGGTGAAATTTATTTTGGGAAAGATACCCCCCAGTGTGCTCTTGCGGGATGAGCATCAGTCTTGAATAGGGTTGGATTCCATGTTAACAGACTTGGAAATGATTGCTGCTCCAGCTTTATGGACGCAGTTGATGCCAGGAATGTTTTCTCAAGGAACTCTGAAATCTGAGAGAGCGGAGGAGTGTGGAAGTATCGGAAGCAAGCAGGCCATCTCATGAGACGAGCAGCTTTGAGCTCTTGGATAATTCATTTCCCTTTTGGTTTTATTTTTCCTTCTATTCACTGTCGTAAAGTGCGCCACTCAGTAACATTTTGTGTCTTCACAAGGTGGTAGAACCATCACCACTATCTAATTCCAGAATATTCTCACCACCCCAAAATGAAATCCCCTATCCATTTAGCAGTCCCTCCCTCACCAGGCCCTGCCCATCTGTGATCTGCTTGTCTGTCTGTCTGTTTCTGAGCTCAGCACTGGGGGTTGAACCCAGGGGTGCCGCTGAGCTCCATCCCAGTTCTTATTCTTTCATTTTGAGACAGGGTCTTGCTAAGTTGCTAAGGCTGTCCTTGGACATGCCACCCTCCTGCCTCGGCACCCTGAGTCTCTGGAATTCCAGACGTGAGCCCCTGCCCTGACTTTCTGTTTAATTTTGGGGAATTGCCAAGCCGTTTCCATGGTAGCCGTGTGATTTCACCTTCCCACCAGAAACACGGGCAGGTTCTGTTTAGCTCCACCTCCTCGTGAACACGTTTTCCTCTTTGAAAAATTATAGGCCTCCTAGGAGGTACAGATATGAATTCTTAAAACATCCTTTCTGAGTTCAAATTTATCTGGGCACAGTTCTAAAAAGAATAAAATACCCTTCTGTAGAGGAATGATGTCCCCACCCTGCATTGTCACCTCAAAGCCTCCAGAAACGGACCCTCACACCAACTTCTAGGTGAAGAGCTTCACCACCTAACTCTGACCCGGGGCCCGGCTTCCCTGTGGGCACCTGAGGCTTTACTCGTACCCCGATCAGGCCGTGCCCACTGCCCGGTCGGGGGATGCCAATATTGTGGACACTTTGTTGTTTGTTTTGGCCATTTGGAAACAGTGATGTGGAACTTGACCAGGCTGTGTGGACACCGCAGTGTGAAGCCAGGTCAGCGGCTGTGGGGCCATGTGGGGAGGGTGATTTTGCAATGATTTACTTCTCATTTCTTAGGAACTGCGGGTGAAAGAAGCCGTAGTCCAGGAAGTGGGGGGGACGGCCAGGAGGAGGTGAGGCAGCAGACTCTGTGCTTCCACGGACGGTCCCAAAGGTCCCGAACAGAGGTTCTCGCCGGCGTCACTGTCCCTGAGATGCGCAACTCAGTGCTGCTCTGGAGGGTTCCTGGGTGAGGGTCATCGAGAGACAGGCCCTTAGGGACACTGGGAAAGTGAGATTTTAGGGGAGTCAGGACGAGGCCTGGGAGGGAAAGAGGCTCAGCAGGGTGGCCATCTCGCCCTCAGATGGCATCTCTAGTTGTCTTCAGGGAGGTGCTGGAGTCGGGGCGGTCACTGCACAGGGGCAGGGAGCTGGGGTTGACACTCCCACAGCGATGGCCGTTGACCAAGGGCCCGTGGCTTTCTGGATTGTCCCAGGCAGTCGCCCAGACACAGTCACCCGGCAAGGACAGCTGTGGGAAGGGACGGTCTGCAGTGTGCAGCAATGGTGGGCTGCAGGGGAGCCCGTGGCATCTGTTATGGGGACGAGATGGGGGGACGCAGTCATATGACCTTGTCTTTATCCTGCATGTGGCCGCAGCTTCAGACCAAGTGCTTTAAAGTCCTGATTTCTCGTCACTGCCCACTGCCCTTCTTCTATTTAACCAAACAGTAACCTGCTCTGGGAAGGGAAGGGACACTTACAAAGTCTGCAGTCCCTGCACGACTTCCTGCTCATCAATTAAGAAGAGCCTCCCTGGGCTGAGTGTGGTGGCACACACCGTCATCCCCGCCACTGGGCGGGCTGAGGAAGGAGGGTCAGAAGTTCCAAGCCAGCCTGGAAAACACAACTCTCTCGAAATAAAAAGGGCTGGGGATGCAGCTCAGGGGCAGAGAGCCTGCGTCACATGCCCCAGCCTGGGCTCACTCCCCAATGTCACACACACACACACACACACACACACACACACACACCCCAAGAGGATGCACGAAACATAAGGAGATCCGTTAGCTCCGTGATTGGTAACAGAGGGTTGGCTGACAGAGGTGATAGCTAGGTAATAGGTACCAGACAGATGACATAGACTGGAGGCAATTCAACGTGTGACATCTTCGATAAAAAGATTCGAGGCAAGTAGGTAGGTAGAAATATACTTAGAGATGGTGGAGAGGTAACCAGTGGATACTGTATACCTACATAGAGGACAGATTAGACCTCAGGAGTAGATGGATTAGACAGATGATTCCACCTATAGACAGTGAGGTGACAGGTGGGGGCGAGTCTGGGACAGTGACCCTGGGTCAGTGCACTGGACAGGAAGTTGTGAAGGCCTCCGACCTGGTTCCACACATGGCCACAGATGGTCCTATATCCGGGAAACATTGCCAGGCTGGTGCTCACTCATGAAGATGGCGGCCGGCTGCCCCTGTGACTGTGGACTCCGTCTTCAGCTTCTCAGCCTCTGCTTCCCAATCCCACAGGCCTCCCATGTCTGCTTCCTAAACTCTCAGGGACAACAAGGGGCTGGGGCTGGAGTGGGGCCTGCTTTTGCAGAGCTCTGGGAGCGTCCAGCATGGTGGAGCCGCGTGTGTGCCCTGCAGCTGGGAGTGGGGCTGGATTCAGGGGTTCACTGTCACTTCTGGAGACTCAGTGTCTTGTGTGTGGCCTGGGGGGGTCTCTCTTGAGCACAGTGCGCGCGGGCATGGGCGGGCTTCTCCACCGTGCGCTCACTCTGCTCCCGACAGGACCTCCTGAGTACTCTCCTGGAATCACGTCTCCTTCAGGGTCCTGCAGCCTCCACCCTGAACGCCTTTGGTGCCCAGGTCCCCCAGGCCCTGCCCATTCCAAGCCCCACGAGCCCAGGGAAGGGCGTTGAAGTGAGAGCTACGGCCATGTCTGTTGTCAGGGCTGCAGAGAGCAGAACCCAGTGTGCCCGGAGACTTATTTCCAGGAATCACCTCATGGTTTGGGGAACTGGCCAGTCTGGAAGCCACAGGCTGGAGATGGGGACGCTGATGCTGCAGCTTGAGCCAAAGACCCTCGGAGCCACCACCCCTTCCTGCTCGGGGACCTCCATCTTTTCCTCTGAGGCCGTAACTGATGGGCCGAGGCCCATCACATTTTGGTGGGTGATCTGTTCTGTGCAGTCCTGAAATGTCTTAGTTGAAATGTCGATCCCAGCCACAGAAGGCCTCGCAGCAACGTCGGGACTGGCTTTTGGCAGAACAGCTGGGTGCCATGGTCCAGCCAAGCGGACATACAAAATCAACATCGCAATGACCTCTGTGGACTTGCAGGATAAGACAAAGACGCCCCCCTTGACACTCTCCGTCTAGAAACCAGTTTCCTACACACCCAGGCTTCTGGCTGTGCCCGATGGCACCAGGATTCTATATGAGACTCAGAAATACTGTGGTCACAAAAGACACCCCCTGGGCCCGATGGGCTTGGCCTGGGCCTGTGGGTTCAGAGTCCAAAGGGAGAGGAGCATCTAGGAAACTAGTCAGACCTCACAGGCTTTCCCATTTCGTTGTGGTAACAAATGCATGACATAAAACTTACCACTTTTACTATCTTCTACCTTTCTTCTCCTAACTACAAACATGTACTCCACATTCTTTTTTTCTAGATGTACGATTTTTTAATGGTCTAAATTTCATTTTATTTGTCTCTTAAAGGACCATTTGGTCTTTTGCTTTTCTTAAAATACAACCAAGTTACAACTACATGGCACAACTAAAAGGGTGATCTATGCTCTGCAAGTTGATTAATTTTTTTAATTATTATATTCATTTATGTATGACAGCAGAATGCATTGCAATTCTTATTACACATATACAGCATTTACAGCGCAATGTTTTTTATATCTCTGGCTGTATACAGAGTATATTCATACCAATTCGTGCCTTCAGGTTTTCTGAGGAAACTTCAGACTTTCCAGAGTGGTTGCACCAGTTTACAATCCCACCGGCAATGTATGGGCGTGCCTTTCCCCCCACATCCTCACCAACACTTATTGTTGCTTGTATTCTGGATAATTGCCATTCTGAGTGGAGGGAGCTGGAATCTCAGTGTAGTGTTAATTTGCATTTCTATAATTGCTGGTGATGTTGAACATTTTTTCATATATTTGTTGGTCATTCATATTTCTTCTTCTGTGAGGTGTCTGTTCAGTTCCTTTGCCCATTTATTGATTAGGTTATTTGTGTGTGTGTGTGTGTGTGTGTGTGTGTGTGCGCGTGCTAAGTTTTTTGAGTTCTTTATATATCCTGGAAATTGATGCTCTATGGGTGCAGGTGGCAAAGATTTTCTCCCATTCTGTAGCCTCTCTCTTCACATTCTTGATTTGTTTCCTTTGTTGTGAAGAAGCTTTTTAGTTTCATGCTATCCTGTTTATTAATTTTTTTTTAAATTTTACTTCTTGTGCTTTAAGAGTCTTATTGAGGAATTTGATTCCTAGGCCCACACGATGGAGAGCTGGGCCTACTTTTCTTCCTAGTAGGCACAGGGTCTCTGATCTAACCCTAGGTCCTTGATCCACTTTGAGTTACTCCAGACTCTTAAATCATTCGGTAGGTGTCTTCTGAATTAAGGATTCTGTTTTCAAGGATATCCATTTTGTCACCCTTTGTCACCTTCCTGTAGTCAGATTCCGCTCTTGTCATTCTCTGGGCTTGAATTCTGGCTCCAACCCCATGCGAGGGCTGGTGTCCTGGTTTCCAAGGGCACTTTCTTTCTTCCGCAGGATTTAGAGAGCTGGCTCTCCCTGCTGTTTCTTTCTTTTTCTTTTTAACCTATCACTAATGTTGATTGTTTAACGCAGAATCAAGACTCACACACAACATCAGGGCTTTCCCTTTTCTTCCAATGGCCGTTGGGACGTGGCTCAGGGGTCCCCGCTGCATGGAGGTCCTGTCTTGGGCACCTGGTATTCCCGCCCCCCCCAGCCCGTGCCCCACGCAGTGGCGACTAACCGGCCACAGCCAGCCCCAGGGCTCTGCTTCCTGTCTGGCTTCTTGTCTGCAGTTCTTTTTTTCCCCTCTCTCCAGAACCTTCTAACTTCATTGTCAACTCGCTGCACGTAAGAAAAGTCAGAAAATACTTGAACTTATGAGCTGTTCTCAGCCAGAAGAGTCAGTGCGTCTAGTCCATTGTGTTTCCAGAAATAATAGCAAGCTGCCTCCTCGTGTCGGGGGCTTGGGGAGGGGGTAAATGAGTGGGTTCAATGTGCCATTTTGAAGGCAGAAAAAATAAAGTGATTCTTGACTCAGGTGCGAGTTGGGACTTTTTGTTCATCAACGATTGTGTCTCGCATTGCAGTAAGTTGGCTAAATGTTCACCCCTTGTGGTTTAGATGGCCCCAAAAGCTCATGTGTGAGACAATGAAAGAGCATTCAGAGGTGAGATGGTCAGATACCAGTGGATTAGTCCACTGATGCAGACTAACTGGGTGGTGACTAGGCAGATGTGAGTGGCTGGAGGAGGTGGGTCACTGGGGCAGTGCCTTTGGGGTTTATATTTTGTCCCTGCTGAATGGAGCTCAGAGACAGAACAATTGCCTATTAGGAGCAAGGCCCTGGTTCCATACCTGGCACCAAAAAATCAATGAGTGAATGGATGGATTAAAAGTTCAAAATGGAGGTAGTAAGTAGTCAGTCTACTTATGTGCTTACCGTGGAGATGAGGAAGACGTACACACAGCAGCTAGTGCAGAGCTGGCTCTCAATCAATGACCAGAACGATCGATCGCAGAGGATGGAATTCCCTGCCGGCAAGGCACGTCCCAGGCCTTTGCATGGGTCCACGTCTCCTCCCCACCATTCAGCAAAGCGGCTGCCACAGCTCCCTCACACTATAGGGAGAAGAGGCGGGAGGGTGGGGGGCGTCCCAGCTGGGGAGCCAGGCCGCCAGGCCCCTGGCTGCTTGTGTCCCAGCAGACTCTGCCCACCCTTCTCTCACCAGACCTCAGAAGCATCCTTGCCGCCACCTTCAGCTGCCTGGCCATCGTCCTCCTCCTCATCTGTGTCTTCCTGGTGGACGGGTGGACACGGCAAGGTGAGCTGGAGGCCGTTCTGCCAGGCCGGGGTGGGGACGATGAGAAGGCGTCCTCAGGAGGGAACCCCTCCCTCTGCTCTTTTCAGACTCGTCGGGTGGAGACTCCTCCAAGAGGTAGATGGACACAAGCCCCCGACAAGGCCTGTACCCCACCCCTTTCTTCAGAGACCCCGTTTGCACTTCAGGGATTGGCGTCCAGCCCACCCAAACCCCGCCCCAGCCCTCTGTGTGCCTTTCCCCTGACCTCTCCAAAGCCCGTCTCTCTCCCCCGCAGAAGCAGCCATTCCAAATGTGACAAGCAGGAGACTTCAGGTGAGTGACAAAGAGATGGGTAAAAACCATGGAGAGAAAAACCGAATGCCTGAAAATTGATATTCTCTCTCTCTCTCTCTCTCCTACAGATTTTGCTCACCTGGAAAATTCACCTGTCCCCGTGAGTGCCCCCCTCAGGAATTCCCAGAAGCTCACTCACTGCCAGTGTGGGTCACGTCTGCCCCCTGGTGTACCCCACTCTCTGATTTATGATGCCCCAACTCACCCAGGTGGCAGGAGGCCAGCCGGCACTGTGTTCACCCCGTGAGCCTGAGTCCAGAGCTGCTGGGCTCCATCCAGGGTGCCCCTGGTCACCACCCACGTGGTCTTAGAGTAATCACGGGATCCCCAGGGGTTGGGCTTCACTCCGGTCCCCATACCTGGTGGATATTGCACCCTCATTTTAGAAGGCCTGGGGGACCCAGCAGGATCGCAGACGTCAGGTTCGTCAGGGTCTCTGTCCCGGGTCGGCATCCCAGCCTCACAGAACCCACGGTTGGTCTGCTGTGCGTTTTTCTTTTTTTTTCTCCTTTTCTGTTCTGATCTGGTCTATTTGCCGTGTTCAAATTCTGGCATCAATTAACAGAGAGTTGGAGGTAGAATTATTGTAATGATGCAATATTTCACAGCCAGTGGCTGCAGAGGAGCAGTTCCTCTCCTCGACCCTGGGCCTTTGTGGCAGTCCCTGTGAGCATGGGCAGGACACCCCACCTCCTCGAGCACAGCTCGGAGTGGGCCGTCCAGTTGAACCGGCACCATGTCTGTTCTTCTGCTCTGCCTAATGCAACCAGCACCAGTGCATGTGGCCCCTGAGCATGCAAAATGCAGCCAGTGGCACCGAGGTCCTGAATTTCAATGCAACTTAGATTAATGTGGATTTAAGTAGCCCTCTGTGGCTAGGGACTGCCACATTGGACCACCCGGCTCTACAGACCCTCTGTATCCATCTCCAGGAAGTGACCCATGTTGAGCTGAACGCCGACATACCCTCCGAGGTGGCTTCTGTCCCCGCTGAGGTGCCTCCAGCATCTCGAGAAGGTGCAGAGCTGGAAGTGTAGAAGAGGGGGACGCGCTGGGGGGGGGATTAGGAGCACTGTGGTGATTGGGAATGCGGAAATCCACTTGTCCCTGCGGCCTTGCTCGTAGCCACATCAATAAAAGAAGTTTCTCATCTCAGAAGGATCTGGCTTCTTCATGGATTATCAAGACCAACAACTGGACCCCACTATCTCTGCACACAGTTCTCCCTTGAGCAATTCAAGGAAATAACCAAAAACCACTGACCCACTGTCAGCAAATAATTAGTGAGCCTCTCCAGGAGAAACTGGGAGAAGAAAACGGTCAAAGAGATTCAGCTCAGTTCCGTGGCCTGTTTTACCCAATGAGCGGAAGATAGAGAGTTAAACTTTGCGTATTACTGACAATTATGCAAAGGTAGAATGGATGGGCATGTCACAGATCTAAGGGCTCGGTCATAACTGAATGGTCTTACTTTTTTTTTTTTTTTAATTTGCTTTTGCTTTTCTGAGACAGGCTCTTGCTATGTTGCCCAGGCTGGCCTCTAAGTCCTGGGCCCAAGTGGTCCTCCCACCTCAGCCTCCTGAGAGAATGGTCTTTCCATGTAAACTCAGTATGTTCAATGGAGAGGGAAGACAAGATAATTTAAAGTATATGTAAATGTTCCAATCAGCTTTCGGAGAGTGTCTAAAAGAGGCAGCGAGGCCAGGGACATCTGCCGCACCTTGCTCCATTGGCTCAGGAGATAACAAGAAAAACATGACATTTCTCCTTTGGCTTCCACACCTCTCAAACACTCCTGGATGGGTGTCCCTGAAAAGCAGAGTGTGACATTAGCAGGACCTCGCACACGGGCTCACAGCCACCAGGGGGTCCGTGGTGGCACCTCAGGAGGAGAGTCATCTCAGAGGCCATCTTGCCCAACACCTTGGTCAGGTCCCTGGTGACAGGTGCAAGAGCTGGTGATCTGAGTCAGGATTGTTCTTCCAAAGTCCAGCAGGTACCAGTGGCAGACTCAGCTCAGAGCCCTGACCCACTGACTCCTGCACCAGGGGACAGAAACCGTGGCCCGAGCAGGACCAGAGTGGTGCTGTCAGCTCTGGCCACAGGGCCTCCTCAAGGCCAGGCGGCTGGGCCATCGTAGCTCACGCACAGGTGGCTGCGCTCAGATGAAACTGGATTTACCAAAACGAGCAAGGGCGTGTTTGCCAGTCCCTGTCCTGGGCCGCGGCTTCTGCCAGTCGGACTTACCAGAGTAGGAACTGGAATAGACAGGAACACGGGCTCAGCGCACAGGGAACTCTGCCTCCTCATTCTCCATTTTCAGAATGAGAGATCCTGCAGGATGGGAGAGCACCCAGTCCTCCCGCCTTGGACAGCCTCCTGCGCAGGATGTAGGTCTCCTAAGAGGGCCCGGCCAGCATCTCCCTGGAGAAAGGCCCCGCTGGCCCAGGGGCCTGGGAGGCGCCTGTTTTCGGGGAAGCTTGCGGCTTGTGTCTCAGAGTAAGGAGCCGAGCTCAGGGAAGGGTCAAAGTAGCCTGGAAGAAGAGGACCCTGGAGGCACAGCCACCGCGCAGGCTGTGGTCTGCCCTGGCAAAGCTCGTGTTGAAATTCAATTACGAGTGTGGGGGTCTGGAGCATGTGGGCCCCCAAGTGGTGTTTGGATCACGGGGCTCCACCTCCCTGAGCAGATCAGCACAGAGTGGGTGAGCCACTGTGACAGTGAGTGGCCATGTGTGTGTCCCCTTCATCCTGCCTCTCTCCCACATGGGCCCACTCACAGTCACACATACCCTCCTCCCACAGGATGCTGTCCGCCATGTTAGCATGCAGCACGAGGCCCTCGCCAAGGGGGACACCGGATCTTGAACCCCCAGCCTCCAGAACAGGAGCTAAATAAACCTCTTTTCTTTATAAATTACCCAGGCTCAAGTGCTCTATTAGAGGAATAAAAAACAGACTGAGACAATGAATATGTGTACACGTGTGTGTGCACTGTGGGCCACACTGAGGGTTGGGAGTTTGGGGGAACAAGGACATTCAGCGTGTGGACATGCCCAGTGAGAGCCACTCAGAGCCCTGACACATGGCACACACACCAACACACACTTGTGGTAGGTTGAGTCCGTCTGCTGAGTCCTGGCCCCTAGAACCTCAGGTAGGGCCTGTTTGGAGATGGGGCCATACTGGAGTGGGGGGCTCTCATCCCACAGGCCTTGTGTCCCTATGCAAAGGGGGAGTTTGGACGCAGAGACGTGCACGTGGGGAGCAGAAGTAGAGGGGTCTGCCTGAAAGCCAGCCAAGCTCACCATCGAGCCCCGGAACGGAGCAGGCCTGGAGCAGACTCTCCCCCAGGGCCCTGAAGGAGCCAGCCCTGCGACAGCTGGTCTCAGGGTTCTGGCTTCCAGAACCAGGAGACGATGAGCTTCTGCTTCAGCTGCTAGAGCGCTGGACCTGGTCACGGTGGCACGAGTGACACTGTGTTCTACATGAGGCGGCTGCACACCCAGTTCTACATGAGGCAGAGCAGCACCCCGGCTGAGCCAGGCTGCCCCACACTCGCACGGACACAAGCACACGTGCACACGCAGACGCGGCAGCACCCACATCCTGCGCCCCACGGTCCCTGAAGTCCTAGTGTTTCCAGGACACGGCGCCCAGGATGCACCCCCTAGGCCTCCCCAGGAGAGAGCTTGGCCCTTCCGCTGCTGGAGCAAAGCTCCTGGGACTGGGTGGCTAGTGACAACTGACTCTTGTGCACAGCCTGCAGACCAACGTCTGAGAAGGAGGCGGCAGGCTCAGGTCTGGGGAGGCCACTTCTGCCTCCCAGATGGTGGCTTCTCCCCGCATCCTCACGGGTAGAGGATGAGGGAGCCCTGGGGCCTCTTCACAAGGACGCGATCCCATCAGCTCCCAAAGGCCACACTTCCTCACGCTGTCACAGCGGGCTGAGGTCCACCACATGGATTTGGGGACACACACTGGGTCCACAGCACCCACGCAGCTGGTCCTGCCGCTGCGCTCCAGGAAGTCAGGGCCTGAAGGGCATCCTCACCCTCCCGTCCTCTCTGTCCCCACCCCCAGCCCAGCTGACAAAGAGCCCAAGTCCCACGGGAACAGCAGGGCCGGGGAGGAGTGTTCCCTGCTCCTCTCATCGCACATGGTCCTGGACTTTAAAACGGGGAGCCCTCGGTGGCCATCTGTCCCGCCATGTGGAGGAAGCCGCTCTTGGTGACTCAGAGAACACGGGAAACAGGCGGGAGAGACGGTGCCTTCAACTTGGCTCCCCTGTTCTGACGGCATCCTCCCTTCAGCTTCCTCCTCTGCGGCTCTCTGGGGGGAAGGAAGTCCTCCCGTCCTGGTGGCGGAGGAGCCGCACTCGTCCCGCGTGGGAGGAGGCACTTCCAAGCTGGGCCTGGAATGGCCTCCTTCCTGCAGCGCACCCACTGGGCTCCTGTGTTCCCGCCTGCCTAGAGGCAAGCCCGCGCCATCCCTGGGTGGTGAATCTGCAGCGGATCATCCGTCCTGGGGCCCTTTGTGTGCAATCCTGGGCTGAGCACTGACAGGGAAGTGGGGGCCAACCAACCCTGCTGCAGGTGCCCACACCGCGTGCTCCCTGGTCAACCTCCCCTCTTGCCCGCCAGCCCGGGCCTCCTCTGACACCAGTCTCCAGGGTTGGATCAGGCTCCTTAGTCCACTCGAGCTGCCACCATAAAGCACCACAGACTGGGTGGCTTGTAAACCCCAGAAGTGCATTCTGCACTGTGCTGGAGGCTGGGAGTCTGAGACCAGGGTGTCAGTGAGGCTGGGTTCTGGCCAGGGCCTCTCAGGGGGCAGACGGCCAACTCCCTGTGTCCTCACAAGGTGGAAGGGGCCAGGGGGCCCCCCGGCACTAATCCCACTCCTGAGGGCCCCACCCTCACGACCCACCTCTTCTTACCCTCATATCAGGGGTTACGGTATCAATATGTGAGCTGCAGCACGGGGACACAGGAAACCCAGGCCCAGGATTTGAAGCCCGGTAAATTGAGGACGTGGAAAAAAACTTGGAGGTGTTTTTGTGAATGACTTTATTGGACCCACTTTATTGGGTCATTTAGCAGCAGGACTCAAAGACACACAGGAATGTGTGTGCACAGGGGTGGGCGTGAAAGGACGTGGTGAGGGGACTGTGTGTGCACAGGGGCGGGCGTGAGAGGACATGGTGAGGATGGCCCACTGCAAGCCCTGGAGAGCAGGGACCCAGGACAGGAAGCGGGGAGAGCAGCGGGTCTGTCTTCAGCCCTGGGCACAGACCTCCAGGGCTCCGTGCACCTCCTCGCGGTGGACAGGAAGGTCTCTGAGGGTCCTGCCAGTGGTGTGACCACTACCTCCCTCTTCTCAGGGCTGGTGTAGTGTGAACAGGTATCTCAGGATGCGGGATGTTCTGTTTTTCAACAGGGATGAGGGAGAGACCCGAGAGGGTGCAAAGGCGAAGTCCGCACTGCAATGGCCCCACCAACCCAGGAACCTGCTTTCCTCGTCTTCCTTTTTATGTTGACATTTAACACATTTTATTATAGACTGAACTTATATGCATATTAAAATTAAGGCACTGCAGTGCTTTTTTTATGCAAGCCCTTTCGTAGGCATTTTAAGTGAAGTCAGGGAATCAGTCAGTGCTGTTAAACAGCTCCTCCGACTGGAAGCAGGAAACCATTTATCTTTTTTTTTTTAACGGGAGAGAGAGAGAGAGAGAGAGAGAGAGGGAGAGAGGGAGAGAGAGAGAGAATCTTTTTTGTAGATGGACACAACACAATGCCTTTATTTTTATGTGGTGCTGAGAACTGAACCTGGGTCCCACCAGCGCTCTACCGCTGAGCCACGATCCCGCCCAAAACCATTTATCTTGCAAATCAGCAAACACCTGCTTTCTTCCCCCAGTGGCCACCTCTTGGTGGGATCACTTTCCCGAGGCCTTGGGTGACCTGGAGGTAAGACTCATGAGGCTTATGGTCATCTTAAGGTCATAAGGACTTCTGGTCTCAGCGTTTTTCCTTTTCTGTTATGTCCTCTCCTTTTCTTGGTCAGCTGCGGGGTGGGACAGGCGTCAGCTCAATCACTGGAATGCTCTTGGAGGCTGACGGCGCTGCAGGGTGAGCATGGTCAGCCAGCTCTTGCTTCCCACCTGGAGCATCTGCTCCTCTCCCACGGGCTCACAAGGCTGCAGATCCCTCACCTGCTGTTGCTGCGCACCTCCCCCAGCTGGCCACCTAAGGTCACCTCCCTGGTCTTCTGTACATTTCCAGCCTCTCCCTGCAGGCCTCACCTCCTGCCTCCAGGTGGCGCTCCTGCAGCGGCTACGTGAGCCTCCAGGGTTCCTGTCTCCCTCCCTCTGGTCCAGCTGGACCCCAAGGAGAAACCACCATCGGCTGTCCAGCCCCTAAGGTGGAGAGGGCGCAAGCCACACTCACCAACTGTCCCTCCTAAAGAGACACCAAGAGGGGCCAGGGCCGTGGAGGAGTTGGGTTCCTGGCATCTTGAAGTTGTACAAAGTGTCCTAGCCTAGAATCCTTGGCATCCAAGGTCTCTGGGCCTGATCAGCAGCTGAGATGCTCTGTCACCTACAGGAGGACGGCAGGCCAGCCATGGTGGCTGGTGAGCGTGAGTAAAGGTGGCACACCATGCTTTCCACCAACGTCACCTTATTTCTGTTCTGTGGTGCTTGATTCTTGCAGACAAGGTGTGGACACACCTGCGTCTTCTCTGGATCCATTTTAGCCTTTTATTTCATTTTTTTGCAGTACTCGGGATCGGACGGAGGGGTGCTTTACCACTGAGCCACGCCCCCAGCCCTTCTATTTGTTTATTTACTTATTTTTGAGACCGGGGCACGCTAGGTGGCTGAGGCTGGCCTCCGACTCATGCTCCTCCTGCCTCAGCCTCCCAAGCTGCTGGGATGGCAGGTGTGCGCCACTGCACCTGGCTCTGGCTGGCTCTGGCCACTTCAGTCCTGCACCACAGCTGAGGAAGGGTCCTTTTGAAAGAATGGAAAGTCGGAAAGGAGAGCTGCAGGTTGGGGTGGGAGATGATGGTGTGCTCCAGCCGCTGGCACCCCCAGGCCCCACCAAGGATGTTCTTCAAGGGTGCACCCGACGGCAGCTGTCCCTTCTCCTCCACAAAGCAGGAGGGGCCGAGACAGAAGGAGAGCCTGAAGGACGCCAGGCAAAGCCCAGCAGATGGTCTGGGGACACCGGCCTTCACACTCCCGGCCCTTAGCACGTTTAGACTAATGTGTTCAGCGTTAGGTGATCCTGTTCCAATGCTCTTCTGCCACCAGAGCCACTTCCAGGTAAGGCCAAGGGCGACAGGAAGGTAAGGTGAGGGCTGCCGTCTTGCCAGGGAGGTGCCAGGTTCCAGGTAAGGAGGCGGCCGACCAGCAGGCCCCGCCCTCACTCGCTCCAGGTGGTTCCGTTGGGCTCCGAGGGCACCTGGGCGTGCGCAGAGCAGGCTGGGTGCTCTCACTGGAGGGCGCTGCTCGGGCCTAGGAGCTACGTCTCCTCTGACCTCCTCCTGCCCCTCTTTCTCCTGATGCTGTTCCCAGATGCTTGGCCACAGGCGCCAGAATTCCTCTTCCTGGAGGCCGGCCCCAGAAGCCCTCTCCCCCCTCCCCCTCCTGCTGACCCCCCAATCATAAAGCTAGGAGAGCCCCAGTCTTGGGAGCCCTCATTCCAGAGGGGCCTGCCCTCTCCCTGGGTGAAGGAAAGTCACACAGAGACCAAGAAGAGCCGGCCCGACGCCTTGCTGGGTCTCTGTCCCAGCCCTGCCACCAGGCAGCGCCCTCCTCCAGCCACCTTCTCCCCTCTGTCCCTTCAAGTCTAAGCATGAAGAGGACAGTTTCCCCCCAGGTTTTGCCTTCATCTCTGCAGGCGCCTGGGTCACACAAAACTCCTGAGTAAATAAATCTGTGGAGCTTGTCTCTCGAGGAGCCTCTCAAGGGCACAGCTGGTTACATCACCTTTGAGCTTCATCTCTCTCACCCAAATCCCAATCTGCTTAATAAAACCTGGTGACCTTAAACGTCCCCGAGAGAAACACTGACACTGAGGAACTTGAAGTTCCCTTCCAAGAAGAGTCCCCATCACCCGACATTTTTGGGGAGCTACAGTGTTGGACTAGCCTCCTGCTCTGGCCCCAGGTGACAAGACCAAACCCCAGCAGAGTCACCTGGGCCTCGTGCCGCGTCATCAAACTGGACTCTAATAAAGGCCAGTTTTTAAACACAGGAGCTTCCAGTCTACCTGAGTCAGCGTGTCAAGGACGTCCCCTCTGCTTTAACCCCACTGGGACGGTGGCTCGGAAGTGACGTTCCCACCTCTTCATCCTTCTGTCTGTAAAGCCGACCTCCCTGCTCAGCCCACACACGGCCCTTCTGTAGAGCAGGGTGTTGTCGGATTGAAGATGGCAAATAGAAGCCAGTTAGGTCTTTAAATGTGTTGCGATTTTGTCTTTGGACACTAAAGCCAAATCAAAGACAAGGAAGTGTTGGCCACGCCTGCCCAGCTGAACTGCCACAAGCTGACCACTAATCGAGGTCAGGGACTTTATTTCACGTGGATCTCAAAAAGATGGGGAGGAGGGCTGGAGGCCCCTCCACCTGCAGGAGGGCAGGTCCCCTGCTCGGAAGGCCCTGCTGGAGGGGCTTAGGGAATAGAGACCCCTGTCGCCTCCCCTGACCCCAAGGCCAGAGGCGGGTCACTTCAGGGCAATGGGTCCAGGAGCCGGGTGACCCTCAGAGTAGCAGCCCAGTAGATCCCCGAGTTTATCCCTCCTCTCTCCCCAAACCCCTGAGTCTTGTGGTCGACTTTGGCCCATCCCGCCCCAGCCCCTGGGACGTGCTTCCATAGTGTGGGTTTAGGTCCCTGTGGGAGGAGACATGCGGCATTTGTCTCTCTGCCTGGATTGTTTCACCTGATGGAAGGTCCTCCAGGTTCATCTGTGTTGTCCAAGTGGATTCTTTTCCTTTTCTGTCTCTTTTTCTTGGGGTGGGGGCGGGTGCTGGGGATTGAACCCAGGGGCACTAGACCACTGGCCACACCCCCAGCCCTATTCTGTATTTTATTTAGAGACAGGGTCTCACTGAGTTGCTGAGCGCCTTGCTGAGTTGCTGAGGTTGGCTTTGAACTTGCAATCCTCCTGCCTCAGCCTCTGGAATCGCTGGAATGACGGGCGTGGCCTGGAAAAGTTCCCCAGTCAGCACTCCAGCTCTACCCAGTCTGCTGGTTGTCGATCAGAGGGTAGCCCCACATTCTTTATTCACCACCATTTATCGTCGTACCCATTATGTTCACAAACTCCTTGCTTTACGGATCACTGTTCTTGCTTCGCATTGCTAACCTGTTTCCTTGCCTCTCTTGGTGTATTTCTCATGCTTACTTGTGGGAGGCCAACCTTACGGGTGACTGAGTTACACTCCCCAGCTGGGTGCTGAGGCACTCAGTCACAGAAATGGGTGTGTCTTGCTACAGCCCCATGGGTGAAGCTAGGCTCACCTGTTCCTCTGTAATATAACCCCTTGCCCTGTTTAGGGTAGAATCTTCCATGGAAGTGCCTTGTGTGTGTCCCCTTCTCTTACTGTGCCCTTGGGTGTGGCCTACCCAGGTGTCAGTCAACCTGCTGACAGTGGACATCATGAAGATACTCAGCCCCTGAAACCTGACCCCTGGCCTCATTTGAATAGCTTCTCCTCAATAAAAGGGGTCAGTGCGTGCTCTCTCTCTCTCTTTCTGCGGACCCTTAAGGTCAGAGGAGCCGTCACAGCAACCCCAAAGAAAAAGGTATTTGTGTCTCTTGTGGGGTTATTTCGTGCAGCCCAGTTAGCCCAGTTTAACTAGAGTGACCCCTGAGCCTTTTAGTCGCGAGAACAGAAACCCGGCACTTATTTGTTTTTAATTTTTGGTCCTGGAGATTGAGCCAGTGGCCCTCTCTCTACCCCTAGCCACAATCCTCAGCCCTTTGCAACTTTTATTTTGAGACAGGGTCTTGCTGAGTTGCTGAGGCTAGCCTTGAACCTGTGATCCTCCTGTCTCAGCCTCCCAAATAACTGGGACTATAGGCATGTGCCACAGTCCTATCAGTGCTTATTTTAAGTTCTTGGTCCACCTGCACCTTCTCCCCCAAGCCCTGCAAAGAATGATTACTCCTGTCTGGCTTCACCACACCCAGCAACTCCTCCGAACCCAGCTCCATACTCCAACCCTGGAGGAGAGATTGCCGCTCTGCCGCAGGCTGCCTGACACTGGCCGTCCCCTGGTGAGCCGTGCTGGTTCGGCATAAGTGACACTGAGTCTAGGCCATAAAAGGTGACCCAACTTCTGCCTGGTTTTTGAACCAAATGCTGCGCTGTGTGGCCCTGAGGCCACCATGCTGTGAGGCTCCCAGAGAGGCCACCTAGATAGCAGGCTCGTAGTCACTGTCCCCCCCGGCTCGGCCAGCTTGACATGTGGGTGAGGAAGCTTCCAGATGACTCCAGGGAAGTCCAGCACCCTGAGCTCAAGACACCCACAGCCACCCCAGCTGAGCCGGTGTCGCGCAGCAGGCAGGAGCCCACTGACCGTGCCGTGTGCATCCCTGACCACAGGCTCCTGAGCACGTGCCACAGAGAGGGGTGGTGGGGTACCACCCAAAGCTGGCCAGGACAGAGGCGCTGTCTGGGGAGAGGCAGTTGTCCTGACTGGACAGCGCGGTGGCGAGGGCCATCACTCCTGCAGCCCTGCGGGGACCAGGACACTGCTGCCATTTCTACAGCAAGATGGCGGCCAATGACGTTACCCACCACAGGCGGAGGAGGAGGGAGGCACTTTTCTGTCCCAGTCTTCAGTGGCTCTTGCCTTACCTCTAGTGTGCACAGAGCATCCATCAGAAAAACGTGACCCCTGTTCCTTACAGAAGCCCAGCCTCACCGGCACCGCTCCACACCATGTCCCCATCTCCACCCCAAGCCTTTGACCCAAGTCCCCAGGGCCCCCTAAAGCAGAGCAGGGGCTGAGACATGGGGCCCTGTCCTGTTCCAAAGACCCTCGTCCCTTGCCGAGGGGACAGCCATGGTGGGCGTTCACCCCGGCCGTTGTGCCCGTCTTCCACCCCGCAGCGTGCCTCCTGCCAACCTTGGGAAATGATGTGGTTACTTCGGCAGCAAACTCCTTCCCCACCGCAGTATTAAACTGAAATGTTTCTCCATTACTGATTTATTTTTAATTAATTGGCTTTTAGTCGACAAATAAAAACTGTACAAATTAACGGTGAACAACATGATGTTTTGAAAATGTAACGTGGGGAATGGGGAGCGCGAGCTAATTACCCCATAGCGCTCAGCCGATCAGCAAATTTTTTTCCCTTTTGTGCTGAGAACACTTAAAATCTACTCTCCTAGGTCTTCAATGCAGCACGTTGTTATTAACTGTAGTCACTGGGTTGCAACATCTGAGTCTTAAAGTCCCCTTCCTGCAGGCTTGTCTCACGGCGCGTCCTCGACTGACACAGCGAACACTCGTACACCACATCCTAACTCCAAATAGAAGCAGCCGTGACCCAGCAACTGCACACCTGGGCAGAGAGGCCAAGCATGGGAGGCAGGGAATCGGACGGGTGTCCGCAGCCGCGTTCCGGCAGAGTCTTTCACACCAACCAGGAGGCAAAGCAGCCCCGTGACCTGATAGACTGAGGGATACACAAAGGGAAACCGGCCCCCGCCCCTCCAGGACCTCCCGCTGAGAGAAATGAGCCAAAGGGACAGGTCGGTCATGGAAGCTGGAGGGGGGACCCCCGAGGCTGCTTCCTGGGCGTGGTGGCACGTGCCTGTCACCCAGTGGCTTGGGAGGCGGAGGCAGAAGGAGTTCAAGTTCATAAGCCTCCGTCACCAGGCTCGCCTCTGGTACCTCCCTGCTCCCCAGTGTCCCTCGGAACTCTGGCCTCTCCAGCACAGCTACCGTCACTCCCGAGAGGGCGGGTGAGGACGGCAGAATGAAATGACGGAGGTGAAATTAAAACAGCCACAGCTTCGTCACCTGCCTGTGGCGCCCTGCGTTACCAGGCGTGTCTTAGCTCTCACGTCCCCGAGACCGAGACGCCCGACTAGAACAACTTGGAGGAGCAAAAGTTCCCGGGGCTCAGGGGTTCAGAGTCCGTTCCACGGCAGCCGCTCCCCTGCTCTGAGGCTGCGTTTGAGGGAAGGCCTCGTGGAGGACAGCCGTCCGTCATGGGGAGTCAGGAAGCAGGGCTGGGACAGGGCCACCGGAAGACCAGTCCTTCCAGGGCAGTGACCCAGCTCCTCCGGCCACACCCCCCCACCCACAGTGGCCACCCAGTCAGTCCATTCAAACTAAGATGGACTGATGGAGGGACAGCTCTCACAGGCCAACCATGTCACCTCCAAACATCCCTGCACTGGCAGGAGCTTTGGGGGACACCTCACACCCAAACCATGACAACCATCGTCACGTCACAAAGAGCCAGCATGCGTGGCCCAGGTGTTGTGCCAGAGGCCTGCTGGAAACTTTACCTGGATTAGCTCACTCCCAGCAATGCCACTAAATAGTAACATTACTACCCCGTGTAACCGCTGAAACGGAGACAGAGAGGTGAAGCAAATTGTCTAAAGTCACAGAGCTAGGAAGGGATGTGCCCAGGGCCAGTTCCTCTTGTTTCCTGCCCACGAGGCCCGTGGCTTCACCTTTCTGGGTTTGCCAAGGCCGTGGTAAGGGGGAAGCTCCTCCTCTCTCCCATCCCCCTCTGTGAAGAAGCCTGGGCCAGGTAGAGATGGACAAGTAGAAACCTGCAGACAGACATGCTGCAAATCACTTAGCGAGCACACACACACACACACACACACACACACACAGGGTCGCACAGCACAGACACACATCAGAGGACACACGAAGAGTCTCAGCACAGCACCCTCCAACACACAAGCCCATGCGCACAGTCGGGACGAAACCCAGGGAAGAAATGCACACACACACACACACACACACACACACGGATACAAAGAAGCTGCAGAGACGCACCAAGCAGGCACAGCTCGAGGCCACCGAGAAGCGCGTGCCCAGAAACCTCAGCGGCACACCAGGACACCCCAGAGACAGACAGAAAGGGGTGCACGCACGGCCGTCCCCACCCACACGGGCGATGGCCTGGACCAGGGGTGTCCTGAGGGCCAAGGGCCATGGTGCTGTTGGGAGGTGCTGGCTCCGTCAGGGGGTGGGACCAGTGGGAGAAGCTGGTAATCAGGACTTGCCCCGGAAGGACAGGCAGGGCCAAGTGACCTCAGCCTGAAGCTGAGAGCCAAAAGAAACCTTCCCTCCTTTTAAGTTGACTTCTTGAGTATTCTGTGACAGTGACGCAAAGCAGCCTAGCCGCGGGGGGCCGTGGTCAGCAAGGGACACTGCCAGACTCTCCCTCCCATCTCAGGCCTGCCGCTTCCCTCCCTGAGCCCAGGTGGGAAGGAAGGCCAGAGTGAGGACCCCACCCCGGGGCAAGACGGCTCGGGCTTCCCTTAGCTGGGCACCGAGTCGGAGAGGAAGGGCAGCTGCTGCGGATCTCTCCCCGGCACTTATCTCAGTTTATAATTACACACTCATTAGTGCGGAGATGCGATTAATATCTGTTTCCAACCACACGCCGTAGGCTCCACAGGGGTCCTGCTTTGCCCTCTACTGTACGCCAGGCCCGGAGTGCCACTCCATACAAGTCCCACGACCCGGTGCCAGGAGGCCCCGCGCCGCTCTGTGGGGATTATTATCGCATTTGCTCCTCACAGTGACCCTGGGAGGTCCGTGCAGCCTGGGAGGATGGAGAAATGGAGACATCCAGAGGCCTCCGGGTCGCTCGGGCTGAGCCTGCCCCTCTGGGTCCAGGCGCTGCACCGAGGAGGACACGGCCTCTGCCTGCTGGGTCCAGGAGGGGCCCACGCCCGGCTCTCTGCCCTCTGCACCCTCAGCACTGCGCTGGGCACACCAGGAGCCAGGGGAGTGCTGCCCTGCAGTGCTCCTGAGACGTCGGTCCAGCCGCCCACGTTGCCTGGACGGCAGAGCCACGTTCTCGGTGAGGAAGACCCTTTCAACCCTGGGGCAACCTATCATGACACTACCCCTGCTGTCATGCTATAGGACATAAACGCCACATTTCCCATAGGATATTAACAGGATACATGCGAAACACATTACAGAACATATTACATCCCACAGTACCTGTATGAACCTGCCGGGCTCATGCTTTTGAGGATTAAAATGGTGCAAAAGCATTATGTATTCAGAAGAAACCACACTTTGAATTTTGAAGCTGGTCTTTCCCGGGGTTGGACACCTGGTGGACACCTGGTGGCAGGTCCGGGGTCACACGGGGAAACCGCCATCTCAGCAGCATGTGTGTGGCTGGGTGGTGACATCCCTGGTGAGGTGTGTTGAATCCATGGCGGGACTCAGATATTCCATGTCTCAACGTCTTACGGACAGAGCTCATGGCAGAGTGAGGTCACCTGCAGTGTAGTCCTGACTGACTACCGAGACATTGCTGGGCACGCTCCGGGAGGTCTCAGAAGGTGATGGTAGCAGGGCAAGGGATCTTACGAGTTCTCAGGCTCAGCACAGCAGCCCGTGGGTCAGCCCAACCGGGTCAACATTCAGGGCACACATATGACAAACACCATGTTATACATCTTAGATATTTACACTGTGAACAATTACGCCTCAATAAAGCCGGACAAAAAACCCACAGAAATTAAAGGTTTAATTCAGAAAAAACATACCCACGGGATTTCTCTATTTGGAGGGCTGGATCATCTCTGTCGTGAGGGATCCTTCCTAGTGCCTTCCTTTGTGACACCCCCAATCTTTCCTAACCCCTGGAAACCACCAATCTCTTCTGTGTCTATGACTTTATCATTTCAAGAACAAGAAATTCATTTTAACCCCTCAACCTGACTCTGCTCAACAACTCGCCATGGCTCCCTAGTGCCCTCAGATAAAGGCCAAGTTACACAGTTGGACAGGTAGGTCTCCCTGCCTCCTCCATACTGAGACCCCTCTCTTGCCCACTAGACCCCACTCACAGGCTCCCGCCATCTCTGGTCTGTCTCCCTCCTACCTGGAATGCCCAGAGTCCAGGAGCCCAACGCTGCCTTTTACTCTTCCTAAGTCTCAAGTTAGGGGTCTCCTCCTCCTGTGCCTGAGCCAACCCCCACTCCCCAGGGGTTCTTCCCCCTCTGGGCTTCACGGCTGGACCCCCCACCTCCGCACTCACCAGCTGCCCTGTGGCCCGGCCGAGCTGTGCTGGGAGGCAGGTCCAGCTCACTTTCCTGCCTGCTGTCCAGCGCAGGACTCGAGCATCAGGGATGACAGGTGTCCCAGGAGGACCCAGCTCCCGGCCCACTGGTGGAGTTTGTCTGTGGGAAGGGACTTCCCCTTTGGAACCATCTCAGACACACGGGAGAGCAGCAAAGGCAGTCCAGAGGGGCCCCAGGTCCTCACCAGGCGTTGGTCTCCCCTGCAGTGACCCCCCCACGTGACCATGTTGGTCAGGTCCGCGAGGCCTCCGACTTAGCCAGTGTTTCTGTCGGTGGCCTATTTCTGCCCCAGGACCCTGCACCATCTGCGTCTGGCCTGTCTCCCAGGTCTCCTCTCGTCTAAGAGCTCCTCAGAGCTTGTTCTTCTTGACCTTGGCCATGGGCCATCTGAACCAGTGTGACGTCACCTCACTACTACGTGCAGTAACTAACGTGACCCATTCCAAGCTCACGGATGGCGGTGGGAGGTCTTCGTTTCCAGGGATGCTGATCCTCCCTCTTCTCTCACACTTCCTGGCACATGTGAGGATGGTTGTGCAGAAGATCCGTGTTCGGACCCCACCTTCTCCACTCAGTATCTGTGTGACTTGAAGAAAGTTGCTTAACTGCTCTGATCCACTGTGCTTACAGCAGTCCAATGAGCCCATGGACGGCAGCTCAGCAGCACTGTGCCTGTCGCCAAGATGATGCTCATGAGACGCTCAGCCCAGCGCCCAGAACACAGGAGGTGCAAGGTGCATGGGGGTCTCCTAAGGGAAGAAGCTGGCCCTGACCACAGTGCCCACTCACGCCTGCTGTGAGTAGTGGGGTGGGTGGTCCGTGGCACCCACTCCTTTGTCCTGCTCCTTTGTCCTCCCAAGCCCTCCCCAGAATGCCCCTGTTATGACACCACAGTCTCCCCAGGCTTCCCGGGGACCCCGGGCTGCTTCTTTCACGACCCCACAGCTGGCCCAGCCTGTGCTCAGCACCCAATTCCAGAGCCACCTCCACGTCTTTCAGCCCCTGTCCCCCACCCCTGGACCCCGCGAGGCCAGGAGGGAGGGTGGTCGGGCCTCCTCCTCCGCTGCACCCTCAGGTGCCTGTCCCTCTGTGCGTCTGTGTCCACATCATCCACCTTTCACAAGGACACCGGTCCTTCTGGATTCCCCCACCCGTCACCTGGTCCCCGCTGACCCTCTCTCCCCACAAGGCTGTACTCTGAGGCACTGTGGGTCGGGCCCCCCAGCACGTGGCCTTTGGTGGGGACACGAGTTGACCGTCACCCACGTCACTCCTGTCTCCATGTCCCTGGGCTCCCGCGGGACTCCAGGGCTGACAGGTGTGATGGCGGGTTTCTGGGGAGGACACAGGCCACTCCGCCCTGCCCCAGAAAGCACGGCCGCGTCACAGACTCACTCCAAATCAAAGCCGTTACATCTCCAAATCTTTAATCTCAAATCAGGTCACAGTTAGGTCACAGTGAGTTAATCCCACCCGAGGTGCAGATTCAGGAGTCTCTCCGCAGGGGAACCAGTCCAGACCTGGAAAAGGAAGGCCCGACCCCCTCCGAGACCCCCACACCCACCCCAGCCTCAGTCTCCCCATCAGGTCCACCAGCCCCCCCCAGGGAACCCTCAGGTGCAGAAAGCCTCTTCCTGTCCCACTCCATGACACCAAGTCGGCCACCGAGAAGAGCGTGTTCCCAGAGGACAAGGTGCTGGTGGGAGCGGGTGCAGGGGCTCCGGGAGGGCCAGTCCTCCAGGGGACCGGCAGGTCTTCCGGGGCCGCTGGAGGAAGGCCGCGCAGGCCTGGGAGGCACGCCGGAGGCGCTAGGTGGCCGGGGTCCTCGCTTGGGGCACAGCGACCCCAGGTCCAGGAAGGCAGGGAGAGCAGCAGGAAGCAGCTCCCGCCCAGCAGCAGGACCAGGCCGGCCGCCACGCCGCAGCCCAGGGACCAGGAGTACTCGTAGGCCAGGCGCGGGGCCGGGCCGGGCTCAGGGGCGGCCCCCTGCAGCAGCGCCCGCACCGCGTGGCGGAACACCTCCAGGCTGACCAGGAGCAGCAGGCCTGCGGGACAGAGAGAGGCCGCTTGTCTTGTCACCCTTCCTTAAACAGGACAGCGGGACAAGGCACATGGCACCAAGTCACCCGGGAGGTCTAAAGTACCCGGGAGGGTGCACAGATCTGGGCAGATGTGGCGCCTGCCACGCTCCTGTGGATGGGGTGGCTGAGCACCTCCTGTATCGCAGGCCCTGCTGGGGGAGCGGAGAGAAGGAACAGGACCGTCCCCAGAGGTGGAAAGCCGCCTGGTGCTGCCCAGGGGTGGGCAGAGGGGTGGGGAGGGGTTGTCAGAGTTCCACCACAGTTTTGTATGCATGGCTGCCAATGTCCCTAATGTCACTGGCCGGCATGCTTCCAAATGGGTAAGAGGGCAAGTGGCATCTTGGGTGCATCGCCCTGTGATTGTAATCAAAAAGTAAACACAGGAATCAAGAAGCACAAAGTTCAAATTAAGACTCCAAGACTCAGGCACAATGGCACACACCTGTAACCCCAGCAGCTCAGGAGGCTGAGGAAGGAGGATCGAAAGTTCAAAGCCAGCCTCGGCAACTCTGCGAGGCCCTAAGCAACTCAGCGAGACTCTGACTCTAAATAAAGTACATTTTGAAAAAGGGGACGTGGCTCAGGGGTTAAGGGCCCTGAGTTCAATCCCTTGTTACGCGCCCCGCCCCCAAAAGACTCGTGAAGGCTCTTTCTGAAGAGTGACAGTGAATCACTAAAGAGAAGAAGGAAACAGGCCAAGGCCCGTACAGTTAAGAAACAGCAGAACACAAGACGGAGGCAGTGTCGGCTCTCTGCCCCGGAGCCACCATCCCCTCCCGGAGGGGACAGATGCTAAGCCAAGGCACTGAGGCCTGCAGACACGAGTGTCCCCAGGAGCCATGAGAAAGCACAGACGCACAGAGGCAAGGGGGGCCGGAGCCGTGAGGGGACCAAGCTGCGACCCCGGCCCCCGTGGACCTGTAGGAAGCCACAGTTGGCTCCAGGGTCCTGTCACATCTGAAGCTCTGTTTCAGGGTCATCTGGAGTCATCCTGCCTGACGGGCCTCGTGTTCTGCACGTCTCCAGCTGCAGGCTGCCAGGGAGCGGCCTCCCCAGGGAACGCAGGAGAGCAGGTAGTTCAGAAGGTGACGCCCGGCGGGGAGAACTTCACACCAGGGGCCACGGCCAGGGTGGGCGGGCGCTTCCGATGGTGGCGTCACCAAGAGCCGCTTGAGCCCAGGGACGAAAAGGAGCAGGCCGCACAGAAGACTGAGCAACGCTGCTCCAAGCAGAGGGAGCAGCCGGCACCAAGGCCCTGGGGCAGGAGGGAGCGCCGCACACTTGAGGGAAAGAAAGGGCGGTCACTTGTGGACTGGGACGGGGGGGGGGGGGGGGCCCGAGGTGGCAAATGGCTGCAGA
>NW_026000207.1:2839034-2855038 GCF_001458135.2 Marmota marmota marmota
AAATGGGCTGCAGAGTCTTGTGAACCGCCAGACAGCACCCCCGGGGCCGGAGGCCACTGCCTCCCTTCTCCACCCCGACTCCTCCATCTTTTAAACCTGGGGCCTGGGCACCCAGCCTGGAGCCCGCGCAGCCCCTCCCCTGGGCTGACCCTCCTCATTCAGCAGTCCTCAGTGGGGTCCTGGGTAACAAGGGCTTGACACACAGATGAGACCAGCCAAGTCCCCGCCCCCTGGAGCTTCATCCAGTGATGAACGGTCAGCTAAAGGTCACATGTTGAGGTCCCAACCCCGAGTCCCCAGAACATGGCCACATCTGGAAATGATTAAGTAAGGCCGTCAGAAAGGACTGCAATCCAGTATGACTGGGTCTTCCTCCTCAGAGACGGAGGCGTGGGCAGCCGGCCACAGGCAGGGTGGAGGCCCAGCGGAGGCCCTGTGGAGGCCCAGAGGAGGCCCAGCGGAGGCCCAGCAGAGGCCCTGTGGAGGCCCTGTGGAGGCACGGCATGTTTTCCTCACACTCTACTTCTCCTCCGTGGCAGCTCCTCACGGCTGGTGATTAACAACCATGGATCCACATGAGACTGTCCTCGTGCCATCTCACCCCAGGACTAAACCCTGAGGACACACGCCCACCTGTCACAGCCCCGAATCCCCGAAGGACACTGACGCAGACATTTAGGAAAAGACATGCTATCGGCTGTGCCTGTCTCTTTGTCTACAGAGACCCCCCCCCATCCCGACACCCAGCACAACCACACAGTGTCAGGGCCACCTCGCCTGGTGTCAGGGCCACCTGGCCTCCGCCTGGCTGCACAACCCGCAGGACACGCCCAACATGAATAAAACACTCTGAGGAGCCCTTGGGGAGAAGGCAGGTGTGAGCGCCCCGGCACCTGCCCCTGCGAGCTGTGCAGTCCTCGGTAAGGTGTCCTCTGACTCACGTTCCCTGGGGTGGGGCTGAGCAGGGCACCCAGCAAAGACATGGCTGATGGCCCAGAGGGCGGACAGTGGAGGGAGGGAGGAGTGACGGGTCCCTGGAAGGCTCCGTGGGAGGAAGGAAGGGTGAACACCTGATGGGTGGACCCTTGGAAGGTCAGGGTTGACGCGAGGTGACCCCCAAAAGCTCACGTGTGAGACAATGAAAGAAGGTTCGAGGAGAAATGATTGGTTTGTGGGAGCCTCAACCCACTCAGTGAATTCACCCCCACGGGGTTAGCAGAGTGGTGACTGGAGGCCGGAGGGTGAGGCTGGAGGAGGTGGCCTTCGGGGTCCTGCCTTTGGGGTAGATGTTTGTGTCTGGAGAGGGGCGTCTCTGCCTCCTGATCACCCTGACGTGCGGGGCTTCCCTCGGCCACTCTCCTCCACCATGACGCCCTGCCTCACCTCGAGCCCCGAGGAAGAGAGCCTGCTGAGGCCTCTGCAACCGTGAGACCCCAAATAAACTTTTCCTCCTCTGCGGTTGTTCCGGTCGGGTCTTTTAGTCGCGGGTGTGAAAATCTGAATAAAGCAAGGGAGTTCTGGATGTGAGGAGACTTAAGTCAGGGATGGGAAGAGTTTGCCCAGATCATAAGCCAGTCTCCAACCCAGACACGCTCTTTCCCTGCTGATTCCCCGCCGTCCCGTCCCAGCACACCCCTCTCCAAGGCCGGGTCACAGTGGCCCTCTCAGGACCTCAAGTTCACCAAGCTCTCTTCTCCTTGCTTAACTATGATGTGACATCGTTGAGGTCACTGCCTCGGACAGGCTGCCCAACTCCCCGTATGGAATCAGGTGCTCTTATTGCTCACTCCCGCGGGGATGCTCCTTGTCCTTCATGTCACCCACTATGGCTTCTAACTGTGGGGTTGCTTGTGCGGCTCCTGTCTGAGTAGTCAGACCCGTCAGCATGGCGACAGGTACCGTTCTGCACTGTTAGGATACTGCCTCCAGACATCTGCTGTGTTCATGCATGTGCAACGTATGTATCATGTATGTGTGTAGACGTGTAGCTATGCATTTATTCATTGTATCACAGTAAATTAGATGAACTAGCGAATAGATGAAAGAAAGGAAAGGGAATGACTGAATTTCCCCCTCTACCTAGGGAGATCTCTAAGGCGACGAATAAGACACGGCAATACTCTTCTCCATTTGTGTGGCTCTTGAACACCCGCACGCCTTCCAGGCCTCTGCCTCACGTGATCATAGAGGCTACTGTGTGCACTTTTGCAAGACTTGCCTTGCTTTATACTCTGATCTTCATTCTGTTCTGCAAACTTCCCTAATGCTTTATAGCCTTTGCCCATTTTATTTCACCATCAAGTTGACAACTACCACCACCACCATCACCACCATCACCACCACTAACATTACCACCATCATAATCCCTACCACCACCATCACAACTGCCACCATAACCACCACCATACCATTGCTGTTACCAGAACATAACACCACCACCACCCCTACTATCACCATCACCACCATCACCACCATCACCATCACCACCATCATCATGACCACCAACACCATCACCATTACCACCACCAACACCATTACCACCACCACCACCACTACCATCAATCACCACCACCATCACCATCACCACCAACACCATCACCATCACCACCAACACCATCACCATTACCTGTTGCCATTACAACTGTCACCACTGTACCTTGGATAATTCCTATTATCCTTCAATTATCAGCTCAACTATTGCTTTCTAGATTATCTATTCTGCCACATACCACCACCACAGAACGTCCCCTTAATAAGCTTTATGGTAACTCTCATCACCAATTCAGTTGAATCATGACTTATGTAATTATTAGTTATACTCTTTTTTCTGCCCAAATTGAGGCCCTTTGATAGCAGAGTAGTCTTGTATCTATCTCTAGCCCCTACCATGCCTGGATCATAGTAGATGCTCATAAACACTCAAAGAAATGAAGTGTAATGAATGATTTTTCTTTCCACCTGAGAAAAGTTTGATTCAACAAGGCAACTAAGGCCCAGAAGAGGAATGGAACTTTCCCAGGGTCGTATACTGATTTAGGACACAGACTAAGACAAAAGCTAGACCACTGACTCCCCGGCTATGCCTTCGTCTCCCCATACCGTGCTGAGCCCACAGAGACACCTCAGGAAAGTACTCCCCGAGGTGCCAAGTGTGTGCAGCCAGAGAGGCGAGCTTGGAGAATGCGGCCCAGGCTCAAGCCCACCTCTGTCCTCACTGTGTGAGTCTGAATAACTCATCTGCCTCTTCTGAGCTTCAGTGTTCTCAACTACAGAATGAAGAACAGTGATCTCTACTACCGAATTTGTCCACATAATTGTCATGGATTTTATGCCAATTATTATTATTATTATTATTAATTTTTTTTTTGCAAAAAAGTCTGGTGCAACCATCATGTGAAGCTTTTCTTTTTGTAAAAACAGTGCTGGCATTACTTAAAAGTAACTTTATTCTAAGCTAGCTGTCTTTGTATAAGTTTGGGATGCACACGATGCTCACGATCATAGGTTAATGCAGAGGTGATGGTTATGCAGTTAAACACAGCAGCAGGCCTGTGGTAATCTGAGCTAGATGTACAATAAACTGAAGTCTTTGTTACTGTCAAGGGCCACATTTCCTATGATGCAGTTATTTTTTTTCTGGACCTTCAACTCCAAAAATGCAAGAGTCCTTGCAGACCCCAGGCCCCAGGTCCAAATCTCAAGGCCTGTGTGAGACCCTCTAAATCCCAGCCAACCACCAGGCTTGAACTCTGCCACCTTTGAGCCTGATACAGCCCTTGGGTTTCCCAACATCAGAGCACACAGCACTGACTGCAGACCTCCCCACCCCAGGATACAACAGGTCCAAACCTAAAAAGGTATTTGGGGAGTAGTCCAAGCTAGCAACAGGCTCGGAGCTGTCCTGTGGCTGAGACTTCTAGGGCCCTGGGGCTCCCTCCTGCTCCTGGCATGCGGCAGTGCTTGGGGTTCCCACCCCTAAGCATGCAACAATCCTTGGAGACCTCAGGTCCAGATCAAAATGGTATTTGTAGACTGTCCAATTCTCAGCCAACAAAAGGGCTTGGAATTCCTCCATCTTTGAGCCTATGATAGCCCTTGGGCTCCCCTCAAATCCCAGCATGCAGCAGTGCATGGAGATCCCACCTCCCGGCATGCAATTGTGTGTACAGATCCCGCCTCCCAGCTTGCAACAGTTCTTGGGGATCCCCCTCCCAGCATGCAATGCCCTCAGCCCAGGCTCTCCGCCCTCACCTGAGAGGACAAAGCAGACAGCTCCAACTCGGAGCAGGAACTCGGCACCTTTACTGAGCACCATGATGACACAGAGACAGCCCAAGGCCATGACCACCAGGCCCAGCACGGCTATCACCGCAGCGGCTATGTTCACCTCTGCAAGGGGAGAGGGGAGAAGCAGAGATCACAGAGAGAGAACAAGAGGTTTCCTTTACAGGGGCCCAGGATCAGGAAAATGGATGATTCAGGACTGTAGAAAAGTTGTCAAGTCGGTTGCCCAGTCCAGTCCAATAACAATCCTGTAGAAGACACTAAGACTCAGAGAGGGTCAGTCACTTGCTTAAGGCCACAGAGCAGAAGGCACAAAGCCTGGGTTTTAGAAGGAGATGTGAGCAACTGATCATTACTATCATCTGGTCATCATTTGTACATTACAGGGGAATGGTCCAGAACCCTACCTGGGTGGGCCGTGTGCTTGGCACACACAGGTGGGCCACAGGTGAGCACCAGGATGATGTCACCGTCCCAGAAGTACACAGTGAGCCCACTGTGCTCACCCAGCATGGAGGTGAGACGGAACAGGTGGAGCAGGCCAGGAACCACTCACTGCAAGCCCTGGGCTCTGGAAGCCTCTAGAAGCCTTGTCTCATGAAATCCTTACAGAAGCCGGATTCATGTCACGATCCCAATTCCTGAGCTGGTGGGGACACCCCGTGATGGAGAAGCCGTGCTCAGAGCAGAAAGGACAAAGTCCTCAGAGGTGCATGGTCCAGTGCGGGGGCAGCTGCTAACCACACGTGGGCTTTTACTTTTAATGTGACAAATGAAACAAAATTCAACACTCATCTCCCCTGTGACAGCAGCCACATGCCAAGTGTGCAGGATGGGTCCCAAAGTAGAGCATTTTCATCTCCACAGGGGATTCTGGGCAGTGCCCTTCTACGGTAAGATTTGTTTGGGTTCGAATCCTGCCCCTGCCACTTCCTGGGCGGACTGCTTCTACCTTCTCTGGGCTTGTTATCTCCTCTGGAGGAGGAAGACAACGCTTGTGTCCTGCAGTCAGGCCAAGGACTGGAGATCATCCGGGCATAATGCCCAGGGTGGGGCTTACCGATCCCAAACGCCCATTCATGAGATGCTAGAGTGCTATCCTCAGAGAGGGACTGCCCAGTCACGTGGCCTGTGGCTTGGGCAAGGTGAGGGGTCACAGCATCAGGCCCAGGGTCTGGAGAAGCTGCACCACCAGTTCCCAGAGACAGGACGTCCACGGACCCCAGAGCTGAGCCCATCATCCCGGGCAGAGTGGCGGAGGAGCGGTGCCACCAGCCGTCCCTGAGCGTGGCCAGCACCCAGCCCCTCGTCACAGCGTGAAACCTGCTCACCTTTCTTTGTGGTTCTCTGGAAGATGCGGGCGTTCTCCCCCGTGGTGAAGAATTTAAAGTAGGTGCAGTTTGCTTCTGTGAGAGCAGGAGAGAGAGGGGGGAGGGAGATGACGTGAGGCGCTGTGTGTATTTCCAGGGTGGACCCTTAACAGAGCTCAGAGGGGCCTTAAAAGAGGACCTTAGCATCCCTGGTGCAGAGGAGAGGGAAACGCCTCTTGGCAGCCCAGGACGCCCGGGGATTCCCGACCCTGCAGAGGACTAGATCCATGGCCTCAAGTGGGCCATTCACTGTCTCTGGGCGTCCGGTGCTTCCTCTTTAACAGGAGGTGATAATCTCTTTCCTGGCTCCTTCCTGCAGGTTTGTTGAGGGTCAAGTGGGATTAGAGAGAGACAGCCACTTTACTCAACAAAGGCCACCAAGAAGCAGGTCATGGGAGGCTAACAGAAGAGGGGACGCTCCCTCCCACCTGAATCCAAAGAGCCCCTGCAGGCTGCTGTCCGAGGCGCCCCCCTGCACAGGGCACAAGCCCCGCCTGGTCACCCGCAGCAGAGGAGCCTGGAGAACCCGCGGCACAGGAAGAGCTCCGCTCCAGCAGGAGCCAGAGAAACGCCCTTGAGCCAGCAGGGAGGGGCCACTTGGGATCAATTAGACGGGCGAATATTCAAAGGGAGGCAGCAAGCGGAAACAACCGGCAGTGAGGCTGTCCTGGGCTGTGGGGGAAGGACTCAGACACGCTTTATGGAGCGTGTCACAGTCCTGCGCTCCATGATGGCCATCAGTGGAGAATGGGCCCCTGTAGGACAGAGGTCCTTAAGATGACCTCACCCAGCAAGGTCGCAGTCCTCCAAGCCTGAGTGAGCACACTCTGCGATGATCTCACAACAACAAAATCCATTAAGGATGCATTGCTCAGAACACGTCCCCACCGCGGCGTGACACATGAGCGATGTTGATACCCCGGGACCTGGCTGTTTCATTTCTGGGTCTGCACCCAGGAAAAAGTACATACAGGGGACACAGGTGTGGGTTTTCACTGCAGCATCATTTATAAATAACAGCGCAGGAATGACCCAGGTGTCCCTCTCTCAAGGACAGGCATATACACGAGGGGACCCTCCCTGTGGAAAGCTCTGCAGAACGCAGTAGCCCCGAACTACGATAACAAAGGCGGGAAGACTTGAGAGAGGGTGTTGAGCAAGAAAAGTCGAATTAGCTGGTTAAAGAGCAGGATAAAATCTACAGCCTGACATCATTTATGCAAGTCAACACACACAGGTGGGTAGAAACTGACTCTGCTCTCCAGGTCGAATGCGTTGTCAAACACCTGAAAGAGCTGAGTCAGGAAGGAATGAAAAAGAACCAGGTTATCAAACACAGCACAGGAAGGATCTTCCGGGCGGATCATGATCTGAGGACCCGAACCTGGGAGTGGGATTCGTTTGATGTTGTGTATTTTGTGTCCGAGAAACTTTAACAAAGGAAAAGAACTTTCTGAACTGCATTTTAGAGGCAGATCTCCCCTCAGGGTTCTCCCAGTCAGAACGCTCTTGTTCTACAGGTGGGGAAACTGAGGCTAGGGAGGGGGAGGCATGAGACCCACAGGAGTAAAGGACCCCCAGGGGGACCATGCGGCCTGCAGAAGTGGAAACGGGACTTTCCTACTGAAGAGGATATGGAGGGACGAGAAACACCCCTGAGTCCGGTGAGCTAGAGTGGGTGCCCCCTGGAGCACCGGGGGAGGGGAGGGACATGCAGTGTCCAGCAAGGAGTAGTGACAGGTGCGAATCCTGATCCTGCAGCAGCAAGGGTATGGTGCTTCCTGCCACAGGGTGGGGTGCAGCAGGTGGAGAAGCCTACATCCCTAGGGAAGGGTGAAGGTCCTGCTGGGGCAGTGTGGGCTGTGGCGTGTCCCACTCTGGCTATGAATGACTCAGGACTTCTGGCTTCTTGACCCCCAGAGGATATGGCAAATCCCATCTGAAAAGCCACGGGTGTGAGGCAGCTGTCACCGCCAAGGGACATGAGTCATTCCATTTCTCAGACATAAGGAGACTCTGAGAGGTCCTGCATGGGTGACGGTCAGAGCCCTATAAGGAGGGCAAGCCCTCCTGGCCAGCAGAGGGGACAGCAAGAGATGTAAGGAGCCCCATCTTCTTTTTAGTGAGGTCGGACACCCCTCTGGCATAGTGAGGAGCCATTGAAGCTCCTTATGGACGAGTGAGGTGGGAGCAGGGATAGCCAAGATTCAAACCCCACATAACTCGCCTGGTTCACAGGCTGAGCCACTGAGGTCCCTCGCGCCTCCTCGTTGCCCTCGGTGGAACGGACCTGATGATAACTACTCACGGGGCTGGCAGGACAGGTGATGAATCCATGCACATCAACTCCTTAGAACAGAGCCAGGAACTACGTACTCATCTCATATTTTTATTACTGGGGAATCCCGCTTTGCGGAAGCTTGAGATCATCCTGCTCAAGACCCTGAGGGGTGACAGCTCATCTACAGAAGTGAAGTGACTAAGATAGTCTTCGGGACAGCAGAGGATGCCTGGTGCCCACTGGCTAGGAAAGGCTTAGGACACCCTTATTTGGACCCTAT
Source organism: Marmota marmota marmota (assembly GCF_001458135.2). Lineage (NCBI taxonomy): Eukaryota > Metazoa > Chordata > Mammalia > Rodentia > Sciuridae > Marmota > Marmota marmota. The sequence continues at coordinate 2,847,250 of NW_026000207.1, forward strand.
GGATAAATCCACCTGGAGAAGTAACACAGGACAGAAACCCCATCTGGAGCCCAGAAGGTCAGGATCCTTTCTGAGGGATGCTGCAATTGTGGGGCGTTGTGTGGATGGCATTGCTGGATACCCCACATGGGCAATCTCACAGGTGGCATCCTGAATGGCCAGAGGGGAGATGCCTAAGATGTTTTCTTTGGGTGGGTAGAGAAGTGCGCTCCTGCCCAGTTCTCATGAAGAAGGCCTGCTGGGACAGGTGAAGGGCATGGCATGTGCCGTCAGTGAGAGCTAAGGGACAGCCCTCTGGCACAGCCGCAATGAAAGAACTACTGTAGGGGTGGCGAGGGGCGTGGAGAGTCTGCAGAGAAAGTGAGAAGGGCCGGAGCTGCAGTCAGGCCTCCGGAGGGGAGAGGGGCAGGAATGAATGGTGCCAGAGCACAAGGCCCCCCCTGGGACGTTGGCAGGTGACTGGCAAGAGCTTCATTTGGCAAATTCACAGGGAGTGAACCTGCACAGATTCTACACTGGGGTGGGCAGCAGGGCGGTCTGTCTGCCCGGAGCTCACAGCCAGGGAGTCCGTCTGTCTCCAGGGGGAAGACTGTCTGGGACGCAGGCTCTCTGTGGGCACATGCACAGGGGTGCAGGCATCTCGGGGGTGTGGGTGGGGATGTGCTGTCAGATGTGCTCAGGCTCTCTGAAGGCACCAGCTGGGTGTGGGGGCACAGGCTGGTGATGGGGTACAGGCCAGAAGACAAGCTCTGAAGCACAGGTCCCCTGGGGACAAGCCAGTTAGGAACATGGGCCAGGTCTGAGTGCCCTCGTCTGTCTCTGAGAGCCCAGGCAGATCTGTGCACAGGTCTTTCTGGGGTGCAAGCTCTCTCCTGGGGGCCCAGGTTCTTTCTGGGGCGTGGCTTTCTCAGTCTCTCTACCTGGGTCAGGGCATGGCCTCTCACCTCCAGGCAGCTCGGCAGGGCCACAGGTCTCACGGCCCTCGGGCACGTCCGCCAGCCACAGTCGCTTGGTGCACACCTTCCACAGTCCCAGGTGGGCGGCGTCACAGACGGCACTGCTGTTGGCCTTGTAGGTGTTGAGCTCCACCCAGAACTCTGTGCCCACGGCCAGCACGGCCAGTGTGGCACCTATGGAGACCACCAGCAGCACCAGCTTAATCTTCCCCTCTTGCTCTGGCGTCAGGAGGACTCCCTTCTGCCCCTGGGCACGCCGCCGGCCTGCAGCGGCCCGCCGCCGGTCCTCCTCTTGCATGAAGAAGTTGGACCACATCATCATCCTGGCTGCAGATGGGGCTCAGGGAGGTCCGAGCAGGCAGAGCTGAGGAGGGGTCCTGAGGGGCGGGAGGAGGGGCCTGGCACAGCCTGGGACCTTGAAGGGAGCCGGGGCTCAGTGGGTGCTGGATATGAGAGAGGAAGAGCTGAACCTCAAATGGTGGAGTCAGGTGTCCTCCGGGCTCGGAAGTTGAGAAACCTAGACCCCAGGAGGGGAAGCCTCCCAATAGGAGCGGGGGCTGCTCACGGAACTCAGCAAAGAGAACCAGGCCCAGAGAAGGCAGGTGCCCTGAGGCTCACCTCACCAGGGGGCGCCTGGGGGTGCAGTGGCAAGAGAACCGAGCACCCACCCGAGCTCAGAGGCACTCCTCTGGGGTCTCCACTAGGGCTCCGAGTCTGGGGTGCCCAGAAAAGGGAGCTGAGCCCTGCTGTGTGTTTGAGAGATGTGGCCCGGGATCCTCTGGGCTCAGAGTTTGAGGAGGGAGGACTTGGGGACCCTCTGGGGAACAGAAGGGGAAGAGCTAGGTCTGGGTCTCAGAGAAGCCAGGGAGCCCCAGCATTCACAGCAGATCAGCGGGATTCAGAGGAATTCTGGGGGTCCCCTGGAATTCAGCAAAAGGGAAAGGGAGTCTCCCTAGTTGCTCCAAAGAGATCCAAGAAGCCGGAAACTCCGGCCGAGGTCCAGAAGGGACCGTGGCTGGGCGTCCATAAAGGAGTCTGGGGTACGCCCGCTGCTCAGAGGGGAATCGCGAATCCCCGCTGGGTTCAGCTTGCGGAGCTGTGGTCCTCACTGAGGCTCAGAAAGCAGGGGCAAGGTATCTGGACTTCACAGGACTCTTGGGACCCGGAAGGGACTCAGTCCCTTGGGGATCACTCTGCTCCCCCTCCCCCGGGCTCCCAGGGCCTGCCCGGCGGCTGCGAGGGCTCTTGGCTCAGCTCCAGGCCTCGCGCCCCCCTCGGGCCTCCCACCCCGGCCTCCTGGGCAGGGGCCCCGCTCGCTCTCCTGCCTCGGCGCCGCGCCGACCCCAGCTCCGCAATGCCTCGACCCGTCGGCTCTGCTCGGCCTCCGCCCGCTCGGCCTCCGCCCGCTCGTCTGTCCGCCGGCCTCGCCCCGCCCGCCCATCCCCTCGCCCTCCCGGCTATTTCGGGCTCGACCCGTAAATAACACCCGCACCTGTCGCCGGCGCCTGTTGCCATAGGGATCCCGGGTATTTTAAGGGGACAACCCGGGCGGGGTGGGGGAGAGGAGGGGCCGGGACTGGTCTTAAAGCCGCTGAAGCCCAGAGTTCGATTTCCTGAAGGGTCAAGGGCGGGGCTGAAAGTCCCAACTACAGCCTCCCACATGGGCAGACAGGACGGGACAGCGGAACAACGGGTTTCTGTCCAGAGCAGGCAGGGCTGGGAAGCTGGAGTGCTGTGTCACTAGGACAGAAGGGGCTGAGGGGGTAGGCACTGGGCCTGAACCCTGGGTCTGAGGGAGGAGGCTGGGCCTGAACCCTGGGTCTGAGGGAGGAGGCTGGGCCTGGACCCTGGGTCTGAGGGAGGACTGGGGGAGGGGGACTGGGGCCTGGGGGAGATGGGCCAGAACCCAGGGTCTTAAAAGGATGGATGGATTCTGGGGGTTTGGCCCTCAGATCCCAGGAGATAAAAGGGTGAGGGAAGGGCCAGGCTTGGGGACACGTGAACCACGGCAGCCGTCCTCTTCATGAATTTATTTTCAGGGCACCCCTGGGGGACCTTCCATGCAGTTTCAGCTCCCCCAGGAGCAGGGGCAGGGACAGCTGGGTGGCATGGTAGCAGGGCCTGGTCATCACCCCTCACCCCCTCCCTCAGCCCTTCTGCAGACTGCCCAGGGGGGACCCACCTGCCATCAACCTCCACCCAGGATGCTGCTCCAGGTAGGCCCGATACCAGCTGACCATGGCTCTGGGGCACCCCTCCCTGCCTGCCCCTGCTCTGTACTCTTCCCTTGGAGCCCCCAGTGCCCTGGGATGCGACTGTCTGCTTAGGTGTCTGGCTCTCCCACCAGACTGGGTCAGGGGTCAGGGGCAACCTCTGCACCACCCAGCTCATGGCCAGGTACACAGGCAGCCTTATAAGGTGTGGTAGGTGATGTGAATGAACAAGTGAGCCGAGGACTGGCCAGTGAACTGCCAGGAGGAAGCACCAGCCTCGGGCCTCTCCGACACCCCCACGGAGCTGGGAAGGTACCTGCTTCCCCCAGCAGAGCACACCTCCCTCTGTATTCTGCTGCCTTTCTCCCTCAGGGGCACACACAGCTCTTTGATCACAGGTTCTGGCAATGGGGAGTCTGAATGAACTTTCGTTTCAGAAAATAAAGGAAACCTCTTCTTCCCCTTTGCCTTGCTGGGTCTTCTCAGGCTCCAGAGAGTCCCGGAGCCTGCATGAGCAGCAGCAAAGGACAGAAGAGGCCTGGCTGGGGTCCTCCGGACTCTATTCACCACCCCTGAACTCTCCCGCTGGCCGGGGTCACCCCATCGTTCTCCTGCCTGCTGTAATAGCTCTCTGTATTCAGGGTGCCTTTTCCCGTCTTCCTCTCCTTGTCTGGGTCATTTTAATTGCCTCTATTCCCTTTCCCTCTTCCCCAGTAAGGGCTTCTGTCCCTGCCCCTGAGCTGAAGTGAGCTCTGTCCAGATCATCAGCCAGGATCATTCAGCAAACCTACTGGTCACTTGCTCCCAGATCTTCTCCGATTCCGCAGCAGCTTCCGCACAGCTGGCCCCTCCTCCTCCATATACATATGTGTGTTTTTTAGTTGTAGACGGACCTTTATTTTATGTATTTATTTGCAGTGCTGAGAACCAAACCCAGAGCCTTCCATATACCAGGCAAGCGCTCCACCACGGAGCCAAACCCCAGCCCCCTCCTCCTCCTCTTGAAATGCTTGTGCTTAGGCCCTCAAGGACTCTCCTGCTTCCTACCAGCCTCTGGTCACTCCTTCTTGGCTCCCTTTGCTACCTGCTCTTCTCCCCCAGTGTAGATGTCCCCCCAAGACTCTTGCCAGGGTCACTCTACCTGCACACAGCTGCTAAGTTACCATCCCATTCTGTGGCTTTCCATGCCTTTATCTGCTGACGTTTCCAAGACTTGTATTTCCAGCCACGACCTTTTAACCACTCTGTCTGATGTCTCCAACTGGTTGCTCCATACTCGGACTTGGACTTACTTCCCAAAGGCATCCCCACCTGACACATCCCTACGACAACCCTGGATTCCTACCACCAAACCCTGCCTCCCCCTTCCTGGCCACAGCGCCCACCCGGAGAATCCTCTCTCCCCTTCCCTGGGCTTCATTACCTCCCCGAACAGCCAGCTTGCCACCACTGTAGGCATCACCTCCAAAAATCCCAACCCCTGCTTCTGCTTTTGACCCCCAAGTCTCTTCCCAGCACAACACCACAATTCTGCTATTGTTTTGTTTAAACAAAAATATGATCCCAGCATGCCTGTGCTCAGAGCTCCCCAAGGCCTCTCATCAAACCCAGAATAAAGTTCAAATTCCTTCCCAGGCTACAAGGCCCGAGCTGCCCTCTGCACTTTAGACTTCTTACCCAGTCAACTAGCCCTTGTTTATTCTGCTCACAAAGGCCTCCTTGGAAGTCTGGTTTTACTCAGGCTTCTTCTGCCACCTTTGGTGGCCAGGGTTCCTGTCCCAAGCCCTTCTCTCCTCCCCTGCCCTCTCAGAATGCACATTTCTGTTCAAACATTACTTGGCAGTCAGGACCTCTTGACGCAGCTTATCTAGTTGCCCTGATCTGTCATCCTGCTTCACTTCTGAAGCACTCTTCAGTGTGTATTGCACGTGCCTCCTGGGAGCCCAGGGAGAGCAGGCCCTTGTCAGCTCACCACCATACCCTGTGGGCCTAGACTGAGCCTTGAACAGGCAATTCTCCAATACTATGAAGGCTCGCGCATCTTGTTTTCAGTTTCTCCCTCTCGGAATCTCCTAAGTCTTCGCCTTTCCCATCTCTAGGACTCACCTGTTTTGGGTCTCTTCTGCACCCCCCCATCTCACTCTTCCTGCGGCCCCCTCCATCTCACTCTTCCTGTGGTCCCCCCATCTCACTTTTCCTGCAGCCCACCCTCCAGCTTTCTTGCTGTTTGGCCTTTGGATTGCAGAATCCATCATGCCCTAGCCAGTTCTGTCCTCCCCATCAGTCGTCCCCTTGAATGCACCTCTCCCTGGACCTCTTCTCACCTCCCCGCCCCTCTTCTCTCACCTCCCTGTCCCTCTTCTCTCCATGCATCAGACTAAGTCCTATCTAGTCTAACTGACTCGTATCCTCTCTACATTTTCCAGCATCTCCTTCCTGAAACCACCATCACAGAATTCCTCCCAGGCTCGCCCACTCCAGCCTCCCCTGCCCCCATTTCTAACCCTTCCACACAGGCCCCAAAGCAAATTTCTAATGCCCACTCTGATCCCCTCCCTCATCGGTCCCCCTTCTGATGTCTCCTATTCCCAAGGTAACCCTGACCTCATGGTACCTCACTAACCAGGTCCTGCCTTGTGCAGCTGAGCCCTGTCTCTCTCCCCACCAGACTGGTAGCCCCCGGAGCACAGGACGGGATGGGAAGTTCCCTGCACCCAGCATCACAGGAAATACTTGCTGGGCAAATGAAGGGAAATGAAGCACCCTGCCTTCTCGGTGACCTTCAACTCCATCCCTTCCTTGGCACACCCACCTCCTTTACCCCCCTCAACTGTCATCCTCTCCACTGCCCTTAGGAAGCCTCCGGCTGGTCTGCGACTCAGGCACTGTTAGACCCTGGCTTAGAGATACTTCCCTGCCTGACCTCTTCCTCCACCCTGGATTTCAGCATCCCAGAGGTGTCAGCACTTTCCCAAAACATCATGCTGCTCCTCTTCCCTGGGTTTCTGCCCCAACTGTTCTTGCCCAGAAAGCCTTCCTTGTCCCCTTCATCACCTAGGAGACACGTGCTTCTTTGAAGACCCAGACTGGGCATCACATTCCAGGGAGTCTTCCCTGCCCACACCTGGCCATCCTGTCCTCCGTATTCCATGGGGCCCATCGTGGTCCCAGTCACCACACCCACTTCCCTGCCTGAGTTGTGCGTCCTGACAGTGCTCAGCTCCTGGGGAAGAGTGAGGGGGTTTTTGCACCTCTGGGGTCCCTAACTTCCTGCCTGGGACCAGAGCACATGCACCCGAATGCCAGCAGCTGGAAAAAATAGTGAAACCTGGATTGCTGTCTGATTCTCCTGCACACGACACCATGCCTGTGCTGCAGCATGTGTGACTGTGTGCTCTCTGCCACCAGTGCAAGCCTGGAGGACCAGTGACTGTGTGATGCAGTATTTTAGTTGCCTCTGCTCCATACTCGGCTAGGCTCCTGCCTTTCCTTTATGCACCATTCATGCTGTGCTCCTGCTTAAAGCCATCCACAGCCCCCTAAGAATAAAACCCAACCTACAAGTCCCTGCACAATCTGGTCCTGTCTCCAGGCTCCTCTGTCCACCCGGCTCACTACACTTCAGCATACTGTGCAAGCTCCTTTCTGCCCTAGGGCCTTGGCATATGCTGTTCTCTTCCTGGGACACATGGCCCCAGCTCCACTGGGCTGTCTCATTGTCATCCTTTCAGTGTCTACTAAAACTTAAACTGGGTTAGCCCCCTCCCTCACAGAGCATTTTGGAGGATCTCGGGTTTCTCCTACATCCTAACTGTAATCTCTTGTATGTGTACATAATTCTCGGATTAATGTCTGTCTCATGTGCAAGATGCAACTCTGAAGATGTCCCGGACCTCGGACGCTGTCTGTTTTCCTCCCTCTGTATGCTCAGCATTCAGCACAATGCCTGGCAGTTAAGCACACACATTGCCAGTAATGAATGAACGAGTAACTCTCTGCGCCTGCCTTTATGCCCCTTCCCCAGTGCCTTCCTGTGTGTCAGCACCTGCCACACAGCAGGTGCGTAATAAGCCCTTGTGGAAAGATGAATGGAAAAGTGAACGAACACCTGCGTCCATCTCTAGTCACTTGCCTTTCCGAGTCCCTTCTCTTGACCTCTCCCTTTACGTAGAGCTTATATATAGTATGTAGGTGTAACTCGTGTGCTATGGGCCCCTCTCCAGGAGTTGGGCTGGGCTGGGAGTCCCTCCCTCCCCTCCCCCCGCCCCGCCCCCACATGCACACAGCAAAACATTAAAAAGAAAACATCTCAAAACTGCAAAAAACACCACGGTCCTCCCCCCGCCCCCTAAATCCCACAAAAAAATAAAACACGACGCTCCCTCAGCAGAGCCCCCTCCCCGCTTCACCCCTCCCCTGGGGTCCCTTTGGCGGATGAGGGGGCTCCCCGACGCCCGGGGCAGGGGAGGGGCGCCGGGGGAAGGCCACGCAGTCTCCAGCGCGCTCTCGGGAAGAGCGAGGCGCCCCGACCCGGCAGCCTCGTTGCACGCGCGCCCGCGCACGCGCCCCGGACACGCCCCGCTCCCCGCGCGCCCCTACACGGGCGTGGTTTTCCTGTTG
>NW_026000207.1:2856050-2866860 GCF_001458135.2 Marmota marmota marmota
AAGCGGTAACTGGGCAGACGGAGGATGGCCGAGGGGCCGCTCCCGCCACTGCCGCCCGCGCCCCCGCCGGCCTTGAGCAGGTCCGAGCGAGACTGGCAGTGCGCCTCGCGGCTGCGCTCGATGTAGATGTTGACGGCCAGCACGCCGATCACCTCGGCCAGGATGAAGGACAGCCCGCCGAAGTAGAAGGACCAGCCGTACGAGTAGTGGTTCTTCTTCTCCTCATCCCGCTTCGGGCCCGGCTCGCCCGCGTTGGCAGAGATGTACACGATCACTCCGATGATGTTGCTCAGGCCTGGGCGGGGACAGTTAGAGGGGAGCCTCCAGGCCACCAGGGCCCCGCCCCGCAGTCCAGGCCAGGCCCCGCGAGGGCTAAGCTCCACCCAGGGAGTTAGGCCCCGCCCCACTGGGCGAATCTCTGCTCAGGACCTAGGCCCCAAACCCCCGCCCCTCCACTTGGAATGGGACAGACAGGGCTCCAGATGGTCTAAGCTCCACTCGGTGGCCTAGACTCCGCCCCTGCTAGCCCAAGCTCCGGCTGCACTGTTCTGATGGTCCAAACACTCTTCTTGGTGAGACGGTCACAGCCTGGGTTTCCAGATCCTTTCTTGGTTGATTTAATTTATAAACTCAGTCTCCGCTGTCTGCCCTTTGAACTCAACGATGTGATCTCTCTCTGTCCTGTCTACTGCTGATCTACACTCTCCAGCCTGGGTATTTACTCCAGGCGCTCCCCTGATGTTTTAAAATTTGATAAATCAGGTCCCCTTTCAACTCTAGGTCCCGCCTACAGTTTGTCAAACCCCGCCCACTGTGGGTCTAGGCAAAGCTCCTCCACACCCCTCTCAGGCCTAACTAGCTCCAAATTTCAGATCCTCCAGATCTTCCCTTGCAGATTTAGACCCAACCCCAGGCATACCCTGCTCTTTAAATATGCTAAATCCTCCCTCTTCTCCTTATCCTACCCCTTCAAACGACTCTGCCCCTGGAATTTCCCAGCTCTACTCTTGCAGAGTAGAAAGGGGAAGGGGGGGGGGTCTTATTCCTAATAACATGCCTCTCAAGGAGTTGGTCTAAGCGCCCTAAATCACCCAGGTTAATAATGCCCTTAATGACATAATCCCTCCCATTTTGAATTTCCCAGGCACCGCCCAATCTTTTTAGCCCCTCCTCCACCCTGTGTTACTGGCCTAGCCCCTTCAGCCTTCATCTTTACATGGTTTCTCAGAACCACCCCCTTCTAGGCTAATCTACTAAGCAGGCTGCTCACCATCCTCAGGCAAATCACGTTTTCCCTCTTCTGACCCCTCCCTTCGGTGGCCAGCCCCGCCCCCCTAACCCCAATATCTCAAGCCCGTCTCAAGGTCCCACCCTCTTTCCAAAACTCCTCCCGTTCCGCCTCCAGAACCGCGGGCTTTGGAACCTAAGCTCCCAGCATCCTTGGTTACGCTCCAGACACTGGTCTGTGCCCAAGAAGAAGACACCTACCTTACCCAGCGGGAGGCGATGGAGCTTGGGAAGAGCCTAGAAAGGCTTCGGGCTCCAGGGGGCGCTCGGGGTAGGGTCGTTTTGCAGGCAGACCCGCGCACACACTCGCGCGCGCGCTCGCGGGGACCGCTCCAGCCCGCCGCCCCTTCCCTCTGCCTCTCACCTGCTGCCACGAACAGGATCCCGGCTCCCAGAATGATGTTCCTCTTGGACTTGTAGACGCGGGAGGCCGCCACGCACACGCCCCCGAGCAGCAGCAGGATGGCGCTCAGGATGGGGAAGATGCTGGAGGCCCGGACAACTCCTGCGGGGAGGAAGAAAGGAAAGGAGGGAGGAAGGGAGCGAGGGCGGTCAGACGGGCCGCCTGCGCTCCCCGGCCCGCGGCGCCTCCTGCCTGCCTTCGCCACTGTTTCTTTCTGGATCTAGTTCTCTAATTCTGCCTCTCTGCCTGTGATCCTTTCTTTTTTCTTTCTTCTATTCTCCCTCCTGTTTTTAAAAATTTCTCCATATATTTATATGTCTGATTTCCTCTCGTTTTTTTCCTCCTTTTCTTTTTTCCTTGGTCTGTGTTTTTCCTCTCCTGTCGTATTATTTTCCCCTTTCTCTAAACCACTCTCCCTCTCTATTCTTTTCTCAGCTTCTCCATTGTTCCTCTCCCATGTCTCTTTTTTCTTTCTTGGTGTTCCCTTCTGCGAATCTTCCCTTTCTCAAGATCTTTCAAATGTCTTCATACTTGTCTACACCCCTTCTCTCCCCTCCCTCCTCCTCCCTTTTCTGCCAGGCGTCATCTCTTTCAGAGTTTCTCCAGCACCCCCCCTCCCCGTGACTTCTGCCTGGCTTCATTCAACCTTTCTGGGTCGCTCGCTCTCCCTCCCCTCTTCCTAGCTGCCCTCTCCCCTCTTCCTTCCCTGGCCTCTCCTCTTCCCCACCCCCATCTCTCTCTCTCCCTCCATCTGTCTTTCTCCCTCTCTATCTCTCTGCAGTCCTTTCCATCCACCTCTAAAACCCCAGGCAACCAGACTTTGCGATTTCAGAGCCCGGCTGAGGCTGCAGCCAATCGTAACCCAAGCTTTGCCGCGTTCTCGGGGTGACTACCAATCGCAGCCCAGGCTTCCCCAGCCCGCTCCTGGAGTGGCCCGTCCCTGCCGCGGATTGGTCCACTGCCCGGGCGCGGCGGCCAATCCCAGCCCGAGAGTCGACAGCCAGTCATAGTGCACAGCTGCCGCGAGTACCAAAGAGAACCGGGCGGCCAATCAGCAGCCGAGATCCCCCTCGGCCCGCCCCGAGGTGAGAGGAGGGGGCGGGGACACATCATTAAGCCAATGGGGAGCCAGGGGATCTGAGCGTCTGGACGCGGATCGGCTGGGAAGCTAACCTACGCGTGTGATCCCAGCGCTGGCCCGGCAGCCCCCTCCCCCCGGCTGTCCCGGACCCCACGTACGGAGCAGATACTCCGCGCTGTCGTGGTCGTAGTCCGTGTCCTCCGGAAAATGGTTGATCTTCACGCAGACGCCTCTTTTCAGCCCTGGAGAAGGGACGGGGGTGGTGGGGGTGGGAACTTCAGAGTTCGGGGCGGGGCGGCCCACAGGGAGAAAGCCCCCCCCTTCCCCAGACCCCTTCTCTCTGGTCTGATGGTGAGACAGAAGTCCTGGCCCTGAGCCGGTGTCGGTATCGGGACAACTTTCAACCTCTCTGGTCTGTTTCCCCACCTGTTAAAAAGGAAACAAAAAAACACCCAAAGGCTAATATCTTTCCAAGCACGTACTACAGGCTCCAGGACGTCTGCCCTGTAACCTGGGCTAAGACACTCAACCTGTCTGGCTTTCTCTTTCCCCTCTGAGGAAAAGGGTGTTGGTCTCAACTTTGTCAAGCCGCCCTTGTAACCCTAAACTTGTTGAGAAGTCTGAAAATGCGTGGGAAAACAAGGACTGAACTTCCCCTGAGACCCTGCGAAGTCCAGTTGCAGGAGGGAGCAGCCCAGTGGGTCGTGGGAGTTTAGTTTCTTCATCCTGTAAAGAGAGGGAGGGATTCCCAGTCTAACAGAATCTGGAACCTCCAGAGATGGAGTGGCAGAGGAGGGAGTGTAGGATGGCCCTAGGGGTACTGAAGGCTCTCCTCTTCCTTCATCCCAGTGTCCTCTCCTCAGATCCTCATCCTCACACCCTCTGGAAACCTATCTGACTTCTTTGGAGACACTGTCTGTTTTACAACCTCTAGCACATAGCTGAAGAAAAAAAAGTATAAGTAAATTTAAATTCCTCAACTCTCCAAGCTCCCTCCAACCTCCAGGCCAGGGAACATTCTGTTCACATTCTCTGCTGATGCAGTACTTACCCTGCAGCTCCTTTAAAAAGCATTCCCTACATGCACGAGCGCGCGCGCACACACACACACACAAGTTGGGCCAGTGGCCTCCTCTTGGGTACAACAGCTCCCTGGCTGCCCCTTTTAGGATGTGCTTGGGTTGATTTACAGTCATCCTACTCAAGCTGGGAGTTCCTGAAGGGGAAGGGCCTGGAGTCAGATTCCTTGTCCCTAGCATTGCCTGGTACCCAGAGACCTAGAAGAACAATAGACGGATGAATGAGTGAATGATGGGCAGAATAGAAGGCGAGCAGAAGTGGAGAGTAAAGGCAGACCAATACAGGCAAAGAAGAGCCAAAGAAATGGGGGTAAAGAAAAGAATTGGTAAGAAGGAGGACACAGCAGTGAGTAATACCAATAAAAATGATCATTTGCTAAGTGCTTCCTAGGTGGATTAACTCAATAGGTACACAAGAGCCCCCTGAGGGCTGGGAGCGTACTTCAGTGCTAGAGCACTTGCCTAGCGTGGCCCAAGCCCCGGGTTCCATTCCCAGCACCTAGGAATTAAAAAGAAAGAAAGAAAGAAAAGGAAAATAAAAGATTCCATGAAACATGCTGGTGTCACACAGTCCTACTGCTTTGGCAGGAAGCCTGACTCCATCCACTCTTGTTACACCTTCAACCTTGTTGCAATACATAGGCCAACTTTCTGTTCCCTCACCCGTAAAAAAGAAAATGGGACCTATGTCCAGGTTGATGTGAGGATTTGGTCTAGACCAGGAGAGGTAACTGATGTTTTGCAGCCATTGTCCAGACAGAAACCTGGGCACTGCATGGCTCATTAGCCCAGGACTGATGGGTGGAGGAAGCAGAACTCACACACACACACCTCTGGGCTGTAAGCATCTGGGCTGTTCACCACTGTGTTCACAGCATCCAGGACAATACCTAGCACATAGTAAGTGCTCAATAACTGTTTTTAATGAAAAGAATGATTGAATGGGCCAAGAAGCAGAAAAAACACTCCACATCATTCTATACATTAGAGAAATTCAATCCAAACCACAAGGAGATACCATTTTATACCCAGTAGGAAGGCTGCTATTTTAAAAGGCAGAAAGTAAAATTACAAGTGCTGGCAAAGATGTGGAGAAATGGGGACCTTTGTGAGCTGTTGGTACAGAGGTTCCTCAAAAGTTGAAACAGAATTACCAAATGACTCAGCAGTTCCACCCTGGGTACACCCTGAAGAACTAAGCAAGAACTCAAAGGGATATTTACACCCCATTTTCATTGCAGCATTATTCAGATAGCCAAAAAGTGGAAAAAACTCAAACGTCCATTGACAGATGAATGGATAAGACAAACAAAATGTGATGTATACACGCCGTGGAATATCACTCTGCCTTTCCAAGGAAGGAGGTATGAAACACACCATAACACCGATGAATCTTGAGGACATTGTGCTATGTGAATCAAGCCAGTTACAGAGAGACAGATTCTGCATGATTATATGAGGCATCTGGAGCATCCGGCATCCGATTCATCAAGACCGACAGTAGATGGTAGTTGGAGAGTGGGGGGAATGGATTGAGTTTCAGTTTTGCAGAAGAAAACACTTCTGGAGATTGGTTGTTCAATGTGAATGTACTTAACATTACTGAAAATTATTAAGATGGTAAATTTAGGTCATGCATATTGTACCCCAACTTTAAAAAGAGAAGGTGAATGGATGTACACTCCCTGGTGTAAACTCTGACCCATCCTTGGGGTCACAGGTAAGATTGTGATCTCAAGTTCTCCTTTTCTTGGGTGGAATCACAGTCCTTCTCTCAAAGCACCAATACTTACGTGAGATGGGCCTGAAACCATGCACAGGACGGACAGTACTGCCAAGCACCTAGCCCCAGTGGCTATCAGGCAGCTTGGGGCAGGAGCCACATGCAACTCGTTACTTAGGACAAGCCCCAGGAGGAAGACAGTGGTGGGATCCTTGCTTCACAATTGGGGAAACTGAGGCAAAACAGCTCTAGAAGTCAGCCTATCTCCAGCGGACACTCCTGGAGGAAGTCGAGCAGCCCTGGTTTCCGAGCTGGGCCTGTGTGGACCATAGACCATGGTGGCTGCCTGGGCTCCGGAGGCAACCCTCCACACTCAGCCTCAGAGTTGTGGCTTCCCAGCTGTGTTGCTTTAGGAACCCAAATGTCCCTGAGATGGCGTGGTGGTTACAGCACAGGCCTCTGTCTGCTGGCTGGCCCACACGGAGGTGGAGCTGGGAAGCATGGGTTAAGGGTCCCGCGGCTTCCTGCTCTGACCAACCAGAGGACCCTCTTGGTGAGATAGTGCGTAGCCATGCTCAGCACGCGCGGGGGAGGGAGGTTGGATTGGGTGGGTCCGGCCTCCTGGGTCCTGAGCAGAGCCGAGGGGGGAGACTAGACTCTGGAGGACCCACTGACAGAGCCGCTGGTATGACCACCAGCCCTACAGGTGACAACCACCACCCGCGTGCGGGAACACACGGGCTCCAGGCTGCACGTGGAGAGAGCATGCGCGATACTTCACGAGTCATTTTTTGTATATTGATTACATGTTCAAATGACATTCAGGCCATGCTGGGTTAAACTATCCAGTTCACCTATTTAGTTTCATTTGTTTTAATGTCACTACTAGATATTTGAAAATATGTGGCCGTTGTTATATTTCTATCTGGCCTGGGTGACTAGGAGGAAGGACCCAGGGCTCAGTTGCCTGATTGCCTAGTAATACTAAGAAGAAAACAGCAGAGACAACAAAATGCCAACCCCATAATCCAGCCCTCCCAGCACCTACCAGCCTGTAAAGTGGCACTCACAGGATCTCTTCCACTGCCTCTCTGACCTGGGGCAGCAGGGGCTCCTGCCATCCTACCTCCCCAGTGACAAATGAAGCACAGAAAGACTAAATACAGCCAAGTGGGTGGTACACACCTGTCATCCCAGGCTGAGGCAAGAGGCCAAGTTTGAGGCCAGTCTCAAGAACTTAGTGAGGCCCTATGCAACTTAGCGAGACCCTGATTTGAAATAAAAAATTAAAAAAGGGCTGGGGATGTGGCTCAGTGATAAAGTGCCTCGGGGTTTCATCCCCAGTGAGAGAAAGAGAGAGGAAAAAAGGAAGGAAAGAAAAGAAGTAGTTAAATACATGGCCCAAGGTCAGAAAGGTTAAATACATGGCCCAAGGTCACACAGCTGCCTATAGCTGACAAAGGTAGATCCATTCGTCTTGTCCCAGAGCTTGTGTCTCATACTACTTTCCACTGGGGAGATGAGGACTGAGCCCCAAATCCCCATGGGAAGTGTGTTCAGAGGTCTAGTTTCTCCTCTCCTGGCTTCCTGCTGGGCTGGGTTCCTGCTGGGGGATTTGTTGCTTTTCTGGGAAACAGAATAGACCTGGATTCCAATCCAGACCCCAAGGGGCATGAGCTGTGTGACCTTGGGCAAAGCACTGCCCTTCTCTGAGCCCTTGCTCTCTCTTCCAGTTAACAGTAGCTACTTGGCAGGGTTATTATAGCATTCCATGATGAATGATTGACAGTTACAGTAACAACAAAGTCAGCCTTCACCTACCCGTCATCGACACGCTAGCCTGGCTGGTGGGCGGGATACCCACTTACCTGGTTTTGCTCACATCTCCTCGGCTTGCTTCCCCCCTCCCTTGTGTTTTGACCCTTCCATCTCTGAGCTGGCTCCTTCTCCAGGTGACCTCTCCTGCAGCTACAGTGATGACCCTCCCATTCCCACCTCCAGCCTGATCTCTTCCCTGACTCCAGCCTCAGGCACCGGCTGGCCAACAACCCCGAGGAGGGGCAGCAGACTGAAGCCCTATGACAAAGGCGGCTGAGAAGGGGTTTGACAATCTGTACGTGATGTGCGGCCCATGACAGACGAAGATCCCATGACATGGGGAAGTGACATGAAGTGCACATTGCAGTGTCCATAAAGGGACTTTGATTGGGGCGGACACACTCACCTAGTCTCCAGTTATCTTCAGGCACAGTTGTGACAGAGACCGCAGAGCCTAAAATAACTCCCCTGTGGTCTCTGTCCTAGGTGCTGTCTCTTAGTGGGTATCTTAAATTTAACATGACAAAACCTGAGCCTCGAGGTCCCTCCCTAATAAGGAAATGAGACAAGACACCTGCTGTCCATGTCCTTAGGTGCTCAGGCCAGAGCCTGGGCTTGGCAAGGGGCTGATTTTAACCCAACACCTAGGGACGATTTACAGTTTTGATCAGCACACTGGGGAGGGGGCTTTGGACACGCAGTGGGGGAGACCAGGGAGGCTGCTCAGTGTCCTGCGGTGCCCAGCCTGCTCCAGCCCACAATGGGGAATGGGCCTGAGACGCCGCCGGCTCTTCTTCCCGCACGCCCCACAGCAGTGACCGTGGCAACCCCTGCCCACGGAAGCCCTGGAATGTACTAGGAATTCAAGCCACTCCCCAGCCACAGTTCCCACTGGGGATGAGCCACTCCTGTTTCCCCTTTTGCCCTCCCCTTAGTCATTTCTCCACCCTGCAGCAAGAGCCCTCCTGGTAAAATCCAAGTAGGTAGGCTCCTGTGCCTTCTCTGCTCAAAAATCTTCAATGGCTCCCAACTCGAGAGTTAAAGCAAGGTCCTCTGAGGGATGCACAGGAACCTGAGGTCAGGACACTGTTACCTCTTTGCCTGCGATTCCTCCTGCTTTCCCCCTTCCCTCACTCTGCCCCAACCATGCTGAACCCTCGCTGGCAGCCAGGCGCACAGGCTCACTCCCACCCAGGGGCTCTGCAACTCCTGCAGGCTGCCACGCACAGGGCACCAGCTCCCTGGGCACACCCATGTCCCTGGTGCTAGGCTTCCTCCCCACACACACCTGCCCCCCGCTCCTGCTCCTCCTTAGCACTCGGTTCTCTATGGCACTCTGAATTCTTTATTTATTTACCTCCATATTATCTGTCACTCTCTAGAACACAAGGTAATTCAGGACAGGAGTTTTTGTCTTTTCCCCTCTGCTGCCCCAGAATCAAGAACAGAACCTGACACAGTGTAAAGCCAATAAAAATTGGTTGTTGGGTGAGTGGACGGTGCTCTTGATCTTTGCACACATTGTCCCGGGCTCCGCTGTGCGAGCCCCACACCTGGCTCTGTGCCTGGTGCCTGACCTGGGAGTGGACATGAACTCAAACATCCTGACCACAGTGACAAGGAGAGACTAGGTCCCCATGAGGCCAGAGGGAGTGGAGGCCACTGAGGAGAGGTGGAGAGGCCATGCCTGATCTGCAAAGGCACCTGCTGCTCCGTCACAGTCAGTGCCACAGAGCCCACCCTGCCAGGTCTTCCGAGGCCTCTAGAGTAATGGGTCTTCGATGTGTGGTCTCCCTAATTTTAATTGTTGGCAATTGATTCAAATTTCAGATTTTGTTTCAAACACTCCAGATGCCAGTGAGCACATCTGCAAAGCCCACTTGTTTCATAGCTGGGTAACGTTTCGCAAGTGGCTTAATCTCTCTGAGCCTCAGTTTCCTGATCCCTGACAGGAAGATGGCATCTACCTCATAGGGATAAGGGAGAACAGAATTTCTGGCTTGTGTACGTGCTTAGCAGAACAGGAGAAAGGGACAGAAGAAAAGAGAGTGGCAAATAAGAAAATTAGAGGGATTTCAATCTTGTGGTGGCAGAAGGGCACTGTGGGGCTGCTGGTCCTATCCCTTCATTCGCAGACCTGGACTCTGAGGCTCAGAGAGGTAGAGAAAGAGGCCACACAAGGGACAGGTGCACAGGGAGGATGTGTGCTTCCCAGCCCAGCACTCCCATGATACGTACGAAGGAAATACAGATGCTGAGAGCAGGAGAAAGAAGAAAGACTACAGAAGCCTCAGAGAAGCACAGGGACCTAGCAAGGGAAAGAGAGGAGCCCAGAGGAGCACGGAGAGCTAGCAAGGGAAAGAGAGGAGCCCAGAGGAGCACGGGGACCTAGCAAGGGAAAGAGAGGAGCTCAGAGGAGCACGGGGACCTGGCAAGGGGAAATAAAGGAGCTCAGAGGAGCACGGAGACCTAGCAAGGAGAAAGAGAGAAGCCCAGGGGAACACAGGGACCTAGCAAGGGGAAAGAGAGGAGCCCAGGGGAGCACCGAGACCTAGCAAGGAGAAAGAGAGGAGCCCAGAGGAAAAGAATCAAGATGGCGATCTGAGGAGGAGGCAAGGTCAGGAGAGAGAAACTGTACGGTCTAGAAACGAGGAATCCAGCTATGCATGCCTGCAATCCTAGTGACTCAGGAGACTGAGGCAGGATCACAAGTTCAAGGCCAGCCTGGGCAACTTAGTGAGACCGTCTCAAAATAAAATGAAGAGTGTCAGGGATGCAGCTCAGGGGTGGAGTGATTGCCTGGCATAGTGAGGCTCCGGGTTCCATCCTCAGTGCCACAAAGAGAAGGAGCGATAGTGGTGGTGGTAGTAGTAGCAGTTGGAAGACGGAGCAGGAAGGAGAGGAGGAGGAGGAGTGGAGGAACGTGCAGAAGAAGAAGTAGAAGGCACAGGGGAGGGAAGATGAAGGGAAAGGAGGAAAGGACACCCAGGGAGTCTGGAGAAGTCTTTGGGGCTGCAGATGGAAGACAGACCTGCAGGAGGAAGGTGGCAGGGGGAGAAGAGGAGGGGCCGAGTCATACCTCCATTCCAGGTAAAGCAGAAGTGACAAGGGAGCCACGGAACCCAAGAGGAGGCCAAGCCGGGGTGGAGGAAGGGGCGTGGATGGGGCCCGAGAGAGGGGTAGGAGCGTCGAAGGGGGAGGATGCAGGAGGCCAGGGGCAGATGGGATGGGGCGGGTTAGAGGAGAAGGGTCAAACTAAGGGCGGGAGGAAAGAGAGGAGGGTTGAGGCCCCAGCGAGTGCGGGAGAGGGAGGGCGGAGGGAGGGGTGCTGGGAGCAGGGAAGGCGGGGACAGAATGAATGAAAGATGAGCTAAGGGGCTCCCCGGGGAAGGGGGCACCCACGTGCAGAGAGGCGAGGG
>NW_026000207.1:2867222-2870329 GCF_001458135.2 Marmota marmota marmota
CCAGCGCTTCAGCGACTCCAGTTTGACCACGGGCAGCCGGGGGGCCGTGGGCCACCACCGGGGCAGCGGGGGCGGGGCCGTGCCGGCGGCTCGGGGGGGGTCACAGCGCAGGCAGAAGCTGGGGGCCGGGAACCGGCGGGGCGGGGCGGGGGTGGCGAGCAGGAGGCTGCGGCGGGGCGGGGGTCAGGGCAGGGCCATGGTCTCTGGCTGGGGAGGGCAGGGTGAGAGAAGGGATTAGATGGCACCGAGGCTCTCCCAGCCCTCCCCCGCGCCCGCCCGGGAAAGACTGTCCCCCCTTGAAGAAACTCCTTCCACCCTGGTCCCCATCCCTGGAAAGGAAACCCTCCTCAAGTATTGTCCCCTGCCCCCAAAAGTCCACGAGTCACTGGGAGAGATCCCCCAGCCTGGTTTTATACTCTGAGAGCTGCTCTCTGCGGGGCCACTGTCCTCCCGTTTGGAAGCCATCCAACCCGGGCCCCACTGCCTCCTCCTCCCAAGGAAGGCCTGACCCTCCTCCTTTCTGTCAAGACCCCCCACCTTCCCCGTGGCCTTCTCTGTACAGATCTTCCCCTCTTCCCTGCGGGTCCCACCTCTGCAACGGCTGGGAGGCCTCGGAAAATGCCCTCCTGACCCTGGCTTTGCCTAAAGTATCTCCACAATTTGGGAATCCCCAGTCCCTCCACTTCCACCTCTTCTTTGGAGAAATACCCTCCATAAGCCTGACATTACTGCTACAATTTCCTCTACTTAGGAAAAATAGATTGTTCAATCCCACCTCAGCTTAAAAAAAAAAAAAAAAAAAACAACTTTCCCAAGTGACCCTCATTATTTGCACAAGCCAGGATAACCGGACCACTACCACTCACTCACTTTCCTTCCCTTCCCAGCCCCTGTGCCTCAGGACACAGGTTTGCAGCCTCCAACACACCTTTCCAGAGGACTTTTAAAAATTCTAATATCTGGGTCCCACCTGGGAAATTCCTCTTAATTGGCCTGGAGCGGCCAAACATCTAGATTTTTTAGAACTCCCTGGGGAAGTGGAACCTGCAGGCGAGGTTAGTCCCCCCGGTTTAGGAGAATCCCTCCCTTGCAGTCACATCCCCTCTGACAACCCCATGTCTCCCCAGTCCTGTCTTTGACTCCAAGAGAGCTCCCACTCTCTCTCCTTTGCTTAACAAAGTCTTCCAAATCTGGCCCTGCTACCTCTACAACTTAGATTAACTCATAACCATCACATTCTCCTCCATTATGACCACCCCCCACCCTGAGCTCCAGAGCGTCTCTGCCCACAGCACCTGCTTCCTCCAAACCCCAGTTTCTCTCCATTCAGGAAAGTCCCAATACCTGACCTGTGCACCACCGCTATCCAAAATTAACCCCTGCATGCACTAGCCCTGGTCCTCTGTCCCTGCACCATGGCCCATGCCCTCAGCCCCCATCAGAAGCTCACCATCTGCATCACAGAGGATCCCTCGCTCGCTGTAGGTCTCCCAACTCACTTGGAACCCTGCTCTCTTTCAGGTTCAAGGAAGTGCCCTCCCAACTTCTCTTACACCACGAACAGTCCCCTCACTCTTGTCTGCTAGCTTCACCCTCTTTAGCTGCTAGCATCTCCACCAAAAGGGAGACCCTCTCCTCTGCCCCCATGGACTGCCTTTCTTGGGAACACCCCCACATCATCCCCCACAGCCATTTCACATGTGCAGGAACTTACAGAGAAGCCCCCAACTTCTTCCAGACTTAAAAAGATCCTCTAATCCACTGCACCCTCAGAAAAATGTGATCCGCAA
The DNA here is from genome assembly GCF_001458135.2 of Marmota marmota marmota. Lineage (NCBI taxonomy): Eukaryota > Metazoa > Chordata > Mammalia > Rodentia > Sciuridae > Marmota > Marmota marmota. The sequence goes on from NW_026000207.1 coordinate 2,869,013, forward strand.
GACTACAACTCTCTTTTCAACTGGGAACAATTGCCCACTCTGCCCCCCCACTGTCCATTCACTTCTCTCTCTCACAGCTCCCCACCACCATGCCACCATACCCCAGCTTCCTGCCGCCACCATACCCACTCCCCCTGGCCATGTGTCCTTGAGCTGTTTCCACCACTTTCCTAGACTTCTTCCTCAAGTCCCCCTAGAGTAAGGAGCCTGGCAGCCTTACAGGAGGGGAAATCAACCCCCAAACCTAGGTCCCCCTGCAGGGTGACCTTGGCCTCCCAGTTTCCTCTGGCTCTCCGTCCCCCATCAGCTGGCCCCAGACCGGGTCCTCCCAGGAGGGGCTGCTGAGAAAGGTTGTCTAGGGGGGGCGTCTCCATGGCAACGGGGCCTAGTGCCCCACACATGTGTTCCCTCCCCCACTGCAACTCCTGCCTGCCCACACAGCCCCCTCCTGGGCCCTGGGCACGCTGGACCTGGTGTCCCTAGCCTCTGTCCTGGTGCTCGGTCTTGGCCCCTTCCTCTCTTTTCTCGCCAGAGCCAGCCCCTCTCCTGCCTCTCGGCCTCTTCTCCCTGGCCCCTGGCCCCCAGCACAGCCACCTCTGCTGTCCTGACTAATCTCTGGTTCCACAGGGTGAGCCTGTGACCCCGGGATGTACCTCCCCACTGCTGGGCCCCTACCACCTGGGACAGAGAGGAAGGGATGAGGAGGGAAAGGAGGGAATTTCTCCATCAATAAAGATTTGAGGATCTTTTCATTTTGCCAATTTGGGGGACAATCTGTTTGGCTTTAGGGACTCTTCATTGACTCCATCTGCCCGCGGCTGCAAATGAGGAAGGAACAGGGGACCCTCCAATTCTAAAGCTTCCGGACAGGAGGGGGTCACTGTCCTCTCTTCTGCGGGCCGGCTCCCTTCTCCAGAATTAGGGGAGTCGGAGAGCCTGAATTCTACATCCGCCCACCTCCGATTAATAAGAAGACGGTCTCACCTCTGTGATCGATAGGTCAACTCTCCGATGCACTGGGCAGGGATGTCCAGCCCCCCCGCCGACACCCCCCCAGAAAAGCCCTTTTGGCTCCCAATTCTCGCAGCTTCCCCCTCCCCCAGCAATGAGGGACCCAGGCGTCCGACCTGGCGGGGGGGTGAAATGAGGAGGCGTAAGAGGAATGGGGGTGCGGAGGCGGAGGGGGAGCTGGGGCAGCTCTGAGTCTGGGCCCCCCCGGGAGTGAGGGTCTGGATTAAAAAAAAAAAAAAAGGTGAGGAGACAATTTGGTTCTCGTGTCGCTGGGTAAAGTGCGGAGCTGGAGGACGGGAGAGGGAG
>NW_026000207.1:2871909-2880425 GCF_001458135.2 Marmota marmota marmota
CCCTGCCCTCCGCTCGCCGTCCCCGCCCTGAATCCTACCCCCACCCCCATTTCAAAGCCACCACCCCCACCCCCACTAGCCTCCATCTCAGCATCGCTTGCCGCCGCCACCGCCTCTTCCTGTCGTCATGGCAACAGGATCCAGGCGCCCAGCCAAGGCTGGCAGCCGCGGCCGGAAATGAGGGGAGGGCCTTTTAAAAAGGACCCCAGGAAAGCTCCCCTTTCCCCAAATCCAAGGAAAAGCTCAACTTTTCAGGGTCTTTCCACCTCCTTCCCCAAGTAGCAAGGGCAAAGATCCTGCCAAGACTCGAATCCGATTGAATCCGTAAGGATAGAGAGCATTTTGACTTTCACCAACAATTCTTTTTCCTTGCACCCCCTACTGACTGATGGGGAGGGAGGGGTACAGTTAGAGTCCCCCCAACATGGGGCTGAGGCTGGGGAGGAAAGTGGTCTGTGGCAGGCTGTGGAAACACTCCTTCCTGAGGGCCCGGCTGAGAGCTGCCCAGCCAAGGGTTTCCAGAAGGGTGCATGTGTCCACCCCGGAACTAGCCACGAAGAGGGCTGGGACAGGAGGGCAGTCAGAAAGTTTGGTCTTGGTCTGAATCTCAGGGATGTCCCTTCGCCACTGTGTGACCTTGGACAAAGCACTCGCCGTCGCCTAAACTCAGTTGTTCCCAGCTTCAGAGGGGCAGAGGGGACCAGCTGCCTCCAGTTAGTGGAGCACACTGAGGAGAAGGGCGTCCCTGTAGGTAAGCAGGTTTCCCAGGACTGCTCCCCAAGCAAATGTCATAAAAAACGTAAGGCCGTCTTCGCCTTCAGCTGGGCAGCCTGCGGCTCCGGTCTCTCGTGGAATTCTGACAGAGTCCTTGCTGCACGGTGGGCAGCCATACTCCCATGTCATAGATGAGCAAACTGAGGTCCCCATGTGTGATGGCTCACCCAGGAAATCAACAAGAGGCAGAGCCGGGGACCAAGCAGCCTCTTCACAGGGAGTAACTGGGGCAGGGGTGGCCAGCAAGAGGTGAGTTGTGAAGCCCTTTAGCCCCACCCACCTCCTGGGGCTGGCCTGTGCTCCTCTTGGTGCTCTGCTCAGTGTCTGTACCACTGGCCTCTTCCATGTCTGTCAGTACCCAGTGGCTCCCGCGCCCACTGGTATTTCTTTAGCTCAGTTCACTTGATTCTCACGGTGCCCTGAGAAGGACGGGAGTTTCAAGAAGCATTCAGACACCACTGGTTTAGAAGCAAAGAAAAACAGTCCCTGAAGGAAGGGACCTGGAATTTACTCATCCGCTCTTCTGCCAGGGAGAAGACTCCACTAGGAAACAGGGTGGCAGCCAATACCAGTTGATTGAGTGGTTACCATTACACACTCCTCCGAAGCTTGCGGGCATCAGCCCAGACCTCAAAGGGTTAGGGTTCTGTTATTGGCCCCTGTTTTGAAGATGTGGAAACTGAGGCTGAGAGAGGCTGGCATGTGCCGTAGCTTGAAGTAGTGTCAGTGCGTGTCACAGTCAGGGCATCAGATGACCTTACAAGCCAGGGCTCCTCGACCTCAGCAATACTGATATCTGGGACTTTTCTGTCCTAGGGGCTTTGTTGAGAGATTTGCATGCTGTTCCACCCGCTCACTTGCACTGGGTCACTCGATGCCTGTTAGTTGCAGAGGTGTGCTACCATCAACTTAAGTCAACTTTAGGACAATCTCATTAGCCCACAGAAATGCCAGTCACCCCTCAGCCATCACCCACAATCTCCTCCAGCCCCAGGCAATCAGTGCACTTTCTGTCTATAGAGTTCCCTGTTCTGGGCATTTCTCAGAGGCAAAGTCACATGGCTTCTTTCATTTAGCCCAGTCCTCTAGATTCACATGTTGCAGCATGTGCCAGGGCTTTGTTCTGCTTCATGCCTGAGTAATACTCCTCAGCATGGACTTACCATGCTTTATCCATTAGTCTATCACAGGCCACAGGACTGCCTCCATGTTTGGGGTGGTATGAATCATGCTGCTGTGTACATTAGAGTAGACATTTCCTTGTGGATGTGTTTTTGCATCTCTTAGGTCTGTGCCTAGGGGTGGAATTGGGGGTCGAGTGTTCACCCTTTCCAGCACTCCCGCACAGCTCAGGGAGGATGCCTCAGAGGCACCTCAGAGAAGCTGCAGGTCACTGGCTCCCTCAGACCTTGCCCCTATGTTTGCTCATGAATTCACCTCACCTGTGCCATGGCCTCCCTGTGGGTCTTGCCCAGGGACCTGGAGATGTGCTTTCAGACAACTAAGTTGGCCAGGCCCCTACCCTTGAGAAGGTCCTCCATCCTCACCTCCACCCGGGGAGGCAGATGCCTACCCTCAGGTACACGTGTGTAGAATCCACTCCTCGTGAGTGTGGGAAAGGGCTCTGAATAGGATGGGATGATGTCATATCCATGATTCAGTTACAGCTGACACTAAGCTGATCAGAAAGGACTGTCTGGTGGGCCAGACTTAATCTGGTGATGTCTTAAAAGAGGGTCTAGGAATCAGAGAGATCTGAAGCAGAAGAGAGTCCCCTGATGTCCTTGAAGAAGCAAACTGCCACACTGTAGAGAGGGTTGAGACCTGAGAGGCAACAGGAGCAAGAAAATGGGCCTCGGTCTTACAAACATAAAGAATTGAATTACAGCAGCTTGAAAGCAGATCTCTCTCCAGTCGGGCCTTCAGATGAAAACAGTCTCGACTGTACACCTGGTAAATCACCTTGATTTCAGACCTTAGAGGCCACAAGCAGAAGACCCAAGCCCGCGGCTGGACTCCTGACCCTGGGAACCTGTGAGACAATAAATAGGTGTTGTTTAGAGCCTCCAGCTGATGGGGACTTTGGGTGAGGAGCAGACCCTGTGGATCACACTGTACTGTCAAGGTCACTCCTGGGTGCTCTGCAGCACCTCTGCCATTCCTGACACAACACCTAGGCAGGTCCTGCAGAACCCCAGACAGCCGCTGTGCAGACCCCAGGCAGCCGCTGTGTAGACCTCAGGCATCCCTGTGTAGACCTCAGGCAGTCCCAGTGAAGACCCCAGTCAGCCCTGTGAAGACCTCAGGCAGCCCTGTGTAGACCTCAGGCAGCCCCTGTGTGGACCTCAGGCAGCCCCTGTGTAGACCCCAGTCAGCCCTGTGTGGACCTCAGGCAGTACTGTGTAGACCTCAGGCAGCCCCTGTGTAGACCTCAGGCAGAACTGTGTAGACTCAGGCGGCCCTCTAAGAGCCCTCCTTCCTGGGTTCTCGCATTTCTGCTCCCTTGCCCTGCTCTCGCAGGGGCTGTGCCCGCACCCCACGGCACTGGTCGCCTCTGGGCTCATTTCCACATAGTCCCCAAGGACTTTCTGGCTCAGGGCTGACCCTGTCCCGCCTCTGCTTTGGCACATTGGGCACAATGCCAGCAGGGACAGTGGAAGGCGCTCCTGTCCTCCCAGACGCCAGCCTGCCGTGCTCCATCTCCTGGGCCTCCTGCACAGCCCTGCGGGGTCCTGCCCACTGGGGGGCTCGCTGTGTGGCTCCCTGCCTGGAGCCTGCCCTCTCAGCCCCGTGGAAACCCTTCCTCCACCCCAGAGAGTCAACCTGAGCGCTCCCTACGCCAGGAAGCCTGTGCCCCTCGCCCTGTCCCTCGGCCCAGGGACGGGCACAGGCCTCTGTCCAGGGGGCCTGAAGGAGGGAATGGCCCTCCCTCGCGGCCAGCCCCGCCTCGTCCCCACCCCGCCGTCCCCTTCCTCTCCCCAGGTGTCGGAGCGGTTCGGTCAGCAGCAGCTGGGGCTTTTGTGTTTTCTCAAGAGGAACCGGGCGGCGCGGCTCCTCTTCCTGCTGCACCGGGAGGAGATGATCAGCATTTCTCAGCCGTCCTTACTCGGGGTGAAGTGGAAACATTCCAGCGCCAGGGAGCGGGAGGGGAGGCCTGAGCTTCCCTCCTCCCCTCCTTGCCTCTCCTGGGGGCCCGAGCACAGGCGGGTCCCCTGGGAAGGGGAGACGTCTCTTGGGACGGGATGCCCTGGGATTGTCATTCAAAAATCACACAATCCAGGAATTCTAGCAGAGCTGGGGGCTCCAGGGAAGCCCCTGAAATCAGGTACAGACTTTTGTGAGAATGGGCGTATTTTTCCTAGGGGCCCCAGCCTTTCTCTGATTCTCAGAGGGGCCCCTAATCCCTGCACATTAAGAACCACCGCTCCTCACTCAGCTTAGCAATATTTCTCTTGTGTTATGAGAATACAGATGGCGGGGAGTGGCCCTCAGCTGCAGTCAGTCGGCCTAGCAAGCCTGAGGCCCTGGGTGGGAAGGGTGGTGGGGACAACGTCCAGCCTGGGTTTTCTCGGACTTGCCTCTCTTGGGTAGGAGTTCAGGGACACCAGGATGGCCAAGAAGCCGCAGGAGGACAAGACCAGGAGGCGTCCCTGTTTGCAACAAATCCCATTACTATGACAACTCCCACCACGGAGGACATCACCATGACAACTTCTGCCACAGGTTCAAATTTTAAAATGACCAATGGAAGTAAAGTGGGCAGTATTCTAATTAGTTTTTCTAAAGTAACCAATGGGAAGGAGGAATTGGAAAATATTCTAATCAGATATATCAAGGTAACCAATGGGAGCAAATGGGGTAAGGTCTTCCATCAGGTCCCTACAGGGCAGAGAAGGCCCCATGGCTCAGGATATAAGACCCTAATTTCTGGACACTGGGGTCTCTCCCTCGATCTCTCTTTCTGCCTTCTCTGCTCCACTCCACCTAACAGAGCGCTATCTTCACCTTCGTGACTTCTGTGTGTCTTGCTCAGTTCCTTGTTGGGGAAGCCAAGGGCCTGGACTTTGACTGGACATCCCAGGGGTACCAGCTTTTGTCCCTTTTTCTTCTTCACCATGCAGAGTGCCTTGTAGGGCACACACTAGATGCCAGTAGGACACCCCAAATGTGCCCACATATTGCCAGATGTGACCTGAGGGCAAGGTCACCCCACCAGGGGACCAGGGACATAGAGGAGAAGCCACTAGCAGGGATCTATTGTTCTGGAGGTGAAGCTGGGATTGCCAAGGTGGGAAAGCAAAGCCACCTTCCCCTTCACACCCTCTCTGCTGCTGAAATTTTAAACTCGAGATCAGGTGTTAAAACATGTAATAATAATGAAACGAATGACTGTTAAAATAAATCACCTGTGTGCAGTGGACCACTGCATAGCCATTCAAAGAAGAGGCTGGGACTGGGGCAGGCCCAGGGCTCCATCCCCAGCACCACAAAAGAAAAGAAAGTGAGATAAATCTCTACATCTGATGTATTTCCTGTACACACTTCAAAAACACCACTTGTGGCTGGGGATGGGGCTCAGTGATAGAACACTTGCCTACCGTGCCCAAGTCCCTGGAAAACACACACAACCTGAGTGTGTGTTATAGCTGTGGATATTTCACATGCTTTACATTTCTTAGTTTGAAATAAAGATTTATTTTATTTTACTTTATTGCAGTGCTGAGGATAAAAAATAAAAAATGTAAATGTATAATTTAAATATGTGTTTGATACATAAAATAGTAAAGTTAGAGCATGCTTATATAAGTAATGTATTTTAAAGAAAAATAACTATGGTTTCCAATACAAAGAAAATATAGAGTGTTATTGGTTAATATTATTAAAAATCTACTCAGTGTTTGGCCTGATAGAGGAAAGTAGGGTTCCTGCCTATGCGTTGAATCTACCGTGTTCTGATTTATCATGAAAATTCCAGACACTATTTCCTGAGAGAATAAGGATGAAAAAGGAAAATAATATCTTAGTATTGTCATAAAAATGGTTTCAATGTTGTGGTTCTCTTAAATGGGTCCCAGGGATGCCCAGGGACCCTGGATCACACTTTGAGAACCACTGATGTATAACATGGTTTGTAAATAATACAAGTGTGTAAAAATATAAGTGTGTGAAAAATGGTCACAGATAAACAGGTGGAATGGTGAGACTTCATTATACATGGTTAGAGCTCAATGGGGAAGCATTGTAGGCTCAGGAGACTTCCAGGATTCAAATTTTAGTTTGGCCATTTTCTAGCTGTGTGACCAAGAGAAAATTAATTAACCTCTCTATGCCTGGAATCTCATGTGTAAAATGAAGATAATAAGAGTGTCAAACCTCCTTGGGTTATGGAATGTAAGGTGTTTAGGACTTGAATACAAAGTGACTGGCACAGAGGAAAACACCTGGTAAATTATGCAACTAATTTATGCAAACTATTATTATTAAGCATTCTTGGAAAACAGTCAGGTAACATTAGTGAACTGATACTCAATGAGCTCTATAATACATTGACATGTGAAATCAGAAGGTACAGAACTATGTGTGCTCCCTAATATAATGACATTATGTCAAGTAGATGTGCGAATGTTGTTACACCCTCCCTTATAAGTGAATTTAAACACATGCATATATGCTTGAATATACATAGTATATTCCTGAAATATGTTCCAATATTGATATATTCAGGTTTACTTTAGATAAATAATGTGGAACTTTTCTTGACTTTTTAAAAAATAAATAAATCTTTATGGGATCCTATTCCATTTTTAAAATGTAAAAAACAAAAACAAAAAAACCTTGCTTAAGTTTTTATTTGATTTTTTGTTTTTAAATTATCTTTTTCTTTGGCTTATTATTTAAAAAGAACATGAGCTATAGGATTTCAAGTTGTTTGGTCTCAGACAGAGTCAGCAAAGATCCAGCACTTGCAACACCAAAACTCCTGCTGCAGGCAAGGCAGGCAGCACCAATCGATCAGCACGACAGACAGCACCAATCAATGGGGACTTCTTCCCCACTGAGCAAATGTTCAGAATCCTTCTAATACTGTGCTCCAAGCAGTCACTATGAATCAATTGGTCTTAACAAAGAAGCTGAAATGTATTTGCCATTGCAAACCTCAAGCATGACCTTCAGAAATTCCTGGAATCATGAAAAATGACTCAGAATATTTCCCTCCGGGAGTCTGACCCTGCTGAACATGAGTTCTTTCCCGAGAACCTATTCACACCGCCCTCCCTGTTCCAGAGGGATTTGGAATCATTCTAAACCATCCCCCTCATTTTTTTTTTTTAAACAGGAAAGGAAGCCAAAGCCCCAGAGATTAAAAGACTTGCTCAAGGTCACAGAATGAGTTTGCATCAGATCTGTAGTCATAAATTACAGCAGCTAGTAGACTTGACTCTGGGGTTAGATGTGCCTGGGCACGGATTCTCTTTTGCATTTTACCAGCTGGGTGACCTCATTTCCCTGCACCTCAGTTTCTTCATGTATTAGATGGGGAGACTGGGATGCCTAGTTCAGGGGAGGTGGGAAGCTCCAAAGAGCTAATAAATAAAAAGTGCTCAACTCATCCAGGAATGGGGCTGTGATGTCACCAACTGTGGTGTGATTCAGAGGTGCTTCTTATTGCCCCTCAAGAGGCTAAATTTAGACATGGCAAAGAATGAGGGGCTGGCCCTATCCTTCCTGTCCAATACACTTGAAGAATAAGTTTTCTGGGGCTGAGTGTGTAGCTCAGCAGTAGAGTGCTTGCCTACATGTGGGAGGCCCTGGGTTCATTCCCAGCACTGGGGGAAAAACAATCTCAAGAATAAGCTTATCCAACCTCTAGGTTGCTCCCAGTCCCTCACTATAGTGGGGGAGACCACAGAGCTTGGAGCTTATTTCTGAGTCTCCTTCCCTCACCTGCAAAAGCAGAGTGATAATTCTTCCACACAGGCTGCTGTGAGTGCCTAAGGGGTCGTGTTCAGGAGGAAAGTGTCTGGCTTGTGGTGTGTGCAACAAATGGCAGCAGTTGTTTCTCCACAGAGTGACAGAGCCAAGCATTAGGGAGCCAGCTGCTCCCTGGTGAAGGGGAAGGAAGTCAAGTTCAGAACCAGATGGATGGACTTGTGTCAGCCAGAGGCTTTGTTGATTTCTGTGTGATCCTGGATGAGCCCTTCACCTCTCTGGACCTATCTGCACAGGGAGGCCAATCAAGCCCATGTGAGGCTTGGGAGAGCTGCAGGAAGCAGCGCAAGTAGAAAGGCTGGCAGTAGTAACAGCACTGGGAGTGACGATCGTCAAACCAAGGGAACTTTTATCAATCCTGACCCAAGTTACTTGCTGTCCTCATACTTAACACGACCGAATGAAAATGCGTCTGTTCATTACGATTATTAAGTCCCCTAACACCACTCTAACCTTATTCTGCAGCGCTATAAGCCCCCTCCCTCTGGACAAGCAAAGACGTGTTTGAAATAAAGTTTATTGAAGTTTCTGTCGATATTTACATATGATACACGGTAAATAACAGAGCCAGGCCCCCCACCCCACCCCTTTCCCCACCTCCCAGGCCCCCCTCCCCCCAGCCTCATTAAAAATCGCTGCGTAAAGACAGGTTAACTGCTGCGGGCCCCCCTCCCCCCTCCCCCCTAAGATGCAAACTAAAAGCCCCCGTCCCTCCCCTGCCCCCTCCCCCAACCCCGGGGGGGGGGGCCATT
>NW_026000207.1:2881396-2899570 GCF_001458135.2 Marmota marmota marmota
GGGCGGCAGGGGAGAAGGATGGATCGGCGATTCCTGGCGGGCTGGCGGCTGCCGAACCGACTCTCCAGCCCAGCGCCCCTGCAGTGCTCCGGCGGGCTCGGGGGTGCTGGGCTCGCGGACCGGGTGAAGGGGCGGGGCTACTGTCTGGGCGTGGCCGTATGCGGTTTGAGACCGGAGGGCGGGGTCATTTTCAAGTGGAAGGAACCAATGAAGAGGAGAGGTCGGGGAAGTGGGAGGAGCCATTGAAGAGAGGGAGGGTGGCGGGGCGGGGCCTAAAGGTGGAGCAGCTTACTCTGGCAGGAGTATCCCTGGCAGGGGCTGCGGTTCAGGGCGGCCAGCGGGGAGGGGTTGGGCTAGGGGCGAGGGGATGCTCCGAGCAGCCGCGCCTCAGCAGGGCGAGGTGGAGATGTGCAGGTGGTCGGGGTACTTGATGGCGGGAGGGTAGTTCTGCGTCATCTGGATAGAGACGTCGCTTGAGATGTCCGACGGGCTGCGGCCCCGACGCCACGCCTCGGGCTGCAGAAACTGGCCGGAGTAGTCGGAGCAGTCGCTGAGACGCGGACGGTAGAAGGCGGGGTGCGGGCGGTACATCTCCTCCTCCGCGTAGCGCTTGGTGAACAGGTACACCGACATCACGCCGGCCCCCTGCGGCAAGGCACCGTCAGAGTCCCAGAGGCGCCCCCAGGCCTCTTACCAGAGCCCAGTCCCCTCCTCTCGCAGAACCCAACAGTCAAGGCTCCAGTCCGCTCTTCCCCCAAGCCCGTGGAGCTCAAGCCCTCAGGCACTCCCTTCTTCCAGACCTGGGAGAACAAGTCCCCATTCCTCACCAGGACCCCAGGAGCTGGAGTTCCCAGATCCCTCCTCTCCAGGACCAGGGGTTAGACCCCCCCAGTCCCGCCATCTCCCTCATAACCCAGAGCCTACATCCCAGCCTCCTTGTCCTCCTGGGCCCAGGAATCAGGCCCCCATACCCTCCTGCCTTGACCCTAGAGTCTGGGCCCCACCGACATCACCTCTTTGAGCAGGAAGGAGGAAGCCGCGAAGGCAAAAGACCACCCATAGCGGTAATGGAAGTACTGTTCGGAGCTGCTGGGCCTGTTCATGACCTCGTCGTTGATGCTGGAGATGTAAAGGACCAAGCCCACCACCAAGGAGAGGCCTAGGGGGAGCAGAGCAGGGGCCCTGGTGCATGAGGAAGTGGAACCCCAGCCCCACAGCACCGCCTTCCCTCCCCCCCACGTCCAGGACCCCCTGGGCTGGACCTAGAGTAGGTACAGGGAGTCTGAAGAGGAACCAACAACCTCCTCTTCACCCTACCCCAAACCTGCCACCCAGACTCTCAGTGTAGCTGGGAAAGCTAAAGATGGACACCAACCAACAATCACAAGCAGGGTGATATGAGCTATGAGGCATCAGGCACTGAGCTCTGTGGGTCCAGAAGAGGCCCAAGGCCACCTGGGGCAGGACCAAGGGAAATCAAGGAAAATTTCCTTTGTCCAAGTCCTAAAGGATGAGCCCCACCATTTCCTGGCAGCGGGAACAGCATGGGCAAGATTTGATGGGGGGCACACCAAGCTAGTCTATCCTACAACATGGGCAACAGCCACAGAATTGAGGTTAGAGAAGGGAGCAGGGATAAGGTCCTGATAGGCCTTGAATACCAGGCTGAGGAGCTGAGCATGATGCCAGGGGTACTGGGGAGCCATGGCAGCTTGGGGCAGAGGAAGGACACAGACAGATCAGAGTGTTAGAAGACCCTTTCAGGGCTTTGGTGTTGGGAACAGATGGGCAGGGAGTTGTGATATTCTATGGGGAAGAGAACGAGGCCTGAGCTGGAAAGAAGTGACAGCATCAATGATACTGTAAGCAGCTACTTATGTGGGTCTTGGTCTGTGCTAGGTGCTGTTCTCAGCATTATATAGGAAGTAACTCATTCAAAACTCAAAACAACCCTTTGAAGTAGACACATTTTATCACCACTTACAGCGGAAGAAACAGAGGCACATGGAGCGTGTGGAGAAGTCTGGCTTGAGAATTTCAAAAAGCAAATAACACTTTCCTAATATGAACTCTGCTTTTAACAGCAGCCAGACCTGGGTGACTTAAGGAGGCCATACCATTTCTTGTCCTAAATCCATCTAACGTAGCCTTATCAGCGTCTTCCCTCAGAGTCCTACAAATAAGCATTGTGTGACTGTCACACCCAGAATCCAAACTCCTTTCATTGCCTCTAAGAGGGATCTGCAAACCATGACCCATAGACTACATCCAGTGCACCTCTTGTTTCTGAACAGCTTTTACATAATTAAACGGCTGAAAAACAATTCAAAAGAAGAATGATATTTTGTAGCATGCAGAAAGTATATGGATTTCTTTTGGCAGTTCTTCAAAAAGTTAAAGATAGAATTACCATATGACCCAGCAATTCCACTCCTAGGTATATACCCAAGGGAATCGAGAACATATGTTCTCCCAAAAAATTGTACACAAATGTTTGTAGCAGCATTCCCCAGTAGCCAAAAAGTGCAAACAGCCTGAATGTCCACCAGCTGATGAATGGATAAACAAACAGTGGGCCATCAACAGAAGGAATGTTATTTGGCCTGCAAAGGGGATGGGTGCCGACCTAGGCTACCACGGGAATGCACGGGAAACTGGTCCAAGAAAGAAGCCAGATGCTAAAGACCACACACCATGTGACCCCGTTCCTACTGAGAACAGGCAACAGCACAGAGACAGGAAGTAGATTAGTGGCTGCCAGGGCCTAGGAGGGAGGGCGACCATAACTGGCTGTTAACGAGGGTGCGATTTCTTGATGGTGATGAAGTGTTGTGACATTAGCTAAGGAGATGGTGGCACAGCTTTGTGAATCTACCAAAAAGCCTATGATGCACATTACATGAACAGTATATTGTGAATTACATCTCAAATTTGAAGAGTATATGAATTTCAAATTTCTGTCCCTATAAACACAAATTTCTTGGCTCACTGCCACACCCATTTGTTGATATATTGCTGACTGCTTTCTACTGCTGTGGAGAGCAGAGTATTGCGACAGACAGACAGCAAAAGTGCAAATCTTTGTGATCTGACCCTTTACAGAAAAATTTTGGTGACCTTGTAGACACTAATACCTGCACTGCCTGGTCCCCACCAACCTCATCCCTGAGAAGTCCTCCCATCCCTCTGCTTAAGCTACCTACTTCCTTGCTCTCCCCTCTTCCTGGAGTGCATCAAGCTAGTTTCTGCCTCAGGGCCTCCACCTGTGCTGTTCCTGCCCCCGGAATATGCCTCTCCCAGTTTCCTGAGTGCCTTCCTCCAGTTTGTCACCTCTGTTTTTGTTTGTTTGCTTCGGTATTAGGAATTGAACCTGGGGCACTTAACCTGTGAGCAGAGTCCCCAGCCCTTTTTATTTTTTATTTAGAGACAGGGTCTCCTTAAGTCCCTTAGGGTCTCACAAAGTTGCCAAAGCTGGCCTTGAACTTGTGATCTTCCTGCCTCAGCCTCCCAAGCTGCTGGGATTACAGGCCTGAGCCATGCACAAGGTTCCAAATCACTTTGACTACAGGTGTGCACCACTGTGCCTAGTGTTTGTCACCTCTTTTTTTGGGGGGGGAGGGTTATACCAGGGATTGAACTCAGGGGCACTGAGCCACACCCCAGCCCTATTTTGTATTTTATTTAGAGATAGGGTCTCACTGAATTGCTTAGTGCCTCGACATTTCTGAGGCTGGCTTTGGACTCATGATCCTCCTGCTTCAGCCTCATGAGCTGCTGGGATTTGCTGGCTGTTTGTCACCTCTTTAAAAAGGCATTGAGTTAAGCCAGGGACAGTGTCACACAACTGCTGCATTCCCCTACTTAGGACATGGAGGCAGGAGTGTGGTTTGATTCCAGAGGTTCAAGGCCACCTGGACAACACAGTGAGACCCTGTCTTAAATAAATAGGTAATAAATTTAAAAACCTCCCTCTTTCAAAATTAGATAAATGCAGATGAAAACTAAGCAGTCAGATGATCAAAAGCTTCCCAACATCTTCAGGTAAGACTGGGAGAAGGTGAGAGTGCAGAACAGTGTGACTCTGAGCAGGGGCTGTGGCAATACCTAACAAAGCCCCGTGTGAATCAATCCTTTACCTCTAGGAATTTATCCTGAAGGCCTCCCTCTGATCATGTGGAAAATCAGATGCACAAGCAAACTGACTGCAGCATGATTTGTAATTGGAGAGGCAGGAAATGCTCTCGTGGAGATGGAATCCACTGTGGCACATCCGTCCAACAAAGTGCTATGCCTCAGTGAAACAAGGAGGGAGACCTCCGGGACCCAAGGCAGGGTCACAGTCCAGACCACACCACCAAGCGCAAGGAGCAAGGCAACTCGTGGACCTGAGTGCTCAGCAAGCTGCCTCTTAGGCGGGAAAGAAGCATGCTTGAAGATACAGGCGTGCACCTGCTTCTCTGTGGAGAGGCGCATGGGAGGCAAAAGGGGTGGGTGCCAACAAGGAGAGAACACTGCACCTCTGAAACTGGGCAAATATTTTATATTAAAAGAGAATCATCCAGACGGGGAAAACTGAAATTAAAAATAAGCAAATAAATTAATCTAATCCTATATTAAATTAAAAATATGGCCACAGTAGGAAGGAGCATAACCTAAGTAAAAGTGTGTGTGTGTGTGTGTGTGTTTGTGGGGGGGGGGGCGGTGCTGTGGATTGAATCCAGGGCCTGTGCTTGCTAGGCAAATGCTCTATCACTGAGCTACATCTCCAGCCCCCAAGCAGCTTTTAAAAACAGCACTTTGCCAAAAACAAAACAAAACAAAACAAAACAAAAAAAACCCAAAACAGCACTTTGCCTATATATATCAGACTAAAGACCAAAGACCTACAAAGTAATCTTGAGCCTTTCTTAGTAGATTTTTTTTTTGGGGGGGTGGAATCTAGGGGTAGCAGTTCTGAAGTTATTTCATGTGCATTGTGGGGTTGAGTGGACCTATGAATACACTGATGCTTCAGGGAGTGAGAGCTTCTCACTCAGAAAGAAGAAAGGTACAAACAAAGTAAGGCAAGAAAACTCGTGGAGTGTTTTGATATCATTAGAAGCTCCTGCTCCTTAAATATGTTTAATTTCCCAGCCTTCTGACCTGAAGGTCCTGAGAGTGGCACCCCGAAAAGCACTGAGCACACCAAGCCCCCCTGCTCTTGGTTCCTAATGTCATTCCTCACTAAAAGGAACTAGACTCCCTGAAGACACAGCCAATTTGAAGCCAGGGGTAGGGGTGGTAAAGAGCCAGGAGCCATGGCACAGGTCTATAATCCCAGCTACTGTGGAGACCCAGACTGGAGAATCACAGGTTCAAGGCCAGTCTCAGCACTTAGTCAGACCCTGTCTTAAAATAAGAAAACAAACTAAGGGCTGGGACATGGATGGGTGATAGAGTGCTTCCCTAGCATGGGTGAGGCCCTGGGTCCCATCCCACAAGGACCAGCTAGAAGAGCTTCCTGGTAGTCAAATTGAGGACAGTATGAGCACCAAAGTGAATGATTCAAGCAAAGTCATGTGACAAGATGAAAAAAAACTTTTTTTTTTTTTTAAGTATGAGTCCATGCTGATATTTCTAAAACTTAATAAGAGAAATAAGGTTGGCTTCAGTAGCGTCCCCATTTGTACACGAGGGTGGCACGTTTTAGGTGCAAGAGAGCATCACCAGGGACGCTGAATCGGTAGACGACAGAACCTCCCCATAGACTGTCTACGACACCGCCAATCATCGGGCAGGTGGACTCCAAGGGCCCGTGTGGAAGGCTGAGCTAGCCTCTGCTTCCTTCGGGTAGTGCTCCCGCTGAGAATGCGTAACCCGGATCCACTCACAGGGACACCGTGGGACAGTCTACAAAACCACTGACTGCACAGTTCAAAAACGCCAACATGAAAGACTGGGGGAAAAAAAGCATCGGAGCTATATAAAAGACGAAAGAAAAGCGTACAGAGCATCGACTGCACAGACCCACAGAGACAGCCCAGTGCCAGCAGAGCAGGCGGGCAGCAGGCACTGGCCGCAGAGGGAGGAGAGCGACAGAACAGGAGAAAGCAGGATTCCAGAGGAAAATGTCCTCGTGTGCATCTGCACAAACTCGCTGGAGGCGCCCAGGAGCGCCCAGAGGCTGCGGTCAGCTTCTCGGAGTTTCTAAGAAGTGTTCAGAGAGAATAAAGTCTGCCAAGGAGAAAGGAAATTTGAAGACAGGCCAAGGGCAGAATGAAAGGGAAAGGGCCACCTAGATCTTCCTGAACGGGAAAGAGAAGTTCAAAGATCCCAAAGCACCCAAGAGGCCTCCTGTGGCCCTTTTCTTGTTCTGTTCAGAGTATCAAAGGAGAACATCTCGGCCTGTCCACCGGTGACTTTGCAAAGCAGCAGAAACAGGAAAGGCCTACTGCTGCCCACGAGGCTAAAGGCAAGCCTGCGGGGCAAGGAGAGCGAGTCTTCAAGGTGGGAGGAAGCCAACCCGAGAAAGAGGAGGGAGACAGGGAGGACCGCAGGGCACGAGGGGGAGGGGGGCAGATGGATATGTTGAATGTTTTCCTCTTTATAGCATCTAACCCCCTGTACCTACCTTACTCCTTTCAAAGAAAAAAATATGATTTTTTTTTTAATCTGTAAGGAGATTAAAGAGACAAAGGAAATGCAAACCATGGCCCTAGGTTGGATCCTGAGTCAGAAAAAAAATGACCACAAAGGAGTATTGGGGCAACTGCTGCAATCTGGGTATGGACTATGTATTACCTGAAAACATTCAACTTTCTGAGTTTGACTATTGTACTGTGGTTTCATAAGAAAACGCCCTCATAGCTGGGCGTGGTAGAGCAAGCCTGTAGCCCCAGTGACTCAGGAGGATGAAGCAGGAGGATAGAAAGTTCAAGGCCAGCCTGGGCAATTTAGCAAGACCCTTTCTTAACATTTTAAAAAAGGATTGAGGATGCAGCTCAGTAGTGAAGTGCCCCTGGGTTCAATCCTCAGTGCAGTCGGGGTGGGGGGTGGATGCCCCGTTCTTAGGAAACATGTGCTAAACTATTTAGGAGTGAAGTGTTTGCAACTTATACTCAGGTGTTTCTGTGTGTACATCCATGTGTATGCACAATGTATATATTACATATGTGAGTAACACATACAACACAAGTG
This sequence comes from Marmota marmota marmota, assembly GCF_001458135.2. Taxonomy (NCBI): domain Eukaryota; kingdom Metazoa; phylum Chordata; class Mammalia; order Rodentia; family Sciuridae; genus Marmota; species Marmota marmota. The sequence continues at coordinate 2,888,573 of NW_026000207.1, forward strand.
TACATGTACACGTGGGTAGAAGCTGGTCTAGGTGAAAGCTATCTGACAGTTCCTGGTATCCTTTTTGCAACTTTTCCATAGGTTTGCATTTTTTTCTAAAAAAAAAAAAAAATTAAAATAAAAATGAACACAGCCCACAGTGCTGCAGTGTGGCCTTGCAAATTACTTCTTCATTGCAAAGAGAAAAGCCTACCTCATCAATGGAGAGCTCTGATGGACATCACCTGTACCAAGGGCTCAAGTTTCACGTGGCTGAGGCTGACAGGGGCAGGGGGCGGGGACTGCCTGACATTAGCTGCTACTGAAGTGATCCAAAAGTCAGAGCAGCACCTCAGAGTTTTCTGGGTAACCACGTTTAATCTGCTGTCATCGAGCCTCTAGTCTGACAACGTCCAGCTTACAGAAAATATAAGAAAGAGGAATAGATTAAATGAGGAGTCGGGTCAATGAAGGCTGGGGATACTCTGTGGGACCCCCTGTCCTTCAGGGGATGATGTGTGAATCAAGGTGAAAGTGCCCGAGCCAGAGAGCAATCCCAGTAGCTCAGGAAGAGGCCCAGACATGAAGCGTCTGTCCATGGGTGGAATGCAGGAGGACGCGAACAGCACCACCTACCTATGAAGTGCTCTTGCCAAAAACAAACCCAGATCTGCCCAGGCTTCCCGAGATCTTAGATGGCTGAATACACGGGGACATGATTGGGAAACTCCAGAATGTGGGAATTCTACACGACAAATGGCCAGATTTCTTCAAAATACAAATGAAAAATAAAAATAAAAACATACAATCAAGGAGAGGAACTGAGATTAAAAGTCTTCAGAGATCTATCAACTAAATGCACATGTGGAATTTGGATCCTGATTCGCAGCAAACTAGCCATTAAAAGACACTGAGGAGCCCGGTGGGAGGACTGAACGCTAACCAGATAAGAGATGATATTGAGCAATTCTTCTTATTTGTTTGGGCTTGATAATGGCAACATGGCTATAGTAAATAAAAGAGTACTTTCTAACTCAGGGATATACTAAAATACTTGTGGACAAAATGGGTTGCTGTCTGAGGCTGGCTTTAAAATAAGGCAGCAAAGTACAGAAAGGGGACACGGTGGTGTGACTATAAAAAGCCCGCCATATGCTGGCAATCGTTGGAACCCAGTGAAGGGTGCCCGGGGCTTCCCTAACCAGTCTTTCCATATTTTCAGAATGAAATATATTTTGAAAGTCAATGTTGGAAAAGAAACATTGTGGCACAACCAGTCTCCATGACAAGAGATTTATTAACGAAATGCCGCGCGTGAACCTAGACCCAACCCTTGTTCTGAAGGGAAAGCTCAAAAGCAGTCTTCCTCCTTCCCCCCTCCCTCTCTCCCTCCTTTCCTTCTTTTCCTTTTCTTTCTTTTTTCTTCCTTCCTTCCTTCCTTTCTTTCTCCATAACATTGAGGACAGAACCCAAGGCCTCCTGCATGCTAGGCAAGGGCCCTACAAATGCGCTACACCCCCAGTCCAGAAAAAAGACATTCTTGAGAGACAACTGGGACAGTAAGAAAACGGATTAAATTATATTGTGGAATTTTTATCAAATTTCTAACTGTGCTAGCAGCATTGTGGTCCTATGGAAGAGTGTCTGCATCCTTAAAGGATGCACGCTGACCTTGACTTTTTAGAGATGAATTATCATAATGCCTACAACTTACTTTCAAATAACAAAGCCAAGAATGTGTATGGTGTGTATAAAAAGGAGTGGGGGGCGCAGATATTTTAGATCAGGTGATTCTGATGGGTGTGACAGAGCAATGACTCACTCTCCTTCCTTAACCTGCTTGGTATCCTTTGTGGCACGCATCACCACTTCACATGCTCCTGCTTGTCATTTCTTTTCTTTCTTCTTCTTCTTCTTTTTTTTTTTTTTTGTTCTGGGGATTGAACCCAGGGCCTTGTGCATGCAAGGCAAGCACTCTACCAACTGAGCTGTGTCCTCAGCCCTTGTCATTTCTTTATTGTACACGTCCCCCAACTCACGAGGAAGCTAGGGACTCTATGATGCCAGTACACGTCCACTTGGTCCTCCTGGGTAGCATTCTTGGCACCTAACAAAATACCCGGCAAGGGTGAGTGCATGAACACTCTTGCCAGGCAAACAGAACCTCTGCAAAAGCACATTGACTGCCTTTGTCTCTTCTTTTAAATCTTAACTAACATATATTTTTGTGCACTGGAGATTGAACCCAGGTAACACTCTAAGCTACACTCTGACCCTTTTATTTTTTTATTCTGAATCTTGCTAAGTTGCTGAGGCTGGCTTAGGATTTGCCATCCTCCTGCCTCAGCCTCTGGAGTAGCTGGGATTACAAGCAGGCACCACCGTGCCTGGCCTAATCTTTCATTCACTCCAAATCCCACTATTCATTCATCCCTTCTAATAATAAACTTTCCTCACTCTGGACACCATAGCACTTCTGACCTCTAGTATTCCATAATTTCGACACTTGGGAAGAGAGAGCCTGAGAAGTGCTATCCAGTGGAACTTGAGACAGGGTTGAAAGACAGGCAGGTTTACAGGGAAGGAATACCAAGGAAGCCCAGATGCCAGCCCCACTCAGTGCCTAAACCAAATGCAGGGGTTATCTCCATCCCTCTCTCTCTACGCCACAAAGAGTCATCACCCACCAAATGGTCCACTTTATTTCTGGGTTCTTCATGTATCAAAACCCTCCCTGCAGCCCCAGGTGCCTAGCCCAGCTTGGCCCTTATTCTCTATGCCTGTGTCATTGTTTCAAAATCTTTATCATCCTGCTTCAGATACTGGTTCTCTCTAAAAACAGGATGGACTCTAGCCCTCTGTGCTCTCAGCTCCTCTCGGCTCCCTGCTTCCCACAGGGGAGGCATCCACCTTCAGCCTGGAAGTCCAGGGCTGATCCAGTTCCTGCTGGTGACCCTGCCTCCCACCCACTCCAGCCTGGAGGTGAGCCCCTGCTTTACCTTACAGTACTAAGTAGCCAACAGTCCCCAGCAGCAGAGCCAGAAGCAGGGTCTGTAGCAAATATCTCCAATGAGGAAAAGGCTTTTTAGAAAATAAGCCATTCTTTCCTTTCTCCATCCTGGCCATTTCACCATGGCTCTGATTCTCCAAAACACACACACACACACACACACACACACCCCTCCCTCCCTCCTCCCTTCCTGTCTCTGTAATCTAGCTCTCATACTCTCTTCCCACTCCCTCGACTACACCTGCTCCATAATTCTTAGATCACAGTAGGCAAAATCAAGCTGAATAGAACCAACCTGGCTTCAGAACAATGGGGTTTCAGCACCATGGACAGCTGCTCCCGTGCCTCTACACATGCTATGAACATTTCCATACAAGGCAATTTCCTTTCTTCATTGGAAAAATCCTCCCTTGCCCTTTCAGCACCAACGCAGGTGCCACCTCCTCTTGGAAGCCCTCCCTGGCCACTGCCCATGCCACCCGACTGTCTTGGGTGAATGCATCTCCCCTTTTCCAGAACGCCCTGAGCGGTCACTCCCCCTTCTACACTCCTCCATTCTGCAAACACTCTAGCGTCTACATCACACCGGCAACTCATCCAGGCTCTGCAGACAAGCAAGCACAGGTTTTGAAAGGTCCAGGCCCTTTGGGGTTTACATTCTGGTAGAAAGAGGCTGAAAACACACGAGACGAGAACAGCAGTAAATACTATGAAGATACATAAGGGCTGCTGGATTTGTTAGAGAAGGCAACTCTGAAGAGAAAAAGGTCTGAGCCCCTTGAGGATGAGGAGCAAGCGACCCACACAGAGAGGAACGTGGGTTAGACATCCCAAGATCAGCCTGCGATCCATGTTCTGAGTCAAGAGTGCCAGTGGGTTAGGAAGTGGGGTCAGAGGTTGAGCAGCAGCCAGATCGTGGAAGAGCTTGTGGGCTGGAGTAGGCATTCTGTATTTAAGTCCACCCAAAGGAATCGAGTTGGTGGTGACAGGCTCTGACCAAGGCCCAGATTATATCTGGATTCCTGTTTAGAGTGGGTTGTATCTCCAGGGCCAAGCACCGGGTCTGGCACACAGGATGCCCCATGACTGCACGAGTGAGCAGAGGTACAGGTCATGGGTGAGAGCAGTGTGTGTACGCTTGTGCATGTGCTTGCCTCTTATGGCCTAGAAAAAGAAAATCAATGCCCTCTACCCCACCCCCAGCAAGTCATGTGGTTCCATTGATCCCCTTGTGATGTCCTTCTCTCGTACAACTGTCCAACTGCCCCTATGCCCACACCTCCATCCCACACAGACCTCATCGGCCCCTGCATGGGCCACTATAGGAGCCACCTCCTCTGTGACACCACTTCCAGTCTCCTTCCCCTAGTCCATGCCCAGAACAGTTCCTGAGGGATGTTTAACCCCCAGCAATGCCCCTCTCCCTCCCCGGCCCCAGCCCTCACTGCTTTCTCTAGAACCAAGTGCCAAATCCATCAATAAACCCTCCCCGGGCAACTCCTGTGTGTCTCTGAGACTCAGAGTCCTCTTTGTGAACATGAGGTGATTGGACCAGGTCATTCTGTTCCAAGATCTAAGATACTGGTGTTAGGTCCTTTGTTTTTAGAATTTTTAAAATTTTAGTGGGGCAGGGTAATGCCATGGTGAGGGAGGCCTGGGTTGGAATCCATTTTTAATGCAAAAAACTTAACCTCTGAGTATTTCTGTTTCCTCAGTGGTAAAATGGAGATAATAATGGTACCTGCCTTGTAAGTCAAGACAAATAAATAACTTAATTTGTATAAAGTGCTCAGAACTGCTGGCCCCACGGCACTCTGTGTGACTGCTATTACTTCTGCATTTCAGTGTTTGTTCATTTATTTCCCCTACATGTTGAGTACGCACTCTTTCAGTCCAGGAACTTCACACCCGTGATCTAGATCAGGGGTTGGCCAACTACAGTTTGGTCACCAAGTGTTTTTGTATGGTTTACCAGCTAAAAAAATTTTTTTTTTGGTCTACTGGTGGGGAAAAATAAAAATAAAAGAAGCACACTATTTCATGACACATGAAAATTACATCAAATTAAAATTTCAGGGTCCATAAATGAAGTGTTATTGGCAACAATTCAGCAAGAGAAGGTCTTAAGTCACCTAGGAAGTGTTAGTGGTAGGATTTGGACCCCGGTCATTCTAGGTTTGCCTCCTGTGCCTCTACCCACTGTACCCCATAAGCCTGAGGACACAGGAATGGTTCCCTGGGATAGAACACTTTGGTTGTAGTCTCGGAAATAAACTCAAGGAAGAGTTTCAGACATAGGGTTCGATCTCTTCCAAGTGACTCTTGTTGGATCAGAAGTCTGACGTCCAGCCCTGACTGCATCATTGACTCTCGGCTTAACCTTGGGCAGGCAGTTCCTGGTGCAGTGGTGTGTGAACACGTGGTTTGGGAGAATACCCTTGGTTCTAATCCCAGTTCCATTGACTGGCTGTCACCTCCTCTAGTCCCTCTCCATTTCTGTGAACTGCAAACAATGGGGCTTTCCTCCTAACGTTTTTGGGTAGGTTGAATAAAACTCCCCATGCTACCTACTCCTGCCCCACTTTCTCTCTCTAGGCCACTATTTTTCTATCTGAAAAATGATGAGACCTTGCTGCTCTGACACTCTGGGATGGTGATATTCTACATGTCTTATTTTAGCTCAGTCTGGCTCCACATGCCGTGATCTGAGTTTGCTCAGAGGTTGCACCCTGGTTTCCCTGGAAAAGGTCTCGTCAGGCGAGGTTGAAGGCTCGGGGGAGGTGTGGCTAGAGAGCTGGGTGAGGAGCAGGGAGGATCCTGGAGGAGGGGACACTGAAGAGGCTTCTTCAACTCTGCACAGTCAACCAGAAAGATGAGGCCAAGGGCAGCTCTAGGGGGACAGCGTGGAGGTGAGACACACGGCAGGGTTTGTTTATCAAACATCAGCTCAGCTGCAAGTACCTGACTTCAGCTCAATTAAATTGTGGCAAATTCATTCAAATGGAATTGGAGAACTGAGTCAGAATGAATTGGGGTCAGCTGGACTGGACTGACAGGCCTCCCATGTTTGAGCTGCACTGGGCTAAGCTGGACTGAAGTGGACTGCACCGAGCTGAAATTTGGAAGGGTAAAATCCAGAGTGAAGTCTACTGGAAGTCTGAGCCCTTGAGTCATCTGGTACCAGTTTAGACTGGTATCTTGGGCAACTCTTTGTGTGTGTGTGTGTGTGTGTGTGTGTGTGTGTGGTGTGGTGCTGGGGATTGAACCCAGGGCTTTGTGCATGCAGAGCAAGCACTCTACCAACTCAGCTGTATCCCCAGCCCTCTTGGGCAACTCTCTACACAATTCTGGATCTCACGACCCCGCTTTATCAAGCAAGTGATGATAACAACTCTGAGAGATATCATGAGAGGAGTATGAGATCATACAAAGAGCCTCTAACCTCAAAAGAAAGGAAAAAGAACTGTATGCAAATACAGAAGTCTAGCTAACAACATGCACAGTGGAGTGTTTAGGGTTAAGTGAACAGACACCTGAAATTTACTTTGAAACCCATCTAAAAAGTAAGAGAGATGAATGGAGGGTTAGAAATATAGACAGAGGAACAGATATAGGATAACACAAATCTAGCAAGACGCCAATCGTTGACCCAAGTCCTGCACACATGAGCATTCACTACAAAACTTTTGACTTTCTCTTTGAGAAAAATTAAAATGTTGCACAGAAAATAAAGAGCTTTGTAAACTGTTAATTACTAAAATATCAGTGGTGGTTAAAAATACAGCTCTGGAGGCGACTGGTGTGCCTTTGATTCCCAGCTCTGCCTCTCACTAGTTGTGTGGCCCTCAGCAAATGACTTCATTCCTCTGAGTGTTTGCTTCCATATCTGTAAAATGGGGCTATTAATAGCACTCACCTCACAGGGTTGTTGTATCAGAACAGAGCAGGGCAGCTTATTAGCACCCAATACGCATCTGCTATGATTTGGTTCTCTAAGCAATGCTGTGCAGTGGGCACGGTGCTAGCTTCATTTCATGGAGAAGGAAAGTGGGGTTCAGAGAGGTTCTGCAACTCCTCCCAAGACACACAGCAAGGAAACAGCTTTCTAAGTGGGAGAGGGGCCACTTGAAACAATTTCCCCAACTTACAAGTTCTTTCCTTCAGCTCACCTGACAGGATGAAGAAGATGCCAGAAACGAAGGCTAGGATGGTCCTCTGAGGGCGTATGTGGCCGATGTTGCTGATGACGAAGGCCGTGAAAACGAGGAACAGACTGACCATGGGGAAGGGAGTGGCCGTGCGCACTGTCTCTGGGAGAGGCGGACAGTGAGAGGCAGGGTGAGGGGGACTCTCCAGTGGGACACCTCCCCAAGCTCTCATCACCCTGGTCCCTTCGGCTCCTCCCCTTCCCCGTTGACTCCTCCCCTTCCTGATACTTCCCGGCTGACTCCACCCTTCTCCAGGTCACACCCCGGGCTTGACCCCTCCCCTCCCCTTTCCTGCGACTCCTCCCCGTCCAGGCCCCGCCCTTTCAACCTGCCCCTTCTCCCTCCACTCGGTTTTCCTCTAGCCTCTGCTCTTGGACCCCTCCCCTTCCCAACGTTGTCCCTCCTCCCGTGACCCCGCTAGTTTTCTGGGCACCTCCCCCCTCTTCCCCTCACTCAAAATATTCTCCGTGTTTTCCGTCACCAAGTTGATCTCTGGTTCAAGGAAGTATTCCGAGGCCACGCAGCGACCCTTCTCTCGACCTGGTGGGAAGACGAAGATGGCAGGATGACAGGGACGTTCCCGAGAGGTCGTTAGGGGCAGGACGGACAGTGCGTCCCCAGGACGGAGATGCCACACTTCCCCCGAGGGTTCTGGGCTGCTCTGTTATTAGGAGTGGGGATGGGGTAGGCGGGATGATCAGGAGTTCTTGTGAGTTGCCCTGGGGACACCTGGTTGGAAGAGGGCAGGGCTGGACCTGGGGTCCTCAGAGAGTAGACTGTTCACCGAAGACTCCGGGACCCGATAGGAATAAGGACGCAGGTCAGGATTCCTGAAAGGCCGGGGTCTCTGTGGTCAACCGGGAGGCTGGATTCTTTTATCCGGCCCATGTCACCCTGGAACTGTCCAGGGGACTCTGACTCAGACTACGGAGTCTAGAGTTAAGGAGAGCAGGGGTGGGCAGGGGTCTGAGGACCTGAAGTCTGTCAGCATCAGGCTCCTGGTCTAGCGAATAAAGGGCTAGGCACGGGCTCCACATAGAAACCTGGGCTTCCAGAAGGGAAGCAGGGTCGGCTTCTGGATTTCGGGAACGGGGACTATGGATAAGTACTCAGGGTCCCAGGCAAGGCTGGACGGGTGGGCAAAGAGCAGGTGAGCTGCTGCACCTGCAAAGAAGCAGACTCGCCAGAGGCCAGCGTGCAGCGCCATCTTGACCTCGGTGGTCTGGTTCTGCGGCAACACAGTGCCCTCCTCCATGTACAGCCAGTAGTCCGTGCTGACCGCGATGCCCACGAGGAGCAGGCCGCATGCACCGAACACGCTGCTCAACAGGGTCAGGGCGCGGCTGCTGCAGTGACTCATCCTCAGCGGCGGGGGGCGCCCTGCGGGGCCTGCGGAACCAGAATCTGAGGTGCAGAACCACGAGCGGATTCACCCAAGTCCCCAACCTGTGGGGCCAGTTGGTATACGGGGCCCTGGCCAGAAAGCTAACTCCACAACCAAACTCTCAAAACACGAATTCTGTGTCCTGAGCCCCCACCCGGCCCTGCATACTGACTGGAGCCACCAACTGTTGACCCTCAACCTCAGGATGGGCCTTCTGGTATCTGCTAACTGTGCTCTGCCTCCAGGTTCCTAACCCCAGGTTTAGATTTCCAACCACAAGCCTCAAATCTACTTATCCCAGGCCTGGACCTGGTTCCAAATGTCATGGCTTTTATCACAAATTCTAATTCCAGATTTCCAATTCCATCACCAGACTCCCAGCCCTAACCTCCTGCCTTGAACTGAGAACCTGGTCTTAGAATCAGAGTCCCCAACCTTGAGCCTGACTTGGTGACAGAGAACTATTAGGCTGACAGGCAGCTTCAACCCTTATTCTGTCCTGACCTAAGCTCCCAGACCAGTACCCATCATCTCAACATTAAGCCAGGACTTAGGTGCCTGCACCTGGCGCAGTAGGCTTAGATTCTGGATGCTGTGTAACTTGACCTATTCAGAAACTAACCCATGCCCTGATCCAATGCCACGATATTTTTCCTTTGGACCCTGTCTCTGAACTGCAGAAATCCCCTAAGTGGGTCACTAATCAAGAATTCCTAACCCCCATATCTTGGTTTCAGACCCTTGACTTCAAGCTTACCTGAGACTTTGAGCAGAGGCCCCATCAAAGCTTAAACTCTCGGACTTGACCCTAACACCCCATTCTAACACCATGAACTTGACTCATGACCTTCTAAAGCTGATCCTGTGCCTTGACCTCAATTTGGCACTCCAATCTAAGATCACTGCCACAATCCAGAGCCAAAATCCCAGAACCCTAATTTCACCCTCCCAGATCAGGCAGCCCCTGAACCTGGGATACTGGGTCTTGGTTACAGGCTTCTGGATCCCAGGATAGTGAGACCCAGAGACCTGGAACCATGATCTTGACTAGAGACTCCAGAATGCCTAAACAACAAGCTGGGGGTACTCTTGACCCAGCATCCCAACCAGAGCATCCCAGTAAAACTAGGATCCTCATCTGCTGGCTAGAAATCAGAGAACTAGGAATTTTAGGATCCCATCCCCCATCAAATGACCCAAAAATTCCTTACCAGAGATTCTGCCCCTGACTTCTCATGCTAGGACTTCTAATAACAGACACTCTTCAACATCAACCATGGAATGCAGATACCAACACTGAACCCTCTGAACAAGAAATCCCCAGTTCATACCTATGGTCTCCCAAAGTCCAATTGGCAACCCAGATATTCCAACCAGGAGGCCCCTAAACATGAAACGGAAGGATTTCCAGTTCCTCACCTGCAATCCTCATATCCCCCTTCCCCTAAACCACACAATGCCATGATATGGGGGCTCACCTTGGGATCCTCAGCCTATCTCAGCCAGAGACCTCAACATCCCCGAATACCAGCTCTATCCATCATCTTTTTGACAGAAAAGTTTGAGACCCCCTAAATACTCGCCAAACAATGTAACCAAGACGTGAGACTCCACCTTCCTTAACTAGAATTCTTGAAACTTTGAAACTCTGTCCCACCCCAATAAGGACCCCGGAGTCTAAGACAAGCCCCCACCCTCCTATTCACAGCATCAAGATCCCCCCCAGGGATCAGGGACTGGCAAAGCTCTAGCTAGCTTTTCTCCCAACCCCCACCGGCTGGCTCCAGGGCTTGACCGCCCGCCGCCTGCTCGGCTCCAGTCCTCTCAGTTGGGAAGCAAGCATCCTAAACCCCGTCGCCGACTCTCTTGTCCAGGTAGCTGACACTTTCTTCTGTCTGCCTCCACACCCAGCTGGGATCTTGCCGGTCTGCACCCCTTCGAACACGCGCCTTCCTCGCTCCAGCCTCCCCTCTACCTGGCCGGCCCAGAGCTCCTTATTCTGCAGCCCATCCTCCTATGGGACCCTCCCCCCAGGCCTGGAGCCTCCTTCTCGTCCTTTACCCCAGGCATTTGAGTCCCTGGGGTCCTACTCCTCAAACCCGCAGTCCGAACTCCTTCTCCCTTCAATCTCTTGGGGAGACGGTAACTCCCCCTTTCTGGGGACCCCTTTCCAGATTCACACCCGGCTTTTCCGGCCTGTGCCCTCCACCCTCACTCCAGGTACCGCCTCTCAAGGACTCTGCCTAGACCCTCCCCAGTGGCAACGGTCTCTGAGACACCGGCGCTGGGAGTATAGTTTCCCGGCTCCGGGACCCTCGGACCCGGTCCTCCGGGAATCGCCAGGCCCAATTTCCCCTACATCCCCCCAGCCTCCTGAATTCGGGCGTCCTGACCGCCGGAGTCCCACCCCAGCCGCC
>NW_026000207.1:2899595-2927373 GCF_001458135.2 Marmota marmota marmota
GGGACGTGGAGGCAGGCGGGAGGGGGCGTCCCGGGCCGGGGTCCCCAGAGCAGCAGGCGGGCGCAGAGGAGCAGAGCCGGGTCCTGCAGCCCGCCGCGGAGCTGGGAGCCGGGCCAACCTCCCCCCCCCCCCGCCGTGATGTCAGCGGGGCCACTCTTAAAGGGGCAGGCCGCCCGCCGAGGGTCGAAGCGGGGGCTGGGGCCTGCGGGCATAGAATGGGGGGTACAGCGACAATGATACGGGAGACAGAGGAAGCCTCAGCATCCAGTTGGACTGGGGCCCAGAAACCCAGGAACCTGCAGACCAGAAAGTATGCCAGGCCCTCAAGGGGGCCTGCGAAGCTCTGGGGCTCAATCCCCTCCAAACGCATAGACAGGCATACCACTCTGCCGGCCTGTCCCGTCCAGGGACTACATTCCCCATCAGCCCTGGCGGCCAGGGGCCGCACCTGAGGGAAGGGTCTGTCGCAGTGTCTGCTGGGAAGTGTAGTCCTTGTGGACGGGCCCCTCTACTCCCCTCCTGCCCCCCAGTTACGAGTGGGTCGGGAGGGACAGGCCAGAGGACACTTCTACCTTCCTTCTGACTTACTCGCCCACTGAGCTGCAGGGTTCTGGTTGTTTTGATTTCTCCATTGTGAGGTCTCTTCCTCTAATCAAGTCTTCAGGTCTCTGTTTAGGAGGCCAACCTTTCATGTCTTTTCCCAGGACCTCCCAGGTTTGGATCTTGGTGTGTGGGTATGTGTGTGTGCGTAAGCATGTGCGCGCACGCACGCACGCCCTTGCATGTTGCTCTGGATAGATACGTAGATGCCGTGTCTCTGTGCAAGGGATCTCTACCTTGTACTTTGAATGGTCTAGGTATACATTTCTCATTGTGTTGAGTATCCACTTTGGTCCTCTCTAGAGCAGGCTCGCTCTCTTTCTGTGTACCCTATCTCTCGGGGGTCTTTTCTCTTCCCTCTCTCATGCTGTGGGTATCTTCTCTTTTTGGCGGGGAGACTCTTTACTTTCCCTCTCTCTGTGTGCAACCCCCCTCCCCGCCTCTGTTTGCTTCTATGTACCGTCATTGTCCCACCTCCGCATTCCCTTCATTCTCCAAGCTTACAAGAAAACATCCCAACACTTCAGCATCAGCATCCCAAATTTATTCTCCAGCAGTTGTGTCCGGGTGGGAGAGGCTAAGGGAAGAAGAGGGGGAGGTGGGGGAGGAGGGGAGAGAGTCCCAGAGAGTGGCAGGCACTGGGCAGGGGGTGAGAGGTTCCCAGTAAAACTGGAGCCATGCATGGGCAGGTGAGCAGTAGTGGGTTGGGGACAGGGGAGTCTAGAACAAAAGCTGAATCCTCCATAGATCCCAGGAATACCCGATGTGATAGGGAGGTGGCCTGGAGAATGGGAGCACAGCCTCCCTCTTAGTCTACAACTCGGGCCAAAGTGGGAGGGGCCTAGAGGATAGAGGTGGATCTAATCCGAGTCTGGACCAAGCAACCCCAAGAGACTACTGCCCCAGGGTGGGGTGAGAGAAAGAGGCATTGAACTACCAAGATGGAGTTTAGAACCCCATGGAGTTGGGATGGTAGTGTGGTTCTCGAAGCCAGTGGAAGAGCATCCAGAACGCTGGGGGTGGGGGACAATATAGGGCTCAGCAGAATCTAGAACACAGGAAGGCTCTAGAGACTCCATGGAGTTTAGAATGTCAGGAATGCTTGTGAGGAGCATCTAGAACCCATGGGAGCAGAGGCCAGAATGCTGGGGGCAGGATCTAGAATGGGGAAGTGGGCCGAGAAGTGGGGGCTGCGACTGGCGAGCGGAGGGGGCATTGAGGACACCTAGCGGCAGCAGGTGAGATTACATGACGGGCACAGGCACCGGGCTGGTGGGGCTGCGGGCATCCGGGTGTACGAAGTCCGGGTTGACGTAGGTGAAGCCCTGGAAATCCGCCTGGTCGATGCTGGCCAGGACCAGGCGGTCCGGTGGGGTCAGGGCTGGCGCCGCCCGCGTGAAGAACTTATCGAAGTTCTCGCCACTGCGGCCACACTGAGGGAAAGTAGGAAGGGCAAGTCAAGCTCTGCCGGCTCCTGGGGGGCCTGTCCCGGAATGCCATTCCCGCCTCCTCCAGAGTCTGGACACTCCCTGCATCATCTCCGCACCCCCGTCCAGGGTGTCTCCGCAGAGGGGTCCTCTCCGCGTAAAGGAGTTAAAGCTCAGGAGTGCCCCCTCCCCCACTCGGGAACCTAGGCTGGCGGCTCCGAGGACGACTGACCGGGCGTGGCCTGAAGGGAGGCGCAATCTCCAAGCGCTCCAGCCGCTCCCAGTCAATCCAGCGGAAAAAGCCGTGCGCCCGGATGGTGGGCTCCCCGTCCGGCCCGGAGCCTAGGCGCTTCCCTGGGTGCTTGGTCAGGAACTGTGGGAAGCAGAGAGAGACAGACAGACGGACAGATAGAGTCCAGGACAGGGAGGCCACAGAGGAACAGACACAGGCACCGGATCCAGAGGGAGAAGAACAGCAAGGGGAAGGGAGATGGGGAGGAGGGGCAAGAAAGAAAGGGAGAGCGGAAGGGGAAGAGGGAAAACAAGTGGAACGGAATAGATGGAATCCAGACCAGGAGACCAAAGGACAGTCCGAAAAACAGAAAAAAAAAAAATCAAGGTGTGAGGGGAGCCCAGAAAGAGAGGAGTGGAGACATGGGGGGAATCCCAAAGGGGAAGGGGGAGGGGGAGGGAGAGAAGTTTGGAGACCCAGAGAAAAGGAGGAATAGAGAGTCAGAGTGAGGGAGCATGGAGAGGCAGAGGGCAGAGACCCAGAGAAGGCAGAACAAGAGATCCACAGTGTGCAGTTACGAGTGGGGAAGAGGGCAGTGGAGACCCAGGGAGAGGGGGACAATGTCAAAGTGTGGACAGAGATATAGGAGGAAACACCAAGAATCACCAGGGCCACACCCAGAAGGCCACCACATGCAGATGGAGGCAGAGGTATGAGACAGAGACCCAGAGCGAGTCAGAGGATGTGGAGACACCCAAGCAGGAGCGGTTGACACTTCTTGGAAACCCATGGTCAGAGAACCCCATGGTCCTCCTGCAGTAACTCCACCACCTTGGAGGAGAAGACTGAGGTCACAATCTTGGTGACTCTTCTAAGAGTCCCCCTGAACACAAAAGCTGCAGGAGTTCAGTCTACCTGACTCACCAAGTTCTGGAGACACAAGCCCTGGCCTTTCAGCACTTCCTGCCGTGAGCCAGGGAGTGGGAGCCGAGGAGGGTAAGGTAGAGGCTCGGGCTGGGTGCAAGCAGAGCAGCACATGGTGATTCTAACAAAACCTGTGCATTCCACCAGTTTCCAAGAAGATGGGGGTAAAGGCACTTGAGGAATGGGAGCCTTTTTAAAGACAGACCACAAAGGGGGCATGGATCATGAGTCTGAAGAAGCTGGGAGTGGGGATCCTCACCCCCTTGCAGATGGCCACAGCCTCCCGGGAAAGTGACTTGGGGTAGGTGACTGTTTGCTCCATGATGGCCTGAAACAGCTCCTCCTCATCTTCCCCATCAAAGGGTGGCTGTGGAAGTGGAGGAAATAAAGTCAGAGACCCTCCAAACTACTTTTTCCAAACCTTAATGCCCTCATCACCCACCATGAACACGACCAACGGAACCAACCACTGAACCCAACCACTCACTGCCACCAGAAAACTTCCCAGGAAGAGTAGACCAAACTCTCAAAGTTTAATTTCTCTGCAGTTTTTTGTTGTTGTTGTTGTTGTTGTTGTTTGGGGGTTTTTGGTCTCACATGCCTCAGTTCAATGCAGCTCACTGTCTGGCTTTGTTTATCTGATATGTCAATCAACAGGGTGTTAAATATGTAATATGCCATTTAAATAGAAGGGAGGAATACAGCAGGACAGACTGTAAATGCACTCTCCTGCTGAATGCACAACTCTGGGACAGGAAAGGCAACACCAAGGTGAGGGGTCTTAGTTTGGAGTCTAGGTGGTCTGTGTAGACAACTGGGGGGAGCATGTATTTCGGTAGGAAAAAAATGGCACTTTATCTTTTTAAGCTGCTAGCTGAGCATTAACATTTTCTCCAACTGTGAATGTAAGCAATAATCTCTGATAGCAGTAACTATATAACTTCATCACCAATAGAAACCACAGTATCTTATCATGAGAGTTGCAGGTACTTCAGAATATCAGTTTTCAGTCATTCCTACCTCCGGATATGTAAGATCTTCCTAAAACTGTGTATCACTGTTAGAGCTACTACTTAATGGATTGATTAAAAACAGCATATGTTCACATCCCAATTTTTAATATTTAGACAACTGTATATATTTAATTAAGTTAGATTCAATTAAATTATTAAAGTTTTGAAATCTATGTGATTGACTTTGTCATTCTATTATCTTATTTTGTGTACACGAGAACAATATTTTAAGAAGAAGCACACAGGCCTCCCCAGGCTAGTGGGGTCCCTGGCAACAAAAAAGGGAGGTGGTTACGCAGCCCCGCCTATGGTGAGACAATATTTCAGGACCCTGGACAACGCTGCCTGGGCTCAACGTCTGCCTGGCTGGGCACACCTCCTTAGACTTTTGACCTCCTTTCCACCTTGCTTTTCTTTTTTTTTTGGCGGACACAACATCTTTGTATGTGGTGCTGAGGATCGAACCCGGGCCGCACGCATGCCAGGTGAGCGCGCTACCGCTTGAGCCACATCCCCAGCCCCTCCACCTTGCTTTTCCTGAGATAAAGGCCACACAATGGGAGCACCCCACTGTGTTGCCTCTACAAAGCCAGCGTCTCCCCATCTTCCCCTTACCTGTCCCGCCAACATCTCATAGAGCAGAACTCCGAAGGACCACCAATCGACAGACTTCCCGTATGGCTGGTAGGCAATGATCTGGAGGGAGGCCCAAAGGCAAGGAATCATGATTTTTCTTTAAGAAGCCCAGGATTCCCCTGGCCTCGCTCTCGGGATCCCTACCCACTGCAAGTGCTGAAAGCACTTGAATTCTTCCCACTCTGAATATTTTGGCTAGAGCTCCACCCTTTGGAAAATTCATGAAACAAATTCATCTATTTAAAACATTCCTTTGCTCTCAAACAGAAAGACCACCTAAGGGCCAAGGCACAAGTTCCAGCCATCTAGAACATTTGGGTAACTGAACCTTGCCTTTGAATATCAGGAATGGGGCTAAATCTTGGAGACTAGAGAACACAGTCATCTA
Organism: Marmota marmota marmota; assembly: GCF_001458135.2. Taxonomy (NCBI): domain Eukaryota; kingdom Metazoa; phylum Chordata; class Mammalia; order Rodentia; family Sciuridae; genus Marmota; species Marmota marmota. The sequence goes on from NW_026000207.1 coordinate 2,904,816, forward strand.
AGGTATTATTTTAAAAATAGATGCTCCTGTCCCTGAAGAATTCTGGCTTTGGTGAGACAGAGCGACCATCAGGAACATGTATTTCTCTAATGTTCCACAGGTGATTCTGTTACCAACCAGGTTTTTGATGGGCATTAGCATTCATCAGTTGAAAAGATCAAGGGACAACACCCCCAACACAAGCTTCTCACCAACCTAGAGAAGTTAGGGACACACAGCACCCATCTGCATGCACACCAGAACATGAACTCCAGCCCCTTCACAAAGCCAGAGCGATTCTCTGCCCACTGAGAGTACTTGAGGAAGTGCAGCTGCTCTCCAGGACTCTTAGGGGTGTGACCCTTCCCTCTGAGAGTGGCAGAAGAGCAGCCCACTGAGATCAAAGAGCCATGGCCCCTAGGTTCAATCCCCAGCACCTCAGAAACAAAACAAAACAAATCCATGTGCAAAACGCACCAGAGAGCTTTCCTCCAGTGAATTCCCCAGCTGGAGTACACAGGAGAGGACAGCCTCAACGCACGCATAGTATTCTTAGGGGACAGGCCCCTGCCCACACAAAGTACCCTAGAAATAGTCTCCACTCCTTAGGATGATCCAGGCCCTACTCACTCACCATTCCTACCAGCTGGTGCCACTGCCTTCCAACATCCACCCACCCGTGCTGCTCACGCTGCCTATTTAGAGACCCAGCTCCTCCACTTAGAGTGCTCAGCCAGCAGGCCTTCCCATGCAGACCCTGGAGGGAGACCTCACCTGCTTCCAACACCCACAGGCCCCTGGGCACCACCCTCTGTGAATACTACACAGCCACACCCACCAAGGGAGGTCAGAATGTGCCCAAAGCAGCACTTTAAACTCCAAGGTTACCTCAGGGGCTATGTAGTCCGGGGTCCCGCAGAAGGTGCGGGTTGTGGTCCCAGGGAAGACGTTCTCCTTACACATGCCAAAGTCAGTGATTTTGATGTGTCCTTCAGCATCCAGCATCACGTTGTCCAGCTTCAGGTCCCTGGAGGATGAGGGGAGGAGGAGGAATTGTGGGAAGGGCTCAGTTCAGCAGGCTGTAGCCCTAATCCCTTCCCCTCGAAGGCCAGACATCCCTCCAAGGAAAGTCCTGGGGCTGACCTGTAGATGATGCCCTGATTGTGAAGGAAGAAGAGGCCAATGGCGATTTCAGCTGCATAGAACCTGCAAAGTCAGTGTGAAGTTGGAAGGTCACTGGACCTAGCCCTACCACCCTCCCCTCCCTTCTTTCTTAGCTGAGACTCACGCTGCATGGGGCTCCTTAAACTTGCCCAACTGCTGAATGTGGTACATCAAGTCACCCCCGGTGACATACTCCATCACGAAATACAGGCGGTCCTGGGGAGGAGTGGGCAGGGCTTAGAGGCAGGGACACAAACATCTGGGATAGGAAAAGCCCTTTGCTCCCCACTCAGGGCAAACATAGAGGGCTCTGGATCCACCCAGCCAGAAATCCAGAGCAAGTGGCCACCCCAACACGAAGGGCCCTAAGTTTCTAATCCCGCCTCCTCATAATCTGCATGGCCCAGTCCTCCCTTCTTATACCTATCAGATGATCTGGTGCCAGCTGTCCCAGAATTGAACACTAAGGCTCACACACGGGACTGAAATTCAGGCACACCAAAACCTCTTTCCACATCCAGCCACCCACATGTGTAATTCTGGCTACCTATGACCAAAGGTGGTAAGGCTTCACCTGTACTTGTTTTTTAATCCAGGAAGCTGGTCATACCTCCCCAAACCCTGAAAGTCAAACCCCTTGCTCCATGCCGTAGTCTCAGGGAATTACCCGTTTCTGACCTATCCTTCATTTAGAACACACCTACTCCTGTGCTCAAAGATCCAGAGAGCTGGCTATATGTGCTCAGAACCAAGCTTGCCAGGGGCACAGGTATCCTGGCCGCGCCCACTCTGGATCCCATCCCCTGGCCACCCTCCAAGCATGGCATCCATTCCAAGCATGCCCAGGAGTCCACCGTCTGGCCATGCCCACTCAAGAATGAGTAAGTTTCCTTTTCCTTGCCCTAAACTCAGAATCCCAAAGCAGACAGCAAATCCATCCAAAGGGGGGAGAGGCAAGGTCTCTGGGCCAGACTCTGTCCCCTCCCTCCTCACCGGGGTCTGGAAGGTGGAGTGGAGCTGGGTGAGGAAGTGGGGCCGGCCGCCAGGACCTCGGCCCCCCAGTGCCAGCACGCGTTTCTCCACCAGAGTACAGTCCACGTCGTCGTCCTGCACGATCACGTCCTTTTTCAGGATCTTTATGGCATAGAGCTCGTCAGAGCCCCTGCGCTCGGCCAGCATCACCTACAGACAGCGATCCAGAAAGGGCAGTCCATTTGGGGAACTCAGGGGTGCAGGACCTTGCCCCATCTCCTAGCAGGGACACAGAGAATGGGGTCCCAGGTACCTTCCCCTTTCCTAAGCGGTGGTCCCCTGACTTTGCTCCCATGCCCTTGAGGAAATGTCCATACCTTTGTACCTCTTCCCTCCAGGAACCCAAGCAACCCCACCAAAATCCATTTGGGAACATGGGAGCCCCATCTCTCCCCACCCCTGCTTCTCACCTAAGGATCAGAAATCCAGCCTCCCCACAGACATCCTCCCCTTCCCCCAGAACCCCAGAAATCCAACCTTCCCAAAACTGCCTTTTCCTAGGACCATGAGGAAGCTGAAGTCAGAGATGTGCAGACGTCCTTGGCCGGCCCCAAAGAAGCAGCGTTTGGGGTCTGTGGGACTAGGGGATGGGGATGGGATGGGAGAGGAAGAGGGGCCCATCCGCACTCTCTGCGAGAAAAGGGAGAATGAGGTCCGGAGGTAGTCAAACCCAGACAGAGGTAGGAAGAGGCCCCTGAGATGCCAGAATGAGAGGGTGGGGAGAGATAAAGACAGGAAAGGGTGCCACTCCTCCCACCCTGCGCTTGGCCGAGGAGCTTTCTCTGACACCCCACATCCCGAGCGCTTGATTTATTGTTTAACACTTACGCCACCTCTGGGAAACCTTGCCGTCATCCCCATTTTACAGAAGAAGAAACCAGGGAGAAGAGGTTAAGCAATCTGCCCAGAGTCAGAGAGGGCAGGAACCTGGCCAGCCATCGGACCCACGCTGTTCATCTCTGTGATCTTGCTGCTCTCAGCCTCTCAGCCTGAATCCCTTAGACAAGGGGCCCCACTCCTGAGAATCTGCATTTCTAACAGGTCCCAGGAGGCCCTGCATGCTGCTGGCCTGGAGACCACCTGGGCTCTGAGCTGCCAGAGCTTCTGCACCTCCTCCTGCCCCTGCCTCCAGGAGGGTCCCCTAGTGAATGGCTGCCTCGGCTTCTACACTGTCCCTGTCTGTCGCGCGGCTCTTTCTAATGCACTCTCTGCTCGGCAGGCAAAGGGACCAATTTAAAAATAAATAAACCAGGTCATGTCTCCCCTATGCTTCCAACCTTCTAACGGCTTCTCCCTGCATTAGGGTTTCATTCCATGTGGCTTCACGGGTCCCTCCTCCTTCATGTTCAGCCACCCCGGCCTCAGATGCACTGTCCTCCCTCCCCCACAGGGATGCCCCGCCCAGTCTTCCTTCCGCTCCCCTGTCCTCCTAGCTCTCTCTCAAGCATCCTTTGGACCTTGGCTCAGGCCTTCGGAGGCTTCTGCAGATTGCTTTAAAGGGGTCAGTCGCCTCTCATGGTCTCTGCTACTGTGGACAGCTCCTTCATAGCCCTGGTCATTTGCCTCTCTCTGTGTGCCTATCTGCTCACACCATGGGCCAGCCCCCTGCGGCAGGGGTCTGTTTTGTTCTCCAAGATGCAGTAGCAGTTCCTGGGGCATAGCTGCAGCTGCACAAGGTGTAGTCTTGTGCAGAAGCGCAGTCTGACCTCCTGGATTCGGACTAACACTGCTGAGAAATCTCCATAGCTTCCCTAGGATACTGGGACAACAGGAGTGACCGCCAGGGCAGCTACTAAGAGCAGGTGTATTCACATATGCAAAGCACCCAGAAGGTGCCTAAAGTGTGAGAAAGGCTGCTGTGTTTGCCATGGCCCGGATACCCACAGGACACCCAGCCTCCTTAGGGGCTGGCGCCTGTGGAAATGCATTGGTAATATTAATCCCTGCCCATCACTGAGTGGCAAAGGATACCACAGGCACATCTGCCTTATCAGTGATATTTATGGACTACAGAATTAATAAAATCCAAAGGTAGAATTCAAAGAAAACTGTACACACTATACATGCATACATTTTATTTTGTTTTGCTTCGTGTCCCTAATCTCTAATTTTCTAAGGAAACTATTAACGCCCAAAAGGCTAAGAGAGCAAGATTAGATAACAGGTTCTAGACTTGGGTACTTCAGGACAAATCACCCCAAGCCACACCTCCCTCCACTGTCACTCATGACCTCTCTACTTCAGGCATATGCCATCTCCAACTTCCTGCCACCAGGCCTCTGCCCACTATCCGCCAGGTGTCTGCAGACCACACCTTCTCAGCTGCAGGCACAGGCAGGTGTTATGCATACCCATACCACCATGCGGCTGCTGAAGGACTCTGGGAAAAAGGCTCTGCCTCTCTGGGCATGGATTTCCTCCCTCTGTCCTTCCTTCAATGCAGCCAGTGCTCAAATTTCACAACGCAAAAGAGCCAGTGGAGGAATGTGCTTAGTACACAGATAGTCTCACTTAGTAGGTCTGCAAAGAGGTGAGAAACATGCTTTTTGAAGCAAATGCTCCTCTAATTCTGATGCAGGTGACCACAAACACAACCAGAACCCTGGTGGGAGCTGCTCTAAGAGCCCAGGAAGGATTAGCTGTGCTGCTGCTGTTGAATCTCACCTGTCCTGCAGCTATCACCTAAGTGCCGCTTCTTCTGGGAAGCCTCTGGGCCAGGTGTTGGGCTCCTACCACAGCCTGTGGCCACCCACTCCCACCCCCTGCTAACAACCCCTGACAGCCCCTCTGTCCTCGTGACTTGTGCAGCAGCCTGGGCAGCGCGAAGCTTCCCCAGCAGTTCCCATCCCCTTGCTTGGTTACAAGATCTGGCGAGAGGGTGCTGAGCGGACGGAGGCCTTGGGAGCCAGAGGCCCAGTGCACTTACTGATCCTCAGCTACAGCCCAAGTCTAGCAGTCTTCTTCCTGCTTCCACCTTGCCTTCTGCGGCCTGCATGCTACACCAGGGCAGTCACCTGTTACAACCTCAGTTGGCTCAGCTCAGCCCTCTCTGGCTGCTCCATGCCTTCCCCCTCACCCAGGGCCATCCTGGAGAGATGAGCAGGCATCCCTTCCCTCTCAGCTCCACCTCCTCCCCCCTTCCTCTGCTCAGGCTTCACTGTCCAGGCATCCTGACCTGCTCTGGCCTCAGGACCCTTACATGTGCCCATCCCTCTGCCTGGGAGGCCCTTCTCCCAGAGGTCCCTGAGGCTCACTCCTTCACTTCCTCTTGGTCTTTGCCTGAGAGCCACTTTCCCGGGGAAGCCCACTGCCTACTGAGAACCTCCCCAGCAGCATTCCCTGCCCTCCCTAATGCTCATATTCCTTCTTTTCACTTGCCACCTGTCACCTTTTACACATGACCATGTACTTATTTATTTGGGTTCATGTCTTCCCCCCAGTGAAAGCCCCAGGAGGGGAGGACTTTTTCTGTCTTGTGCAGAACCAGGCTTTGCACATGGAGATGCTCCACAAAATGTTCTCTGACACAGGAGCTGGAGAGAGAGCCTGCCTGCCCCTCCAGGCTCTGGGGAGCTGCCCCCACTCTCCAGGCTGTGCCCCCTCCCCAGGGCCTGAGCCACCTCCATTTTCAAACACACATCCCCTTGTCCTGGCCATCTCAGGCTGCCTCCTTGTCAGAGAACCACCTGCTTCTAATTCAGGACAGGGCCTGGCGCATGCCATGCCTCAGGAACTACTGCTCTAGGACTGGGTGAGCAAAGGCAAAGGCGGAGGGCCCCAGCCACTGAAAGATGGAAAACCCGAGGGCCAGGTCAGACCTCAGTGCCTCAGGAAAGCCCTCCTGGCCACCCACCCACAGGCTGGCTCATGGCCTCTTCCAGGCCTCTCCAGTACCCCCAGCCATCTCTAATTTAGCACACCTTCCTTTATTTAAGTATCTGTGGCAAGTCTCTGCCTGAGGACACTGGGATTATTCTGCAATCACTGCATGTACCTGGCACAAAGTATGTGCTCAACCTATGTGTGCAGAACTCAAGGTGGAGATCAGGGGAAGGAGGGGTAGGTAGAAAGAGGAAGAGGAAAAGCAGGTCTCATTCAGAGCCCGGCTATACTCACCTCATACAACTCCAAGGGGTAGTTACAGGCCTAGGGGAGAAGAAAGCAGAGTCAGGGCCCCAAGAGAGCAGGTGATTGCCCAAGACTGGGGACCAGGGCCCCTGATACCCATAAGTTGTGGGGATGAAGAACTACAATTCCCATCAGGCCCTGGGGCTAGAGCCCCCCAGAAGGGCAGAAGAAGGAGCCCCCAGTGTCTTCTGGGAATTGTAGTCCCAGGACCAGAGGGCAACCAGTGGGAAGAGGGCAAGGCCAGCTCTGAGCTGGGGGAGGCTGGGCTGTGCTCCCCTGGGGAAGCCGTCCAGGTACCTCGAACTTCTGGAGGAGGCTGCAGTTGTCAGCATCGGCCACCGGCACATTGTAATATTCGCCCTCCTCCTGGTTCAGTAACTTGTACCTGACATACAGACGGAGACCAGGGCCGGGCAGGGGTAGGGGAAGCAGGGCACCCATGGGAGAGGCAGAGACAACCAAAGGGAAGAAAGAGACACAGAGCGACAGACACAGAGATGGAGAGAAAGAGTGAGATAAGGAGGGGGGAGAGGGAGGGTAGGGGAGAGGGGAAAGAGAAGAGGAGGAGGAGGAGGAGAAAGAGGAGGGGGAGAGAGGAGGGAAAGAGAGGAGGAGAAAAGAGAGGAGGAGGAGGAGGGAGAGTGCTTCGAGGTGGAGGGGATGACGGTGGTCTGGAGGAGAGACCACACATGGATGGAGAAGGTGATCCTGAGTGTGCCCGGCCCTAGCCCTCCTCCTCACCAGCCATCCACGGGTGCCTTCAGCAGTTCGGAGACACCAAAGGACATGGCCCCCATGAAGTCATTGCGGGAAGTCCGGTCCCAGTCCCACACTTCCACGCTGAGCCTGCGCTCCACATCCCCCGGCTTCAGGTTGCTGCGGCAGGAGAGGGGCAGGGTGAGGGGTGGCCATTTCCTACTCATGCAGCCACCTCCGCCCTTTACAAGGGAGTCTCTCCACCCTGGCTGGTGGGGCCCACATAAACCTCCAGGACTCGCAGTAGCTGTCCCTCCCTGCTGACCTCTAGGCCCTTTCCCATCCCTGTCTCTTGGTCTCTCCCTCCCTGAGTCTCTGTCCTATCTTTATGGCTTCTCTTGGTGCCCTGCCACTCCCCCCCCCCNCCACTCCCCCCACCCTCCCTCCCTGTCCTGTCTTTGGACTCACACCTCTTCTCCTGAGACCTCTTTCTCTCTCTGGGTCTGTGCCTCCCCTGGTCTTTTCTTCCTAGTGACCGCCTCTGGCTGTTCCTCTCTCTCCTGAATCCTTTCCTCTTTGTCTCCTCTAGACTCTCTGGATCTCCTTTGTCTCTAGGTCTGCCTCTTTCTCTGGTCCCCTCCCCACCTGTCCCAACCACCTCTTGAGTATCTGTGAGTCTCTCTGTCTGTCCTCCAATCTGTCTCTTGATGGTGCTCTCTCTTCTCTGTGGCTGTCTCTAAACTTGAGGGCTTTTCTCAGCTTCTGTATCTCCATTCCCCTCCCTCAATCATTCCATTCCTTTGTCCTACCACCTTCTTTTGCCCCTGCTTGGGAGAGTCTCTCTATCCTAATACTTCTCTCAGCTTCTCTCTGGGATTTTCTGGCCACCAGGACCCTTAGATCGTCATCTGCCAGTCATCATAGCCTCCCCAGCACCCCAGCTCACAATACAAAGGTCTCATTCCACACAGGGTTTAGCGTGGCTTTCACTGTCCGCGTCTTCTGTTTTGTCAGGTTCCGAGGGTCTGGGATGAGCTTCAGTTTCACATAAGGATCAGACAGACCGTTGGGGTCCATAGGAATGAGGTTACGGGCCTCACCAACTGAAGCACAAATGGGGGGAGGGGGTCACTTGAGTTAGAGGCCCAGGAAGAGGCTCCTAGCCCTCTTCAGTCCAATCAAGAACCCCAAGCTCCTGGGCTGTAGCCTAGCACACGTGAGGCACTGGGTTCTATCCTCAGCACCACATAAAAACAAATAAAATAAAGGCATGTTGTCCATCTACAACTACATTAAAAAAAAAAAAAAGAACTCGGAGCCCCGACTTTTCTCACGTCCCTCACCTGCCAGAAGCCCAGGCAACCAGGCTCTTTCCTCAACCATTCATCCAGAAATCGGACCCCAGGTCCTCCCACATCCAGCCCTTTCAAGGGTTCTGATCCCTAGAAGTTGCAAGAGCCAAGGCAGGAAGCGGGGGGCCAAGCTGGAAGGGAATGGCTGAGCCGAGGCGCGCGCGGGTGGGCGTGGCCTCACTGTTGTGGGCGTGACCTCACGGTTGAGGGCGTGGCTTCAGTGCTGTGGACGTGGGCCAGCACGGTGAGGCTCGGTCACAGCCTCACGTCTGGGAGGGAGTGGGGCCTCACCAGTCACGTGGATCTCGTCGGCCGTCGGGGCCCGGATTTCTAGCTGTAGGCGCCCACGGCGCTCAGTGTGGTCCACCCCACACAGCGAGGGCACGCTCCGCACACAGCGCCGGTGCACGTTCATCTCGCAGCCTGGCGGGATAAAACTGGGGGTAGCACAAGCCCATCCCAGGTCCCACACCGCACCCGGCATTTCCCCAGCCCTGACCCTGGCTTTGAAGGGGCCCGGACGCGAGCAGTCAGCAGCGGGCACTCACAGGAGCACTTCATGCCCTGGTGCACCAGTCCGTAGAGCAGGGAGCCGCAGTGGTCGCAGAAGGTGGGACTGCTGTAGCTGTGCAGGCGGAACTTGTGCTTGTTCCGGGGGTCCTGGGCGGAGGAGAGTCGCTTAGGGGGGCTTAGGGGTGGGGAGGGCCCCCCAGCAAGAGGAGGATTTTTTATCTCCTTTTGCCTTGTTCTCTGCCTGCCATCTACTCATTTGGGGCTACAAATATTCACCAGGCGCCTACTGTGCGCCAGGCACTGTTCTGGTTAACAGGACTCAGCATTGAACAAATAAAAAAAAAAAAAAAAAAGCTCTCTGCTACCTGGAGTTTGCTTCCTAGTGGAAGAAGGCAGAGTATAAACACAGTAAATAAAATAAGTAGTGTGGTGGACAGTAATAGATGCTCTAGAAAAAAAAAAAAAAAACAAACAGCAGGGATAAAGACTGCCAGAATTTGGGGGGGCTGAAATTTGAAGTGGAGTGGTCAAAGGAGCCCTACTAACAAAATGGCAGTTGGGCAGAACTTGAAGGTGGGGACTTCTAACATTTTTGGAGAACTTGTGGGCTGTCCTGAACCCCAGGATCCTTTCCTGATAGCCTTAGTGTCTGCTCTCTGGGTGGACTGTGTTTTTCCAGACTCAATGGGATAGGGGTGGTGACCCCTCAGTTATGGCAGGCACCCAGGAGACCTGAATGAACTAGCATAGAACACCCAGGAGGACTCTGGATGTCAGGTGTGCTCAATGTCATGGTTCTGGCCGTAGTGATCGGTGTGGTTATTACTAGTAACGTTGCTGCCAGTCCTGTGTAGTCCTGAGTTTAAATGAGAGCTTGTGACTGTGCAAAGCCATTCCCAGTCTTGAGCCTCAGCATCCTCCTCTGTCTAATGGAAGTAAGCAATTCACAGCTTGAAGCAATGCTAACTTTTCAGAGTCATTTCCACAGGAATTTAGAACACCTACGCCGCATCTCCTACCAGCCCCCCAAACTTCTACCCCTAGGACAATGTTTGGTTGTTAAATAACTTGATATTTTTCTTTTTCTAGGAATTCATTGAAAGAATTGTCATAGGGAAAAATTTACAACAGTCTTGGCCTTTATTTTAGCAAGGTTTCTATTTTGAATATATATATTTGGGTTGGGGGAGGGAGTTGGAAATGGCCATGATCTCCTTCAAGGTTCTGGGCCTCTAACTCCAAAGGTTCTTGCCACCCTAAATAAGATGCCTGTGCCAGGGTGTGTGCTGGGTGGGGTAGGGACAGTTCTCAGCAGGGTGCCTGACACAAGCTATCCACTGACAGAAGCTTTTAGTCTCACAGTGAAGGTCCTTGCTAAAAGAAGTCAGCACAGAGCCTCCGGTTAGGCAGATCCAGGTCTGAGTCTTGGTCTGAGTCATTACCTGGCCCTGGGCCTCCCCACGACCAGCCCTTTTAGGACCCTAGGTTCCCTACTGTAAAATGGGGGCCATGAGCCCTTCCTGAAAAGGATTCATGAGGACCAAGTGAAATCATGCTTCCAAGCCCTTGGCATTTCTAAAGCCTTGATCCGTTTACTTACAACAAGATCAAAAGCATTAAGAAGCACAGAGAGAGAGAGAGAGGGGAGCAGAAGAAAGACTTCCTCCTCACTGTTCATCCTGTTTCCTCTCTGATGATAACACTTTCAGCAATGATAATAATAAATAATATTTTGGTTCTAGGTTCCAGATACCATCCATGAGTATCTGACTCACTGAAACCTCAGAATTATTCCATAGTGGACACAATTAACACCCCCACCTTACAGATCAGGAACTTGAGATCAAGTGGTAAGTTCCTTGAGGAAGGCTGCAGAACCAGAATGTGGCAGGGCTATGATCCCCTGCTTGGACGGGGACGGAACACTTCAGCTAACCTTACTGGCTGTGGAGATTCAGTTCTACTCCATGTCCAGAGACCTCGGTGTGTGCACAGGATGAGCACTGCACAGACCGAGCCAGGGCTGGTGGAGGTGGGCAGGTGGCCAGAACACACAGGCGTGTGGGCTGCGGCGTTCTATGAGGTCTCACCGCTATGTACTTCAACAGCCTGACCAGCTGGCCAGCTGTCTCCCAGGCTTCTGTGGATCTTTCTCTCTTTGCCTATCGTCTAATCACAGAGCGGTCACCCACCTGTGTCACACCCTGCACGTGTCAACCCACCGGCTTCAGGGAACTGTCAACACAAGCCAGGGACATCTGTCTAGATTTGTGCTGTCCCACTCAGTAGCCACTAACCACATGTAGCTCTTTAAGTTTAAGTCAGTTGGAATGAAATGGAATGGAGACCCCTGCCCCTCAGTGGAAGCAGCCCTATTTCATGTGCTCACTAGTGCACGTGGCTGACGGCCACCTGATAGCAAACAGGACACTTCTGTCATTGAAGAGCTCTACTAGCCAAGGCTAGGTCATCAGCCCTGTTTTACAGAAGAGGAAACTGAGGCTCAGAGAGGAAGTGGAGGGGCTGGGAGGGGCATCCAGAGTTGACAGTTGTTGTCAGCCCCTGAGAGGGAGAGGGGCAGGGTGGGAGGCTGTGTGGACCGGAGTGTGTGCACATGTGCAACTGCACTGGGCACGTGTGGGTGTGTGTCGCAGGGTCTCTGGGCCGCCCTCTCTCAGCATCACTAAGGGTCCAGGATCCACCATTTCCTATTTTAGCTTCTCTCAGTACCTGCGTGTCTGCCTCTGATTCTCGGCCTGTCTCTCTGTGTCCAGAACTACCCGGCTCCCCTCTATTGCTTTCTCTGTTCCATTTCTCTTTCTCTTTCTGAATCAATCTCTTGTGACTTTCTTTTCCTGTATCTCTGTCCCTTTTTCTATCTTATCTCAAGGTATCAAGGTCCAAATTGACCTCTCTGTTCCTCAGGCCTCATTTTCTTAAATCCCCCTACCTCTGGATTGTAGCCTACCCCCTCCAGTGCTGGTCTTTGGTTTCTTCACCCCTGCCTCCTCTCTGTCCCCCACCTGTGTCCCTGGCCTGTCCCAGGCCCCCTCACATTCCCCCTTTCCAGGCCAAGGGCAAAGAATCTGGGCCAGACTAGCTCCCCCTATCTCTTCAGCCCCCCTCCCCTACCAGCCTTAAAAATAGCAGGAGAAATTGGGACGGACGCCGAGGGGGTGAGGGCGGGGGTGCGGCTTGAGGAGGAAGAACCAGGTGTCCGGACACTCACATCCGTCTGGGGGCCCTTCCCAGCGCCTGGACACTCGAAGGTCACAAATTCGTGGCATCGTCGATGAACCACAAAGCTGCAGACTGAAGGTGAAAATCATAGAGACACAGAGGCAAGGAGAGATGGGAAGATCCAGAGAGACCCCCAACAGTCACAAAATTGGAAAGAGACTCAAAATTCTGACAGAGACAACCACACAGAGAAGATTCCAGCATACAGAGTCCAACAGATAGAAAATCAGAAGAGAGACCCTGGGCCGGGGGAGGGGAAACCAAGAATGTTCTCAGAGATGCAGAGAATCAGACTCAGAGCACAGAGCCCCCAGTGTGCAACCACAGCCCAAGGGAGACAGGGAGAAAGAAAGCAGCCTTCCACGGACCCACAGACCCCAGCCCACAGATGCAGATAAGAAAGCCAGGAGAGAGGCAGACAGATTTAAGGAGAGAAAACACAGAAATATCCTCAGACACAGCGGAGAGTGGCAACTTGGGCAGAAGTGAGTCTGGGGGCGCTGCTCCGGCCCGCCCCCCACCCTGACTCACTCTGTTCTCAGCAGTGGCAGCTGGTGCTTTAGGACTCGCCCCCCTTTCCGCCCCCCAGAACTGCCGGCCGGCTGGGCCCCCACCCGCCCATCCTTGACCCCACCCGGCCTGCCCCTGCCTAGAATGGCGTTGTCATGGTGATGGCTGCCTGGGTGGGGGGGCTCTGACTTTGCATCTCCAGCCCCTTCCCCCTTCAGCTCCCCTTTTCCAAATCTCCCTGTTCCCATGGCAACAGATTCTCCAAATATCTGTCCCCACCTGGAGCCGGCCGAGGGAGGGGCCCCCAGCACCACCTCCGCGGTGGCCCTGCCATCAGAACTCCCTCCCCACCACAGGCTGTGTCTCTGCCACACCCCCCGCCCCGGGCTCCCCCGCGCCTCTCTGGGGACCAGAGAACACGTGTGTCAGCAGCCTCAGCTGAGAAACCCCAGCCTCCACCCTCGGGGGTCCCAGCAGTCCAGGTCCCGGCTCTTACCTTGGCACTGCAGGCCCTGTTTTCCAATTCCCCTGGAAGAGCAAGGACCTGAGGTCAGCGCAGGGAAGGGTGGACCCTCCCACCTCTGAGAGCCATTGGAAGTCTGAGGTCTTGGCCTCCGACCTGCAGTTCTGGGCCCAGGTAGCTGAGCCCCAGCCGCCTCCCCTTCTAGAAGCCAGAAATTCTGGTCCAGCCCCTCCTCCTTCAGACCCTGGATTCCAGCCCCCGCCCCTCCTCGCTCAGACCCAGGGGTCCGGACCCTAGGTTCCCACCCTCCTGGAACCCAGGAGTCGGGGCTGCAGCCCCTCTGTGCTCCTCCCTCGGAGGTCTGTGTGACACAAGTCTACACCTCCAGTCCCCTCCTCTCTCGGCCCCCAGCCCCTTCCCTCACCAGATGAAGTCGGTACAGTGGCTGCAGAAGGTTGGCTGCTTGAAGAAGCGAGCGGTGAACTTGTGGCTCTTGACTTCGTGGACAACCTTCTGCCTCAGGGCCCCCTTTCTGCAAAACAGGGGTCGGGGTCCCCCCTCTGAATCGCCTCCGCCGGGGCCCAGACCCGCCATGGCCCCAGGAATGCAGCAGGGACCAGGACCCTGCCTTTCTGGGGAAACAGGTGTACTGGAGAGGAGCGGGGACTCGCGAGATCCCGAGGTGGGCAGGAGAGGGGCGAGGCACCGCCAGGTGCGCAGCGCAGGCAGGAGCGGCACCCCCGCCTGCCCCGCCTGGGGCAGCGGGCGGGTGCGGGAGAGCAGAGCCCGGGCGCCGAGGAGCCGGAGGCACGGGCGGCGGCGGGAGCTTGGGCTCGGCACCTGCTGAAATGTGGGAGCCCCGGGTGGGGGGAGGCGTTGCCATGGCGACCGAGGGGCGGGGTTTCTGCTTAAAGGCGCCCCCCTCCCTGAGACATGGGTCGAATGCCCTCCCTTTCCCCTACACGTGCACACACCCACTCCGTGAATTGGCTGCGGGGAGAGGGCATTCTCTAAGCCTTGTCCCCGACAATCTGTTATCCTGATCGGCTCCCTTTTTCTTCCCACCCAGTTGCCTTGGTGTGTCCGGTTCGCCCCCTGCATCTCCCCTCGGGTCTCCGTCTTTCTGACGGTGTCACTCTGAGTCAATCAACAAACTTTCTGCTTAGTGCTGAGAATCCAATGGTGGACAGAGATTTGGTGTATTACTTTCTCCCATGCTACTGGAGTCTCTTTTTTTCCCACGATCTGTGAATTCTTTTTCTATACGTCTCTCTCTGGAAGCGTCTCTTCCTCTTGACTTTGTCACTTTCCTTCTATTCGTGAAGATTCATATTCTCAATTTTCTCTCCCTTTCTCCCCCTCCCTCTCTCTCTCTCTCCCCCTTTCTCCCTAGATCTGTTTTCCTTTGCCTGTCCGAGAACGTCTGTTTCCATTTCTCTCTTTCTTGGGCTGTGTGTCTCCATCAATGCCTGTCACCTCTCTGGGTCTTAGTGTTAGGAGGATCAGTCTCTGCCCCTCTCTCTGACTGTTCTTGCCTCTCTTCTCTCTCCCACATCCCTGCCTTTATACCTGCCTGTCTGTTTCTCTTTATGGCTAATCTGTTGGGCTTGCCTCTTTCTCCTCAATCTGTGGTTTAATGTTTCTCTTTGCCTGTCCTTCTCTGGTTCTGTCAATCTCTCTGTCGCTAGGGAAAAGCTCTGAATATTTGCCTCTGTCTCTCCTCCCCGTATCTCTTTGTGATTCAGCGTCTCTCCATTTTCTCTTCTCTGTCCCTTTCCCTCTGATCCTCTATTTGTCCCTCTGGCCCTGTGACTCTGTTTCTGGGGCTCACTCCTCTGTAGCTCCCTGGGAATCAATGTCCTGGAGGTTGCTTCTCCATGTCTCTGGCTCTGGTCATCTTGATCTCTGGGGGTGGTTCCTCTCCACCTGTGTCTCCCTGAGTGATTCCATCTCTGGGGTTCTCCCCCGTTGTCTCCCTAGGACTATTCATCTCTGGGGGTCGCCCCCGGCCCCAGTACTCTGTCTCTGGGGGTCGCCCCGCCCACCATTCCCGAGTGTCCAGCCCCAGGACTCTCCGTCTCTGGGCGTCGCTCCCCGAGTCTCCCTGGGAGTCCGTGCACCCCGGTTGCCGGCTGCGCGCATCTTCCCCGCTCCCCCTCCGCTGGGCGGTGTCCTCCACTCGCGCGCGCTTCCGGGTCGGGGCACGCGGAGGCCGCACTGTTGCCAGGACAACCAAGGCCCGCCCCGGGCTGCGGGCGCAGTGCACCCTGGGACCTGCAGTCCGCGTCGCGCTCAGGCTGAGCCCGGGCGCGGCCCCGGACCTTCCTTTCCCGGCGAGCCGCGCGCGGTGGGCGGGGTCCCGCAGGCGCCGCTGCCCGGTTCTGAGCGCTCCCTGTGGAGGCGTGGGTCCTCTGCCTTCGCCCCAGCTCCAGGATTTCGGCTGGCAGACCCTGGAGACTGGACTAGGAGCCCCTCCGCCTTCTAGGCCAGCGGCCTCGGCCCTTTCCCGAGTGCCCAACGCTTTCCCCGCCCCCGTGGTGACGGTGAGAGCTATTCTTTCTGGTGCCTTCCGGAGGCCGGGGCAGGGGAGGGGAACGAGACGCCCTCTGAGAAGGCGGCTGGGTGCAGGTCGGACTCCCGCAGAGATGAAGCGGCTTTGCATTACCCAAAAGGAATGTGCCCTACTTGGCCCTACCCCGCCTTCTTCCAAACTTTTCAGTATCTCTTCCTAATTGCTTTTGCAGGTGTAAGGGCACAAAGGAGGTTGCGTGATTTTGGAGTTTTCCTAGATATTGTCCTCAGTTTGGGGAACCAGGACCTGTGGGACAGAGGTTCACGGCAGGAGTAATACACTCAATCAGGGTGTGTGGTCAGGCGCACCCAGCAGATAAGACCATGGAGCTGATGATAGCAGGAATGTTGGCAGGCTCAGAACCTGAAGGCCTTGAATGCCACTGAGGGTTTTTGATAGCACCTGTAGGCACGTGGGGTGAGATGTGGAAGGATTTCAACAGGAGAAGGCAGGATCAGCTATGGATGTTGGGAAATTCTCTGAGGCTAGGGAAGGCCAGAGGTAAGAAGGTCAAGGAGGCTGGGGCAGTAGCTCAGGTGGGGAACAGATGTAAATGGTACTTAGAAGGAATAGAGAGTGTTTTAGACCAGGTGCTTGGGTTCTCAGCTCTGAGAGTCTGTGGCTGGGCAGGGAACCTGGGAGGAAGAGTTGATGTTGGAGAAAAGATGCTGCACTCAGTGGGACATTGTATTTCTGAGGTGCTGAAGGGACACCAAGGAAGGGAAAATCTTGTTCATTTTTAATCCCATCCAGCCCTCCTGGCTTGGGGAGGAATCCAGAAGACCCAGATTCTACTAGTGTTAGCTTTGTTTTTTTGGCAGGGGAGAGGGTGCTGGGGGTTGAACCCAGAAGTGCCTTACCACTAAGCCACATCCCCAGCCCTTTTTATTTTTTGAGACAGGGTCTCACTAACTTGCTTAGGGCCTTGCTAAGTTGCCCAGGCTGGCCTTGAACTTGTGATCCTCCTGCATTTAGTTGCTGGGATTAAAACACCCTGCACAGCTAGGTTTTTTGGATGTGGCCAGGATCATCTTGGCTCCAACCTCCTCCTCCATCAGACTGAGAAATCTGTCTGGACCTCACCACTCTCCTGGAGTCCTCCCCAGAAATAAAGAAAGCACAAGTTCTCCTTTTATCTTTATATTGAGATTTTTATAAAGAACATTATGGATGTGGGAGTGGGGAAGGGACAAGGCTTCTATGACTGACAGCACAAGCTATTGGAACCAAAAGCTCCAGGGAATTAAAAAAAATAAAATATATATTTATACATTTATATATCACATTATGCATGTGAGTCCCAGAGAAGCAGGAAGCAGCAGCAAGAAGCATCTAGCACACAGAAACACACGTGCACATGCACCACACTCAAGCAATGCCATCCCTCTGGCTATGGCAGCAGCAATCCCCATTCCCCACCCACCCAAAAAGAAAAGAAAGCTGAAAAGGAACTTCGATCTGGAAGAATAGGGCTACCAGTAATTTCTGCCCTCATGACCAGAAAAAATTAAAAAAAAAAAGGAAAGAAAAACCCAGGCATATGTTGCCTTTAAGGCTGGCAGTGGCCATTTTATTCCCATCCCTGCCAAGGCAGGACGTGTTATTTTTAACACTGAGGACCACATCACTGCCCCTCACAAATACATCAGATGGTCATCTTCAAGACCATGTGGTTCTTGCCAGTTTTTTCTTTTTAATAGTCCAGAATAATTAGGATAAAAGGCATCTGCACCTCTTGCTACCTTTAAGATGGCCTTGGGGCAGTGGGATTTTAGTAAGCCTGGCAACAATTCTGCAGTCAACCTTGGCAAGACTGAGTGCCAGGCAGGGCCTAGGGACCCAGGGTCTGTGCTTAAAGCCTCTCGCCCACTAGGAATTATTTACCTCCAGAGATTTTTTTTTTTTTTTACTTTAAAGGGGAGGTGCACTGTACACCCTCCTCCACTGGGAGAATGGGGGGCTGGTGCCTAGCTACCTACCCTCCCCCCCCCCCCCAACACACAAATACACAAGAACTAAGGCACAGCTAGGGCGGGCAGGCATGCTTTGGCAATGAGGCCCCTCAGGAGGCCAGGCATGAACAGCTGAAGTGAAGGGTGTGGGGTGTGTGGAGCTCAGCACCTTTGGAGGTGGGGTGGAGGGAGACAGAAAGGTCTCAGGGCTCCCGAAGGAGGAGGAAGAGGTGATTAGGAAACAGGCTACAGGAAAAACCAGAGGTGAGAAGAGGCAGAAGGGGATTGGGGAGAAACAGTTGGGGGCAAAGTACAATGTGGGCCAGCAAACAAAACAGGAAGGAAAGGAAGGGAGACAGCAAGAGGAGAGGGAAGAAAAGTTGGAGAAGCATGAAGAAAATAGAGAGGGAAGAAGGACTCAGAGGAAAAAGAACCAACTGCAGACGCTGATGGGAAGAATGAAGAGGTTGGAAGGAGACCGGGAGCCCTTTGTGAGTCTCAGACCTTGACAAACACCAGGCGCGCAGAGTACACCAGGTCAGCCACATATGCCAGCAGGTTGATGGCTGTCAAGATGGCCACAGCCAGTCGGCGGTCCCAGTCACACACAGAGTGGGGGTGACGGACAGCACAGCCCCCATCCCTCGCCCGCTGGGAACGGCCACCATACCTCTCGTCGAACTGGTACAGAGGCCAGAGGACCAGGGCAGTGGCATACAGGATGACAGACAGCAGGGCCAGACCTGACAGGAAGCTGGGGAAGGGGATGGGCAGCATATTGGTACAGTCCCCCAGGTTCAGCAAGATGGCTATGGCTGCCAGGATGAAGCAGATGGCATACACTGCCACACACCACTCCAGGGCCGGCTTGTGCTGGTACAGGGAGGGGTTGCTGATGAAGGCGAAGATGATGCAGGCTACAAAGGTCTCTAGCACCTTGAGCAGCCCTGGCACGGTGGCCATGTATCCCGTGATCTCACCAGGCCTTGCCCGGGTCCAGGCTACTTCAGTGGCATAAGCCACACACGCGATGCAGGAGAAAGCGGTGGCTGCGATGGCGTGGTCCCGGGTACGACCGTGAGACAGGAACTGCACGTAGGTGGTGGGGTAGATGATGGAGGATGACAGGCAGAAGAGGGCCGCGTAGCAGGCGAAGGTGATCGGGAAGTTACGCCAAGACAGGGGGAAGCGGGACTGAAGCCCACCTAACTCCACGATGAGGATGATGAGGGTCACGGAGAAGCAGAAGCACCAGGTGAACATGGACCAGTTACCCATGGGGCCCATCCAGGCACCCACACTGGCCACCAGTGAGAAGGCCACACAGGTGGACAACAGCTGCAACAGGCGCAGGAGGCCCAGGGGCTGGGTCAGTGCGCGAGGGGACCCCACAATCATTGAAGACCCCAGGCCTGAGGACGTTGTTGTGGTTGTGATGGTTGTGCGGGTCACCGTCACCGCCATGGCTGCAAAAGGCAAAAGACAATGTCTCAGTGAAGTCCCAGACAAAGAAATCCAGTGGCCCAGCCCTCATTTGTCCTAGGACAAATTATTCTAGGACATGGGGCTTTCAGTGTGCAAAACAGGACAGTCCCTGGCATATGAGAATGAATTGGTCACCCTGGTTCTTGGCTCAGACTACCTCACCCAAGACAGAACCCAGAATTCTGGGTCTCTGTATTTCTCCTGCCCCCTCCAGACACTCAAACCTCCTTTCCTCCTTACAGATGGGACTCAGCGACCAGCAACCCAGCCACTTAACATTTTGAATTCTTCTAGATTCAAATAGGAAGACAAGAGGCCTATCTTGCAGGCTCCAAAATCCCCTCTGAAGTTCCTCCTTATGGAGACGGAAGGCTCTACACTCGAGCCCCTATAAACAAGCTTCCTTCTTTTATGAACTAATAGCCACTCAGACATTTCCGGGTCCTACTTATCCAAGAGTTCAACTTCCACGTGCTATGTTCTCACATGTCTGATCAGAGCTCCAACCTCCCACCTTGATGGTCTTACAAGCTTCTGGAAGGGGGTGTAAACTGCTGCTCCCACCTCTCTCTGCAGAGGTCAGGAATCAGATTTAGATCTAGAGTACTAAAAACCAAGGAAGGCTAAGTTTTCTCCTTTGTTCCCTCACACTGAGTGTCCCCTCCCCCAGGAGCCCCCAAGTTCTGGGAAACTCAGCTGCTCCCATTCCCAACTCACCCCACCCCAGCTCCTCGCACTGGAGTCCCTAGCCTCCACCGGTCAATCACTCAGCCCTCAGTCTCAGGTGAGTCACATTCTAGAGACACCTTTCTCCCCACTTCCAAATTATACATCTCCCACGCCTCATCCTAAAGGCCCTCAGGTATCAGGACCAGACGCTCAGACCCTTCCTCAGGATGCAAAAATGTCTAATCTCAGCTGACATCCCTAAAAATATCTGGACGTGGCTCTCAGCCAAAAAACTTTCCTCTCTCCAGTGTCAGGCTCACAGCAGAACAAGAGCCAGGCTTCACCTCTCCAGAGGCCTGTCCCAAACAGCTCCCAGAGGACACAGAACACTCTACTTCCCCCACGGATGCCTGAGGCCCGATTCCTTGGGACCCAAGCTTCAGGTCTCTCTTCCCTCAGATCGAGGTCTGGACTCCAACCTTCCTCCCTCAGGCCCAGGTGGTTAGGACCTCAGGGCACTCACCTGCAGTCTTAGCTGAGCCGGCCAAAGAGAAAGATCCGGCAATGAAGGCGATTCAGTCGTCCACCTGGAGAAGACTGGTCAGCGCCCCTGGAGCGGAGAGAGGCCCTCTGTGTCAGCTCACAGCTGGCTGACCTGGCTCCTCCCCCCAAGGCCCAAGCGGCCAGCGCCGGCCATGGACTCCTCAGCCGCCGCGCGCCTCCTGGTCGGGGCCGGGACTTGGCTCCAAGCCTAGACGCGTCGAGGAGTTGACCCTACAGAAACACCGCCCCTTCTTCCTCCCCAGATACAAACTGCGGGCGGGAGTGAAGAGAAACAGGCGAAGGAGCACGGCCCGCGGCCAGCGAGGGGCGTGTGCGATCTCAACCCTGCCCTGGCCAGGGAAGTACTCGGCGGGAGGCGGGAGGCCCTGGGCGGTGGCTGCGGGGGCGGGCTGCCCAGCTGCGCCCGACGTCTCCGCGCCTTATAAGGGCTTCAAGTCGGTGCAGCCATCTGGAATGTGGCGCGGACCAAGAGGCGGTGCCGGGACCCCAGCCCCGCACTGGCCAGCGCTTTGCCCACCCCTCGCCCGCTGTCAGGGGAGGGGCGCCCCGACCCCCAGGTCCTAGCAGGGATGGCAGGCCGAATTTCTGGGTTCCAAAAGTGTGAGCTCTGTGAGTACGGGCCGGGGACCTAGACCTACATGAAGGAGTACTAAGCTGGGATCCCAGACGCCCGGCTTCACCTTGCGGAGGCCCCCTGGCTCCAGGCCGGAAATCTGGCACAGGATGCCCGGAGATCAGTAGCCACACATTCATGAACGCAGGTCCCCGGCTAGGGCTCGCAGAGCGGGCACCTGGGAGGTGCCACGTGGATGGAGTCAGCCACCTCCAGCTCCCCAGACCCAGCCAGGACCTGTTAGCAGGAAGTCGGGACTAGCCGCACCCCCCTAGCTCCTGAAGGCGGGTACTGCCCAGCCGCCCACCGGAGGGTGAAGGAGGAGCGACGTAACTCACTCACTCCTCGTGGAAGGTGGGTCTGCAGGGCGGCGGGGAGGGGGATCCTGCGGAGAGGTGGGGGTCCACCCCGCCCTGAAGGCCTCCAGCAGCTGCCTGAGGTCAGAGCTCGGGAATGCAAAGCCGCAGACTGAAGCTGGGAGAGGAAACGCCCCTTGGGGCTTCCACGCGGAGGACTCCCCAGCCACACCCAGCACCTCGGCGCCCTCCCCTCCATTCCAGGCGCCACACCCATCTCTCCCTAGACACGGGGGCCGCCCCGAACCCCGAATCGGCCTTTCTCCACACCAGGAGCTGGGCAGCCTTGTGCTTTCCTGGCCTCCCTGGCCGGACGGCAGCCCCCGCCTTTCAGGGAAGCACAAAGTTCGTCCCCGGGAGGCAGAGGATCAGAAATTTTGAAATACAGCCACTTTCCAAACCCAGGAGTCCCAGCCCCAAGTCCCTCCCCTCTTCCTCTCCTGAGCACCTCGCACACCAGATTCCAGCCCAGCCAGACACCTGGGAGGCCCATCTTGTGTCCACGCCCTCAGGCCCAGGGGTCCCGGCACCACTCCTTCTCCAGTCCACAGCCCTCCTCCCTCCGACCCAGGGTCCAGGCCCCAGCTCTTCTCTTTCAGTCCAGGTTCTCAACCCTCTACTCCGCAGAATCCTGGAATCTTGGTCCAGCCCCAGTCTTTCTAGAGACGTAGACATTCCGAATCACAGCCCATTCCTCCCTCTGGACCCAAGGATACTGAACTGCTGCTCCCGCCCTCTGGGGGGTCGGTCAGCCTCACCTCTTCGGTCAGCGGCGGTTGCGGCTGAAGCAAGCGCGACAGCTGCAGACCAGAAGGGTCTGCGAGCTGGGGAGGGTTGGCCGGCTGCGGAGGGAGCGCGGGCGGGGCCGGGGGCGGGCCGCGGGCAGCGGCCAGGCTAGCGGCCGGGGCAGTAGAAAGGGACTTCCCCAAGCTGGGGCTATCCCCTGCCCGCCCTGAGGGCGGGGCCAAGATCACACCACGCCCCTCCTGAGCTGAAGCTTGTAGCGGAGCTCGGGCTCTACCAGTAAGCCCAGTGGAGCACTGAGGTCACCGTTGCCATGGTGACAAAACAGGAAGACACAACAGCTGGCGGAGTGGGGGCTCCTGGGGGATGCCTTCCCGACACAGCCCAGAGAAGTCTCCAGGATAGGCCGGGAAAGGCTGTTTCCATAGAAACCCACATGTTTGTGGTTTGTTTAGAACAGAGCCCCCCAACTCAGGTCCCCATCCCAGCCTCATCTCACTCAATTGTGCCTCTCCCTTCATGTCTC
>NW_026000207.1:2927394-2961683 GCF_001458135.2 Marmota marmota marmota
CCTCCTTGTCGGCTCCAGTCCGCCGCTCTGCTAATACAGAGGAAACCTTAGCTACCTGGGTTGCAACGGATTGGGGAACCAGACCCCTGGGTTGAATAGGATCTGCGTGCTAGGGTCTCTGTCTCCCAAAAAGAAGATGGAGTTGAGGGTGCCAATCCTAGGCTCTACATGAAGTCCTGGCTAGCTAGAATCCCTGACTCCTGGGTTCCTACGAAAGAGTGGAGGCTAGATTCCTGTATTTAAGGATCTTGGGAGGAGGTCCCTTAAACCACGTTTACACTGTTATCTGCGGTGTAAGGACGGGGTGGGAGGGGATCAGACTCCTGGGTCTCAGATATCACAGTCAATAGGGGTGGAAGGGTGTTGTAGCAAAATTCCTGGACCCAGTGCCGTAGGAGTTTGGGGTACGGATTACTGGGTTCCACATGCTGCCTAAGCTGGGGGGCCAGGTTTCTGACTGAAAAGAGCAATCTGAATTCAGACTCCCAGGGTTTTAGGAGCAGAAGTGGTTAAAAGCGAGCCTTCTGGGCCTGGAAAGATATTTTTGGCCTGCATTCCCGGCTCCTGGACAGGCAGGGACTCGAGTCTTAATGAGGACACGGCTGGGTCTGGGGGCTCTGGATTCCGGGTTCTGCAAGAGGGAGGGATGCAGTGGATCAATGTGTCGGGGGCCCAGAGCAGAGATGGGCTGCAGGGTTCATTTTTTTAGGGGCGGCTCTGCGGCCCTGAAACGGACTGACAGCCCAGAAAGAAAAGGGAGCTGAAGGTCGGGGTGCCCCGGGGAGGGGCTGGGCCCCCGGGGAGGGGCTGAGCGAGGACCCAGACGCCCGGTTCCCTCCCTCCTGGCCGCGCTCACTCACCGCGCTCTGCAGCGGTCCCGGGCGCGGCCCAGTTCGGCTGCAGCTGGGCGGGGCCTGATGGCGACTGCGGAGGCTTCCCGACGCTCAGTTAACCGCAGCTTCCTCCGCTGCTGCCGCCGGACCCCTTCCGGGGGACGACGCGCGCGTGGCGGAGGGAGGGGTCCAAAGGGCGTGGGAGCTAGGTGTACCCGCCTGCCTGCCCTACGGAGGAGGGAGGGGCTGGTGGGGGACCAGGCTGCTAGCTCTGCAGGGGTGGGGGCAGAGATGGGAGGAAAGGAGAGCCTGTAAGCTCGGTTTTGTGCCCCCGCAGAGTGAGGGGGGTACCTTCGTCATTCTGTGTCCTGCGTCGGGGAGGGGTTTGCTTGTTTGTTTGATGGCTGCACTGAGCATTGATACAGGGCTTCCCTCGTGCTTGCTAAGTGCTCTGCCTCTGAGCTATATCTCCCACCTCTCTTCATTTTCCTAAATTGCCCTGGCTGGTCCCTAGTCTCCGGGATTACAGGCATGGGCTACACCAACCAGCAGGGGAAGGCTTTTACTTTGGGGGTGAGGTGACTGGGAGGGGTTTTTACTGCTCCCAGTATCTGGCCTTGTCTAAAAAGGGTGGGCCTATGTGTTGATAGAAGTCAGTTATTAGTGGAAAGCTCCCTGGAACCTCCCCAGGGAGGTTGACACACCTCCTTGGCCCCACCTCTACCCCCCTCCTGCCTAGTCACCCTCTTTGCCTGACCCCATTGTGGCAGACTTGAGGTTCAGAAGGACCTCTGCTTACAGGGGTACTATGCTGTGCCCTGTGGTGGAAGCATGTCCTCTCTAGGCACTAAAACCCCTCCATTGCAGGGTTCAGGGTAGCAGGAAAAGGACGCAAATATTTGGCTTTTTCTTTTTGTTTCCCCCTAGAGCTGGAGATGGAACGCACGTCTCGGCTCATGCTTGTTGGGCAAGTGCTCTACCACCAAGCTACACCCCCAGCCCAAGATGCAAACATTTGAAGAGTGAGTCACTGGGTGTGATTTTCAGAAATGGCCCTCTTAGGTTCCCAAGTCTGTGTAATCTGGCATCACACATGTGTCCCTGGTTCAGTGTTTACCCATCCTGTAGGACAGCACCCCAACCCCAAGATGTTATCCCCAACCTGGAACTGCCACCAAGTCTCACACAGGCTGTGCCTCTGTTCCACAAGGCTAGCTGCATTGGGGTGATGGGGTACATGGACAGCACCCCCCTACACACATGCTGACCTCTTCGTAAATTGAGTTCCCTGATCAGAAGCAATATTGTGTGTGTGTTAACATCGTGGTGAATAGAGCCATTCATCGCACACAGAAAGGCTGCTTTTGGCAGAAGTGCAAAGGGCAAGGAAAGCAAATAGCAAGGCCAGAGTTATTTATTCCAGGGAGGAAAAACTCATTGCCCAATCCACGATGGAAGGGGTCCAATGTAATCCTCAACTGACCAGGCCTTGACGACCTTGCTAGGAGTCTGTGCCTTGGTGGGGGCTCAGCAGTGGCTGCTGCCAACAAGGTGGGCATTCCTCAGTGACGGAGCTGGCTAAGGTTGGTGGCCCACCATGGCCATGGGCTCAGGAGTCTACTGAGCAAGAACTGGGGAGGCTAGTGGAAGTCTGACTGGGAGCCACAGAGCAGCCTCTGACCTACCAGATGACATAATAGCATTCCCTGTGACACTCTCTGTTTGGGGGAGAGTTCGCCTGGGATACAGATTTTACTCCATTTTTCACTTCTAGAGCTTCTAACACTAAACATGTGGGTTTTATTTTATACACCAAAAGTCAAGTTTCTGGCACACCGGCACCAACTGGGTAGCCAATGTTGTAATTCCATCCCAGCACTGCCTGAAGTTAGGGTCTAGCCCTACGGCTGATGGCTCTGTCCCAGGCTTCCCCCACTAGATGCAAATATGGGGCCTGGGCCTCCCATGGCTCTGAACACTGCTGTATCAGGAACCCCAGGACCTCCTTCTTGGGTTTGATGATTTGCTAGAAGGGCACATAGAATTTGGGAAGGCACTGGTATATTTTAAAGGACATATTTTGTGTATCACAGTCTCATACAGATGTACCATACTTTGGGCCCTTTTGACATTTGTTCAGTCACCCATGAATATTTATGAGAATCTCCTGTGTTGGAACAAAGCAGGCTAAGAAGTGCCCACTCCCCTGGAGGACATCTTCCCTTTTCACCAGTGACACAGGGGTCAAGATGAAATCACGTCTTTATCTGGAGAGAATGTTCTTACTGGCCTCTGGCTATAGGGTTCCCAATGTCTTCCCTGAGGTGCACACTGGCAGTTTCCTGGGCCTGATCACCTCCCCTGTATCTGTTCCTTCCTGGTTTGGGGGTCTTATCAGCACAGTATCATCAGAGCAGCTGACCAGAAAGCTGTCCAGAAGGTTTTGAAAAACCTGATCTCCTGGGGAGTCCATTTGGAAGTGACTTGAAGAAAGAATTTCACCTTTAGAACTGCCATTCATCCCAGTTAGCTTCCTAGGGCACCGGCACACATGATCACAATCTTTTCCTCTTCTTTTTCTTTCTTTCTTCTTCTTCTTTTTTTTTTTTTTTAATGGTACTGGGGATTGAATTCACACATACTGACTAAACACTCAGGGTCACTCCAGGTGAACTGGGCTGCACAAAATAATCACTCAGAGACAAAGAAATACCTTTCTCTTTGGGTCCTGTGATGGCTCCTCTGACCTTAGGGGTCCATGGAAAGAGAGAGAGGAGCACATGCTGAACCCTTTTATGGGAAAGAAGCCATTCAAATGAGGCAAAGGGTCAGGTTTCAGGGGGTTGAGTCTAGCTTCCTGATGTCTGCATCTAGGGAGGCCACGCCCATCTCATGAGCTATGTGGGGATCATGGTAGAGCGAGGCCCATCCAAACAGAGGACAACGTGGATTCAGTCCACTTTGCGTGCTTAATGCCCATAGTTCACACACACACACACACAGCCCAGGGCTGGCTGGCCACATCTCCACATTCCCATCACTCAGGGCTAAGGGACGCTTGGTTCCTCCTACGTGGCAGCTCCCGACACTGGGCAAGCACTCTACCACTGAACTACAGCCCCAGCTCTCTTTTAAAATCTTACTTTGAACAAGGCAGGGGTGGCACACACCTATAATCCCAGCCACACAGGAGGCTGAAGCAGGAGGATTGTAAATTCAATGCCATCCACAGCAACTTAAGACCCTCAGCAATTAGCAAGTTACTATCTCGGCTGGGTGTGGTACACACGCCTGTGATCTCTGTCTCAAATAAAAAACAAAAAGGGCTGGGGATGTGGCTCAGTGGTTAATCACCCCTGTGTTCAATACACACACACACACACATACACGCAAATTTCTTTGACTTTGAGACAAGGTGATGCTAAGTTGACCAAGAGGACCTCCAACTTGAGATCCTCCTCCTTCAGCCTTCTGAGTAGCTGGGATTGCAGCTGTGTGCTACTGTGCCTGGAAAATTATCATAATCTGTGTGGTTTAAAACAATAGAAAACATTAATCTCTCCAAGTTCTGCCCCTGAACAAGGGCTCCCACCCTCTTCTGGCTTCTGCGGGCCTCCCTGCCTCCATCTCCACATTGCTCTCTCCTGGGTGTCTGGTCAAATCTCCCTCTCTCTCATCATGATAGCTATCACTGTGTTATGGCTTAGCTCTTCAGTGAGCCCTAAAGACCCTGTTGTTGAAGGCTTGATCCTCAGCTGACGGTGCTGTTGGGTGGTGGAACCTGTAGGACCCTGGGCCCGCCTCTCTTATTTTGCTCCCTGGCCTCCACCAGATGAACATCTGTCCTCTGTTGCGTGCTGCCTGCCGTGATGTTCTGCCTCACCGTGGGTCCAAAAGCCGTGGAGTCAATGAGCCAAAATAAATGTTTCCTCCTTGTAAAACTGATTGCCTCAGCAAGATGGCAGCCAGCACAGGCTTGGGCAATTTATGAAAACCAAATATATAGCCTTAAAATAGAACATGGACCTAAATACCTAGAAGCACCCCCTTTGTAAGAGTTGTAATGAAAATTAATATGAATGGAGTAAAGAGTTCTAATGGATTGGAGGACCCAAGAGCCATATCAGTGCTAGCAAAATGGCAGCATTCACATAGCATCAAAGTTGTTCTGTAAGAGCTGTGGCACTTAATGATGTCATAAAAAGAAAATATGAAACTCCCTCAGCCACTGGAAGGACAGTGTTACTTCAATTAATTTAAATAAATAAATAAATAAATAGGGGCTGGGGATGTGGCTCAAGTGGTAGCGTGCTCACCTAGCATGCATGAGGCACTGGGTTCGATTCTCAGCACCACATAAAAAATAAAATAAAAGATATTGTGTCCACTTAAAACTAAAAAATAAATATTTGGGTTGGGGAATGTGGCTCAAGCGGTAGTGCGCTCGCCTAGCATGCGCAGGGCGCTAGGTTCGATCCTCAGCACCACATACAAATAAAGATGTGTCCACCGAAAACTAAAAAAAAAAAATATTAAAAAAATTCTCCCTCTCTCTCTCTCACTCTCTCTCTTAAAAAGAATAAAAAACAAAAATAAACAAACAAACAAGCTCTCCCCCCATTTGACTTAAGCAGTCTTCATTTCCACCATAGTAAATTTTCTAGATACATCTTGTAGACCTCAAAGTACTGGAAAGGAAGCTCCCAGAGCCCAGGATGTGGAAATAGCTTTGGGGCCGCCATTCAGCTCCTTCATCCACCATCCCGCGGGCAGGCAAACTGCTCCTCAGTTTCCCGTGTGCTGTGGTAGAGTGGCCCTGTTAGATGCCAAGGGCTGAGTGGATTCCATCCCATAAGGTGATCACATCTGGAAGAGCAGCTGCATTTGGAGCTGCCCTGGTGGTGTCCTGAGCCCTGTGAAGGGGGACCCTCTCTGTCCACATTTCAGCTTTTCCCAGGGAGGTTGGGTTTCTCGGGATGGGGGAGCCTCTGCACCCAGAGCCAGGCAGAAGGAGGAAGACTCCTGCTAGAGCTGACCATCAGTCTCCATCACCACCGGCTCCAATTCCTCTTGCTCTCTGCCCTCTGGACTTTCTCCAGGCAAACTCCCCTGTGAGAGCGCCCCCCACCCCACCCGGTGCCATGGATGGAACCCAGCCTTGCACGTGCTAGACAGGCACTTACCATGAGCCCCACTCCACACCCACACTGGCTTTCGCTCCCTCCTCCCCTTGCCTTTATTGAGAGGTAGCCCCTAAGCTGTTTTCTGGCGATAATACCTTTCTGCCGTCTGTGGGCCTCCTGGCCACTTGGCGTCACGGACTTCCCACTTGCTGTGCCCTGGATCCATCCTACAGGTGGCCGTGAGGTTTGGAATCCCTCTGTCTTCCGAGTGGACTGGTGGCCTTGACCATGGCAGCCTCGTCTGTTGAGCCGGTGTGACTTGAAGACCTGCAGCACTGACTGCCCTCCCTGAGGCAGACACCCACCCGCTCCGTTATCCAGGCCTCTCCTGCCCACGGCTTCCCCTTCATCTCGGAACTCCCACTAGGCCCTTCCTTCCCCAGGAGAAACCCAGTTCTCCAGCCTTTCTCCTTTCGTCCTTGTTTAGATGTGACTGCACATCCAATTTCAGTCGCACTGTGGCCACCTCAGGTACCCAACACTCCTGTGCCCCCTGTGTTGGTACTGCCCCAGTCCTGGAGAAGAAAAGGCCGTGCTGTGCTGACCTCAGCTGTTCAGCACGGCTGCAGAAACGCCCAAGGCGGAGCCAAGTCGTTCCACCACACAAAACCAAACGCTGTTCTCCAACTCCTGGGCTCCAGTGATTCCCCACCTCCTCCCCCTAAGTGCTGGGTCTATAGGCTTGGGACATCAAGACTGCCTTTGATTACCAAGTTCAAATAGGCCCTCATCACCACCCACAGCCGCATCGCAGTCCTCTTGAAGATCTATCTACTCCTCCGCTTCCTGTATGGCAAGAACAGGTGGAGGCTGCAGTTATTTGTTTGTTTGCTTCGAGCTGGGGATGGAACCCAGGGCCTTGCTCACTCCAAGCAAGTGCCTCACCAGTGAGCCACGTGGCAGGCCAGCTGGAGCATCCTTGGCCCAAATCAGAAATCCCCCCCAAATACAAAAACTTTTCGAGTACTGAAATGACACCACGGGTGGAAAATTTCATACCATGAAATTTTGTTTCATGCACAAAGTTATTGAAAGTGTTGTAGGAGGGCTGGGGCTGGGGCTCAGTGGTGGGGGGCTTACCTAGCACGTGTGAGGCACTGGGTTCGAGCCCCATAACCACATAAAAATAAATAAATAAATAAATAAAGGCATCGTGTCCATGTACAACTAAAAATATATTTTTAAACAGTATTATGTAAAATTACCTTCAGGCTCCGTGTACAAAAATTTCATGTTTAGCCTTGGGTCACGTCGTCAAGACAGTCTGGTGTACGTGACTATTCCAAAATCTGAAAAAAATCTGATTCTCCAAACACATCTGGTCCCAAGCATTCTGGATAAGGGACACTCAGTTTGCACCCTATTTTCTTTCTCCTCAACCTTTGGCACTCTCTCTTCCCCCTCAGCTCCTTCTAGGTCTTTAAATAGAAAATAGAAGCTCTTTCGGGGAAGCTCTTCACTTCTCCATTCTGAAACCAGAGACCTCCGTGCCCAGCCAGGGCTGTTCTCCTCTAATAATAAAGAAACTCTTTGCATCTCACGCCAACCTTCTTTTCAACTTTTGACTCCTCCTTTTGAGGATGCTTAGTTTCAAACTCAGGGCTGCACCCCAGCCCCACCCCATTGTGTGTGTGTGTGTGTGTGGGTGTGTGTGTAGGGGTGCTCTACCATTGAGCCACATCCCCAGCTCTGTATTTTTATTTTGAGCCTGGGTCTCCCCTAGCTGCCCAGGCTGGCATCCGACTGGCGATCCTCCTGCCTCACCCCTCAGTCACTTGGGGTCACAGGCCTGGGCGGCCCCCCAGCAGGCCCTACCTCATTCTTTTTATGGCCACATCCTGTCCCTCTTAACACACTCCCTGCCTAGCAGAGAGCATCAATGATCTATTGTCTGTAAACAACATAAGCCACACTTAGTGGCTTAAAACCACACAGAATGTCTTGCCTCACCGTTTTCTTATCTCACCATTTCTGCATTTCACCGTTTTTGGAGCTGGGCTCTCTGCAAGACAGGAATCAGGGCTTGGTCTGGGAGTGGGTTTTCATCCGGAGGCTGAACTGGGGTAGGATCTGCTTCCACACTTGCTCATGTGCTGGTAGGATTTACTTCCCTGTGGCTTTTGAGCTCAGGAGATGTTAGGTCGGTGGCGGCGACTTAGAACAAAGCAGCCTGAGCCGGGGAAAGGAACATCTATCAGGTGCCCAGGTGCCGGTGGAAACGCCTGTCAATCAGCCAGATCTCCTGACTCATGCCTGTCAATCAGCAGGACCCCCTGGCCAATCCTGGAGTTCAGCCAACTCCCCTGACCAACTCCAATGGGACAAGGGACCCTAAGAACACCTTTTCCTGTCCCAAGCCCTTCCCTTCCTGCTGTAAGCCCCATAAAAGTCCAGTCCAGTCGAGCTGCCACGCGGTTTCTCCTCAGACCCTTCTCCTGTCCACTCTGTGGGTCTGATCGAGTTCCGCCCAGGAGTGATACCTCAATAAAGCCTCGTGTGGCAGCCTTTTTAAATCTGCCTCCTTTGGTCACTGCCCACCTCGCCTGATCTAACAGGAAAGTTTCTCCTTCAGCCAGCAATGAGAGGCTGGGCAAGGGGCTAGTGAGGAATCCTAGGTAGTGCTCCCCACTTTCTGGGGGAGGCTGAAGCCACAGACAATCAAACCGTGTGTGGTCTGTGTTTTCCCTATATACACACCTATGGTAAAGTTTATGTATAGATCAGGCTAGTAAGAGATTAACAGTAATAAGTAATAATAAAATAAAACAATCCTAACAATGTACTGAGGCAAAAGGCATGTGACTGTGGTCTCTTGGTGCGTCTTTTGCGTATAGGTGCAGTGCTGAGGATTGAACCCAGGGTGCTCTGCCACTGAGCTACATTCCCCAGAACTTTCTATTTTTTATTTTGAAACAGGTCTGGCCAAGTTGCTGAGGCTGGCCTGTGACTTGTAATCCTCCTGCCTCAGCCTCTTGGGTAGCTGGGATGACAGACGCGTGCCCCCACACCTGTCTCTCCCTCTCAGTATGTTTTATTGTACATCCTGCCCTTTGTTGTAATGATGTGAAGTGATGAAGGAAGCACTTTGAGGCTTCACTTTGGCATATCCAGACTGCCAGCATGATGACTCTGGGACTTTAGTCCATTATTAAGCAAAATAATTGTGTTCAAAATACTTGAACACAATCCCTCTGATACCTTGACAGTCAATCTGATAACGAAGATTGCTACCAGCGACTAAGACAAGGGTAGTGTAGACAGCACGTACAACCTGGACAAAGGGATGGTTCACTTCTCAGGCTGGGAAGACTGAAACAGTGGGATTTCACCATGCTTCCCAGAATTAAACCTATCAATCGTTTATTTCTAGAATTTTCCATTTAATATTTTCAGACTGCAGCTGGGGACCATGGTGCACACTATAAATCCAATGACTTGGGAGGCTAAGGTAGGAGGATCACATGTTTGGGACCAGCCTCAGTAACTTAGTAAGACCCCGTCTCGAAATAAAAAATAAAAAGGCTGGGGATGTAACTGAGTGGTGGATGCCCCTTGCTTCAACTCTCATTGCCTCAGGGTGCGTGTAGATATATAGATATTTATAGTTTATTTGTTTCAGGAAACTGAAACCTCAGAAACCTCAGGGTCAGGGACCACTGTGTTCATTTGTCTTGGCAAGGCCCCTTCTCTGGCTGCATGTTTTGAGGTGGTATGTGTTTACGGGTGAAAATAAAATCCCTCATCTATCCCTATTCTCAAGGTGCCCAGTTCCTCTCCCCTTCTGCTTTGACTGATTTATTTTGCATCTATCCAGAAATATCCATTGCATAATATCATGCTTTTGTATCTCTCCAGAAATATCCATGCACATCTATACATACCTACACAATGTGTACACTCATGTCAGCTAATACTCATAAGATATAAGGCAGTGCTTATTGGGCCATGTAACAAACACACAGATATTATTTTAAACAAATAATACAGCAATAAGTTTAAGATACAAAAATGCATGCATACGCACAAGGAAGTCCTATCCCCCACTAAACAATGATCTCAATCTTGCTGTCAGACCTAACCCTTCCCATTAGCTTCTCCTATGTTCTTCCAGTGTTTATATGAACATAATGAAACAGAAATATAGACTTATTTTTATACACACACACACACAAACAACATCCTGACTCCCTGTCCTGCATCCTGCCCTGTTCTAGGACTGTATCCTGAAGGTCTCTCGGTTGCATGGACGCTGTCCCCTAATCCTCTCTTAACATGGCTGCACTAGCTGAACATACTGTCGTTCATCCCGTTTGCTCTAGATGGAGGCTTGGTTTATTTCCAATCTGATAAGTACATTCAACAGGAGTTTTAGAAATCAAATAGATTTCCTTCCTCATCCCCCGAAGTGCAGCCTACGTCTTCAAAACAGAAGCCTTCAGAAGCCTATTCTGCTTAAGAACGGCAGAGACACCATCTGTGAATCCAATCTGCAGCTGAGGCCAAGGAACTTCATTTCATAGATGCAAAAGCCCCTCGGCGCTGCAGAAAGGGGGATTCCTGAGGGCCCCCTGCAGGGCTGCCATGAAAGCTTTTGCCTACCAAGGTTCTTGTCTGCAGACCACAGATGTTGCCTCTGGTCCTGTGAAGCAGAGGAGAAGCGTGTGGAAGGACATTGAGGTCCCAGGAGACTTGGGACGCTTACAGAATCAGGCCCAGGAATTTGGCAAAAAGCCCAGGCTAGATAACAGAGGCAATGTTCCTAAAGTCACAAGCAGCCACAGCCAGGCTGGGAGCTGTCCTGCCGCCTGCAGCTCTGTAAACACCATGCCTCTCCGGACCTGCAACACCGTCACACTTCCTGACATGGTTGCCTCTTTCCTGTCTAATTGCTATGGTCTGATATGGTCTGAGTGCGTCACCCACACTCACATCACAGGGTGCTGTGCAGGGCTCTTGGTCTCCAGTGTAGCAGTGTTGGGAGGTGGTGCCACATTTAAGAAGTGGGGCCTAGGGCTGGGTGCAGCAGCTCACACCTGTAATCCCAGAGGCTCGAGCGGCTGAGGCAGGAGGATCACAAGTTGGAGGCCAGCCCCCAAAATAGGGCTTGGATATGGCTCAATGTTCAAGTGCCCCTGAGTTCAATCCCAGATACCATCCCCCACAAAACAGAAGAAGTGGGGCCCAGTGGGCCATGATAAGGAGCACTGCCCTCAGAAGGAATGAATGCAGTCTTGTAGAACACTAGTTAATTATCAAAAATGAAAGCCCAAACTCTAAATCTCTCTGGCGGCATAAACTCTTCCTTTCTTGTGGATTCCCACCAGGTTGTCATATTGTGATGTAGTTTGAAGGCTCTTGTCAGACCTGAGTTGAGCAATTTCCATGTATCTCCAGAACTGTGAACTACATAAATTTCTTTATAAAGTACTCAGCCTCAGGGATTTTGTTATAGCAACAGAAAGCGGGCTGACACTAGTCCAAATCTTCCCAAGAAGAAGCAGCCAATTGTCTACACCAGGGAGCTGGGGAGAAGGTTTCAGCATTTTAATAAGCCAGACACCAACTCCCATGAGTATGTCTACAGTGAGGAATCACCTACCCTTTCAAATAAGTCAGGATTTACATGCTGGGAAGTCCCCCAAATATCAAACAAGGTGTATAGATTTCACATACGCTGAAGTCCCACAAGAGTGTTCTGAGAAGCAGGGACTTTAGACACCCTGACAGCAGAGACCAGAGAACCCATTCACAGCTCAGGAGCCCAGGAGCCCAGGAGCCCAGGAGGGCCATAGGTACCCAATGACTGTGGAACTACAAACTCCTATTTATTCAGTGTTTAAAAAAGTATCTTTAGATACCAAATTTGGTCAAACCCCCTTTTAGGAAGTGTGGGAGGATCACAGGGACTGTCCCACCTAGCTCTGTTATGATAGATCTCACAATGGTTTCCTGATATCAGCCATCCTTGCATTCCTAAGAGAATCCTCACTTGACTACCGTGTACTGTTTGTTAAAACACTGCTAGAATCTGAGCACTGATGCAGACTGACGCACTCCAAAAAAGAGTTCCATTCTGCTTCTACAGCGGTCACTTCTCCTTATCACCATCACCATCACCACCATCATTTGAGATGAAGGTCTTGCATATTGCCCCAAACTCCGGACTCCAGCTGGGACTAGAGGGGCGTGCCAGCCACCACCCCTGGCTTCAAGTCAATATTATTTTAAACTGACAAATCATGATCGTTTACCATTACAGAGAACAATGTGGTATTTCAATATGCGTATACAGTGTAGAATGATTCAACTAAACTAAAGAACATATCCCTCCAGCCCCTCACTTATCATTTGTGGTGGTGAGACATTTGGAATTTGTTCTTTTTTAAAAAAATATTTTTTTAGGTGGATACAATATCTTTGTTTTATTTTTATGTGGTGCTGAGGATCGAACCCAGTGCTTCACAGGTGCTAGGCGAGTGCTCTACCACTGAGCCACAACCCCAGCCCTGGAATTTGTTCTTATTGTACTGTATTGTATGTATGTATGTATGTACGTACGTATGTATGTATGTATGTACGTATGTATGTATGTATTTTAGTGCTATGGATTGAACCCAGGATGCTGTTCCACTGAACGATACCCCAGTCCTTTTTATTTTTTATTTTGAGACAGGGTTTTGCTAGGTTGTGCAGGCTGGCCTTGAATTTGTTGTCCTGCCTCAGCCTCCCAGGTAGCTGGATTACGGGTATGTGCTACTACCACACCTGGCTTCCAAGCAGCTGGGACTCCACCTTTGACCCTGTTGGTGTGGGGGTTTCTCTTTGTGGTTGTCTTTCTGTGGTGCTGGGGATGGGAAGACCCAGGGCCTTGGGCATGCTAGGCAGGTGCTCCGCCGCTGGGCCACCTTCTGCCTGGCCGCTCGCTGGGCCTTCTGGACTGTTGAAGGCTTATGGGCTGAGGTCTCCCTCTAAGGGGCTGTGGTGGGGAAACCACATTCATCCTGTGTGATGATGAAGACGATTAGATACTTCCAATCTTTCTGTTTATGACTATGCCCTGTTCTAGGGAGAGAGGCAGACAACAAATAAGAAGAGCCATGAATAAGAGGCTTTCCAGTATGGAAAGTTCAAGAAGTGAAAGACTCAGGCACCTGCTGTGAGCCATGCAGGGGAGGGTGGGTTGAGGTGGTGACTTTGTTTATTTGTTTGAGATAGTAAGTCTTGCCTACCAAATCAGCAGTGATTTATTCTATTTTATTTTTATTTTTGGTACTAGGGGATTGAACCCAGGGGCTCTGTACCTCTGAGTGACATCCTCAGCCCTTTTCATTTTTTATTTTGAGACAAGATCTTGCTAAATTGCTGAGGCTTACCTCGAACTTTCCATCCTCCTGCCTCAGCCTCCTAATGGCTGGGATGATAGGCATGGGCAACTGGCTGACAAGCAGTGATTTTGTTTTTCATGGACAAATCAAAACTGTGTATATTTATGGTGTGACACATGGTGGATACATACATACACTGTGGAGTGGCTAAATCGAGCTACTTAACATGCACACTGCCCACATACTTATCATTTTTGGTGATCTGTATGCTTAGAAGCTCCTGGGAGGTTTTTAATACTGTGATACATTGTTATCAATTATAGCTACCATGTTGTACAATCAGCTCCCTGAACTTCTTCCTCCTTCTAACAGAAACTCCTGGTCCTCTGATCAGGATACTAGAATCCTGGGTCCTCCTGGCCTCAGCAGGTGGTGACCATCCTCTCTGCTTCCACAGGGTCCACAGTTTTCTAGTCCACGTGGGTGAGATGATGCGCCTTTTTCTCTCTGTTGCCTGGCCTCTTTCACTTGGTGTAAGTCTTCAGGTTTGTCCACGTTGTAGCAAATGTCAGGGCTCGTTCCTTATTCCTTTTTCTTTATTTTGTAATACTGGGGATGGAACTCAGGGCACATGATAGGCAGGTGCTCTACCCCTATGTTATTTTGAGACAGGATCTAGCTAAGTGGCTGGGGCTGGCCTTGAATTTGTGATCCTCCTGCCCCAGGCTTCTGAATAGCTGGGATTATAGGCAGGTGCCTCTGCACCCAGCTCTTTCTTTCTTTTTTATGGTGCTGAGGAATGAACCCAGGGCTTTGCACAGGCTAGGCAAGCACTCTGCCACTGAGCTACACCCCCTGCCCATTTTTTTTAAGGCTGAATAATATTTCACCGTGAGTGTATGCCACATTTTCCTGATGTATGCTTAGGTGAATTGTGGCAGAATTCTTAATCAACCTTGGTGATTGAGAATTCTGCCACAAACAAGGTGCAGACGTCTCTTCAACATCCTGCCTTCCTTTCCTTGGGATCCATATCCAAGAGAACGATCATGGGTCATCTGGTCATTCTATTTTTAATTTTTCAAGGATCCTGAGATGGCAACATTGAGGCTGGGAGCTGAAGGATGAGGAAGAGCCGTCACCCAAAGATCCCAACAAAGGCTGGACATCTCCAGCACAGGCAGAGCTAGCCTAAGGGCCTACAGAAGGGGTTCTGTTTAGTGCATGACAAGGCCCAACTGCTAATGTAGTCGGGGAGAGAGAGGGAGGGGAATGACGGATGATGTAATGGGAGGTAAGAAACGCAGCAGCGGAGCTGGATCATGAAGGCATTTTAGGACGTGGTAGAAGATCTGGCTTTTGTTCTAAGTGGAAAGGAAAGCAATTAGAGGCCTTTAAGCTGGAAATGACATAATCTGATTTCTGCTTTTGAAAGGATCTTGCTGGATAGAGGAAAGAGCAAAGAAGTAAGATAAAGACGGGAAGTGTGAGCCCCGCTCAGTGCTGCACACCTGTAATCCCAGCTACTTGGGAGGCTCAGGAAGGAGGATGCCAAATTCAAGTCCAGCCTGGGCAATTTAGTGAGACCCTGTAAAGAATAAAACATAAATCAGGCGTGGTAGTGCACATCTGTATGCCCAGCAGCTCAGGAGGCTGAGGAAGGAGGATCACAAATTCTAGACCAGCCTCAGCAATTTAGCAAGGCCCTCAGCAACTTTGAGAGAACCTGTCTCAAAATAAAAATAAAAAGGGGTCTGGGATATAGCTCAGTTGGTAGAGTGCTTGCCTAGCATGCACAAGGCCCTGGGTTCAATCCCCAGCAACACAAAAATATAAAATAAAAAGGGCTGGGGATGTGGCTCAGTGGTTAAGCACCCTGGGTTCCATCCCCAGTACTACTACTACTAATAAAAATAATCTGCAGGCACTTTGTGTCCTTTTGCAGGTGCTGCAGAGAGGGGCCTCCGAGGCTGTGAGGGAAGATTGCATAATGTCAGACATGGTGCGAGCAATGAGGAAGGAGGTCAGGCAGGAGAACCAGAGCGTCCGATGCACTTCCAGGTAAGGTGGGTGGGAAAGGCCCCTCTGAGGATGAGGCTTGACCTGGGGCCTCAGTGCCTCCAAGGACAGCCGTCCTGGCAGAGGGAAGGGCGCATTCCGATGCCTGCAGGTGAAGTGTGTGTGGCTCATTCTAGAAGCAGAACAGTGGACACGGCGACTAGAGGAGCGTGAACCGGGAAGAGGAGGAAGGGGCGAGACCTGAGAGCCAGCAGGGTTTGGGGAGTAGGAAAGATACACTTGGAGAACAGATCCCAAAGGGTTGGATCACGGATCCTGGCAGGACTGTCCATGAGCAATTGTGTGGCCTGCTGCAAGTTACTGAGGTTACCAATAGCAAGGTCCCCTCACTCATGGCCTTCCTAATGTGGGGTTTCATTGTTCTTTTTTCTCTCTCTCTCATTTTTTTTAAGAAATACAAGTATGCACAAGTATTCTCTCTCTCTCTCTCTCTCTCTCTCTCTCTCTCTCTCTCTCTCTCTCTCTCTCTCGGCCTGATTAAAGGAGATTAAAGGAGATTAGTATTAGTATTGGCAGTGCTATGGGGATTAGTATTATCTGATATCACCATAAAATTCATATGCTGGACCCTAATCTGCAATGTGATAGTGTTAAGAAGTAGGGCCCTTGGTGGGGGGTGGTGAGTAAGTCGCAGTGACACATACGTCCATCCAGGGTCTATAGGTCGAGGTCATGTGAAGGGCTCATTAGCTCCAACACAGGGCTGGGAGAGGCAGCCCTATGCACTGCCACTGGACAGGCCAGGAACACAGGTTCCACCTCTCCACACCTGGCTGATTCTCAGGGTGGAGTCTGCCATCAGCAAGCCTGATGGACAAGGAAGTCTCCCCCTGGGACAAAGTGGGTGGGTTCTCCAGACTGTTCTGCTGTGATGCAAACCCTGCTGGCTGGCTGGGCCCCTCTGTGTTGCCCAAGTGAGACTTGGGGACAGGGAAACAGACCCAAACACAATACCCAT
Organism: Marmota marmota marmota; assembly: GCF_001458135.2. Taxonomy (NCBI): domain Eukaryota; kingdom Metazoa; phylum Chordata; class Mammalia; order Rodentia; family Sciuridae; genus Marmota; species Marmota marmota. The sequence continues at coordinate 2,943,773 of NW_026000207.1, forward strand.
GCTGCCCACTCGGCTGTGAGCTACGATGTCCCTGTGTGGTCTGCCAGGATCCAGGCAACACGAACAGGAGGCTTCTTAGTACATACAGTACTGTAAAATCCCAGACCTGACCAACACGCCCTCGAGGAAGAGGCTGCTCATCACTCCGAGGTCTCTCTCCCTCTAAATTCCAGACGTGGAGGATTAGGGCCATGGTTCTCCTTCCGGCTTAAGAGCTTGGTGTCTCAAAGGATTTGGAAGGATGTGTGAAGCATAGTAAAATGTTAAGAGAAAGTAACTCTTCTGAGAATCCTTTTATTGCTGTAATGGGACATGCAGATGCATCTTGTAAGAGGAAGAAGCACTCATCTGGAATATTCTGTGAGGCCAATGGGCATATCCAGAGGATTGGGGCCAAGGTGCTCTGGGAGGCAGATGAATTTATTTGGGGGTTTGGCTGCCCACATTCGGAGGGGCTGCTTAGCTGGCAGTCATGGCTAACAGGATGCTGATTTCTATCTACCTCCACTAAACGTGGGGTCCCAGGAGAAGGGACGGAAGACACGTTGTCTTTGTCCTCGGAGCCACACAGAGTTTGGGACATGCTGGAGTGAGTGGATGCTGTGTGGGTGAGGAGACGGTTGAGAGAAGGGACTGGAGAAAACGAGGGGAAGGAGAGCGTGCTGGAGGAAGAGGGAAAACAGAGGTGCATGTGAAGGGCATAAAGGGAAAATGTGATATTTCACTTTCTCATTATTTCATTTATTTAATAATTTTTGTCTTGGAAATCATGAGTCAGCCCTATACCTGTTGGTAGAGTTACCATAAGGAGACAGAAAAATGATCCCTGCTGATGTGGAACTTAGAGTCTGTTGGGGAAAGCAGACATTAATAAAAATTATGCATATAAGTATAGAAGCCTTGTGTAGGAAAGAGACAATAGAGGGTTGATCTGCAGAGTGAGAAGGGTTGGTTGAAGAACCCGGAGGGAGGAAGGAGAAAGAGGATCCCGGTACAGTCCAGGTCCCAGGCCCTGCATATCTGGGACCCCCACGTGCTGTGCTGGGGGTACCAACACAAGTGCTTAGAGAAAAGAAGCATTTCTAATAATTTGGGGGACAGTCTGGGATTTGATGGGTCTCTGCACCCCAGACCCCTTGTGTGCAGGATGGTTCTTCAAGCAAAATGCAATGTATAGTTTCCAAAATTTGTGACACACAATTTCCATGTCACCTCTACATAATGGTGTAGAATCACAGTTTGGGGGGGGTGCTGACATTGCTGACATCCTGGCTCAAACTTACCCCTAAGAAGTGAGGTTTGGCCAACCTAGCCCCCTCCCACCCCCGCCTCCGCAGGACACACAGGGTGAGATTTCCTGGAATTAGACCACAGCCAGTTACGGGAGGCCCCTCAGCCCTCTGCACAAGGCTGTCTGGCAGGTAGAGTTGGTCATGGAGTGGGCGGGGCCAGCTATGAGGAAGGAGGATGAAATGGAACCAGAGAGCAGGGTGTTGGTCAGGGGCGGAACACTTGCCTAGCACTTGGGAGGCCCTGGGCTCCACCTCCAGTACCACAAAAAAAAGGAAGCAGATTGTGTCTCACTGCCTCTAATTGTTTTAAAATACGTGGGCTGCTTGGTGACTAAGTCACTCAATGCACTAGAATCCTGGGGTCACTGCCCAGCCTAGGGTCGCACTGGAGACACTGCAGCCATGTGGTCAGACAGGCCTGGAGACCCTGAAACCCGCCTGCCCCCAGTCTCATCTCCAACACCACGTGCTGCCATCTAGGGGCTCAGGGCTGCCTGAAAAATGGGCCGGAAGGACAAGAGGCCTGTCTTTAACCCAATTGTCACTGAGACCAGGGTCTGGCTTCAACATGCAGTGAAGAGGGGAAAACCTAGGGCGAGCATTGTTAAGGAAATAACTACTGAAATGTCCTTTTGGTATAAATGCAATGAAAACCACACTCAGGCCTGTCACAGTCAAGCTGCCGGTGGCCAACAATAAAGAGAAAACTTTGAAAGCTGGCAGAGCTGGACAAGGCAGCCCCTCCGGGAGCAGTGATCTGAAGTACCCCTTATCTCTCACGTGGTGTGGTGTGTGTGAGTGTGTGTGTTCCCCCCACCCCCCAGTGCTGGGGATCCAACCCAGGGCTTCAGGCGGGCTGGGTGAGTGCTCTACCACTGAGCTACATCCCCAGCCCATTTTATTTTATTTTGAGACAGAGCCTTGCTAAATTACCCAGACTGGTCTCAAATTTGTGGTTCTCCTGCCTTGGTCTCACAAGTCACTGGGATTATAGGCATGTGTCACGTGCACAGCCCAGATGACATTTTTAATCTGTTGAAAGGTAAAACAAAAATTCAGCCAAGTGAAGTGGCCCATGTCTGTAATCTCAGCCATTCAGGAGGCTGAGAGGCAGGAGGATTGCCAATGTGAGGCCAGCACAGTCATTTATCAAGACCCTATCTCAAAGCTAAAAAAAAGTGGGGGCTGTGGATGTGGCTCAGTGATTAAACAACAACAACAACAACAAACGGTTTCCATCCCTGGAGAGAGAGAGAGAGAGAGAGAGAGAGAGAGAGAGAGAGAAGGGGGGGGGTGTAATTTGTGACTCATAGAGCCCAAGGAAGGGATGGGCATACTCTGCAGGGTTTGTCAGGAGGCAGAAGGAGACGGAGGAAATAATGCAGGCTGTGGTTTTCATGGGAAGAAATGTGACTGTCAGGGCAAGTAGCTTTAGGATCAGCTGGTTGGAGTGACTTCAGCAGGCTGTGGGACACAGGTAGCCAGGAGTTGTCCTGCGCCTGCCCTGGGGGACGGGGCAGTGAACAACTCTAGGTGGCCCAGAGCATGAGAACCTGGTGGAGGAGGCGTCTGGGCGTGCGCTCTGGATTGGCTGGCCCGTGTAGGAGAGGCTCTTTCTGCGAAATGTGCCACCTCTAGGAACTGATCATCGCTGGAGGGACGCTCCCTCCAGCCAGAGCAAGGTCTCCAAGGTCAAAGCACCAAGCCTGCAGAATAGAAAGAGTGACTAGTCCCCCCTCCCAGGGGACCCCCACCACGCCCCCAGACACTGTGTTGCCACTGCTGGGGGAGCGATCTAGGCAGGGATCTAGCGAGCAGAGCCAGCAGCACCCAGGAGGGCTCCCCACCAGTTACCTGATCCCAGGGACGACTGTGCCAAGGTCAAGAAGCCCTCGTTTAGAACCAAACTCAAAGCCTCATTTCTTTTCTAGATTTACTAGTTTCCTGATTCGGTAGACTTCTTCCTGTGCTGGAACACGGTGGCAAGCTCATTGGGTGCACCTGGACCCCTCCACCTCTGACATATTTAACTGATGGCTCAAGACCCTTCCTCCCTCTTTTTTTCTTTTTTGTCTTCCTGTTTGTTTACTTATTGATACTGGGAGTTGAACCCAGGGTGCTCTACCACTGTGCTCCAACCCTCTTTATTTTATTTTGAGACAGGGTCTTGCTAAGTTGCTGAGGCTGGCCTCAAACTTGTTGGGTTCCTCCTCTGTCAACCTACTGAGTCCCTGGGATTACGGGTGTGTGCCACCATGCCCACTTCCTCCTCCTCCTCCTCCTTTTGGTACCAGGGATTGGACCCAGGGGTGCTTACCCTTGAGCCACCTCCCCAACCCTTTTTATTTTTATTTTGAGACAGGGTCTCACTAAGTTGCTTATTGACTCACCAAGTTGCAGAAATTGGCTTTGAACTTGCCTCAGCCTCCCCAGCTGCTGGGGTTACAGGCACGTGCCACCGTGCCTGGCTCCTTTTCTTTTTGATCATGTTGATGGTCGTGGTGGTGTTGGTGATGATGATTATGGTACTGGAGATTAAACCCAGAAGCAGTTTACCTCTGAGTTACCTCCCCAACCCCTTTATAAAATTTTATTTTGAGTCAGAGTCTCATTAAATTACTAGAGCCTCAAACTTGCAATCCTCCCGCCTCAGCCTCCCCAGTAACTGGGATTGCAGGTGTGCACTGACCTGTTTGGCTCCCATCCTTATTGCTTAAATAAAGAAGTGAGTGAGGGCTGGGGTGTGTAGCTCAGTGGTAGAGTGCTTGTTAGCATGCTTGAGGGCCTGGGTTCCGTTCCTAGCACTGAAAACAAAAACAAAACAAACAAACAAACAAACAAACAAAAACAGATGGCTGTCCTGTCCTGAGTGCCAATTTTATCTGGTGGCACTGCAAACATTCCAGCTACCTTCACGGAGCTGAACCGCCTCGGCAAATGCAGTTTGCTGAATGCAGTTGGCTGAAGTATTTGTCATAGGATCACCCCTAAGGATCTTATGGTGGAGGAGCACCTACCTAGCATGTGTGAGGCCTGGTTCAGTCCCCAGCACCATTGAAAGGAGCAAAGGGATCTTAATACCTGAGGCCATACCAGTTTCCACGGCTGCCGTGACCTTCCTGTGACCCGGCTCGGCCCTGTGCTGGTCGCCACTGGCTTATAGCACTTATGAGGAATTTTTTCTTTCCCTCCAAGAACAACGGCGTGCTTTAATTTGCATTTTGGGTGCTCTGTTAGGTTATCTGAACTCCTCTGCCTGAGCACCTCTGTGTTTCTGGGTCCCTGCTCGCTCAGGGGCCTCCTGCTTGCCCTCCTCCCGCTGCGAGGTGAGTCATTTCATTTAAGGACTTAAGGCTTCTCAACTTCATTTCCTTCCCCTTTTCAGTCTCGGTTCTGGTCTCCAGCTCCCTCTGTGGACGCTTGAAATCCTTTGTGGTCAGTCAGTCGCCGGCCAGCCCTGGCTTGGCCCTCCAAGACAGACGTCAGAAGCCAGTCTAGAAAACTCACACAGGGACACTTCTCCTTGTCCTCCAAGAACATAATTCCAATTTGGATGATCACCATCCACAAAAGGCCCAGTGGAAGAAAAATGTGTTTTTCTCTAATTGACTGCTGGGTATTTAGTCTGCAGATTACAAGTGTTCATGATTTTCAGTGGCTGTGAACGAGGGGGAAGTCACTTGCCCAGACAGAGCCCTGTAACTTGAGCCACAGTTTGCTCATATGCAAAATCACCTCCTGCCCTCCGTGGTGCGCTCACTAACTTTCCCAAGTATATGTGTATGTGGGGCTAGGACGGTGCTGCCAGCTCTGGCCCAAAGAGTGTTGTGTCCCAGCCTGGACTCCTACACCAGGTGATTGGCTCTCCCGGCAGTGTGGCTGGGGCTCTGTCCCTGTGAATCCTGGACAAAGAACAAGCCACAGGCTGGGGATCCAGCTCAGAGGTAGAGGGTCTGCCTAGCACATGTGAGGCCACGGGTTACCTCCTCAGAACTGAAAAACAAAACCCACACTCCCATTTAGACAAGAGGGTCTGACACTTAAGAAAGTCTAGAAGCCAAGCACACTGGTGCCCACCTGTAATCCCACTGACCCAGGAGGGTGAGGTAGGAAGATCGCAAGTGTGAGGCCAGCCTCAGCCATTTAGTGAGGCCAGCCTCAGCCATTTAGTGAGGCCCTAAGAACCTTAGTGAGACCCTGTCTCAGAATAAAAAATAAAAACGGCTGGTGATGTAGCTCAACATTGAAGACCTCTGGGTTCAACTCCAGGTACCAAAAAAAAAAAAAGTCTGGAATATACATTTATAGCAATTAACTATTGTTTTTGTTTATATTGGGTTCCAATAATATGAACTTTTATTTATGTATTTATTTTTGTTTAGCCACTTTTCCTATCTATAGAAACCACAAAAATTCTGATTAATTTAGAGAGGAAGGTGGAGTATGAATCCTAGGTCAGGGAAAATAGTAACATAGCATGAGTTCATAGCCCAGGGTTTGCTATTTTACATGAATTAAGTCTTTCATGAAGTTATATCATCTTTCCTGTTTCTTTCTTTCTTTCCTTCATTCTATCATTTCATATATATATATATTTTTTGTTTGTTTGGTTTTTTTTGGTACTGGAGATTTAACCAAGGGATCCTTAACCACTTAGCCACATTTCCATCCCCTCTTAAAAATATTTTATTTACAAGGGCTGGGGTTGTGGCTCAGTTGTAGAGTGCTCGCCTAGCACGTGCAAGGCCCTGGGTTCGATCCTCAGCACCACATAAAAATAAAAAAAATAAGAGTATTGTCTACAACTAAAAATATTTTATTTACAGGCAAGTTTTCACTAAGTTGCTTAAGGACTCCCTAAATTGCTGAGGCTGACTTTGAAGTTGCAATCTTCCTTCCTCAGCCTCCTGAGCAACAGGGATTACAGGCCTGCACACCATGCCCAGAATTTTTTATTATCTTTGAAACGAGTTGTCTTGTGATTGATGGCATGTTGTGTTGGTGTCAGCCAGGGGTGGCCATACTGCCTTTGTCTCACTGCCTCATGCCTGAGTGAACTTGCTCAGAGCTGCTCATTATCTTGCATTGTAGACATGACACCTAATTGAATACTTTAAAAAATATTTTAAATTTTTAATTGATTATAATAATTTTACATATTCATGGGGTACAGTGTGACATTTCAATACACAACATGTAATGATCAGATCAGGGTAATATGTATATTCACCCCCTCAACCATTACCATTTCCTTATGCTGGGAACATGCCAAATCCTCTCTACTAAACTATTCTGAAATGTTTCAATTAAGTATTGTCAACCATAGTTACCCTACTGTGCTATAGATGTTTAGAAGTTATTCCTCCTGGGCTGAGGTGTAGCTCAGTGGAAGAGCATGCATTTAGCAAGGCCCTGTGTTCAATCCCCAGCACTGCAAAACACAACAAGAAGTTATTCCTTCTATCCAACTGCACTCCCATACTTGTTAACCACCCTCTCCATCCCCCACTACCCAACCCCACCTAAGGAAATTTAATTTCTGTATAACAATGTTTTCCAACAGACTATAATGTACACTACATGTATAATTTTAAAAGTTCTGGGAATCATCAAGTAGAAAGAAACTGATGAAAATAATTTTAATAATGTATTTTATTTAAAATCCAAAATATTATCTTTTTTTTTTCTTGGTGGAACTGGAATTGAACCCAGTTCAATTGTATGCTAGGCAACTGCTCTTCCATTGAACTACATCCCTAGCCTTTTTTATTTTATTTTATTTTTAGTTTGAGGTAGGATCTCTCTAAGTGGCCCAGGCTGACCTTGAACTTGGGAGTCTTCTGCCTTAGCCTCCTGATTAGCTGGGGATTACACACACAGGATTACTCCTGCCACTGTGCCCAGATAGAATATTATAATTTCAATATCTAACAGATACAAGAATGTATTAATGAAACTTGTCACTTTTTTCATACCAACTCTTTGAAATCAGGGGTGTATTTTGCACTCAGAGAATATCTTCATTCAGACTTGCCGCAGTTCAAATGCTCAATAGCTACTTGTGGTTGGTGGCTATTGTATAGGATTACTGGGGTTGGAAAAATGGTAGCCTTGAAACCCGAATGTACTCAGATCAGGCTCTGTGCAAGTGCTCTGCTAAAACATAATTTATTTCACCTTCTTCATATGGAACAACTCTATTTAATAAATACCTGGTCCTTTCCCCCATACATATCAGTCCACTGTCGTTGCTCCTCCAAGCTGGTTTTTCCCTCCCTGCTCTGTGCTGTACTCCTCTCTGTTCCTCAACTCTTTTCCCAGGACCATAGCCCCATCTTCTTTCTCCATCTGCATGATGCTTTTAGCCCACACCCCCATATTTTTTCCTACTCCCTAGCTGACTTTCTATCCAACAGACTTTTATACCCAGCTGTGTGGTCCCAACATATCTACTTTCTTCTTCCCTGGGAAGCTCCCTCCCTCGCTAGCCACATTTCTCTTTACCAAACCAGATGCTCTTCCTCTCACAACCTCTCCCTTTTCTGCCTCTGTTACTTGCTCTTTGCCTACCCCCCATTTCTCCTGGAACTAGCTCCTTCTCTCTTGTGAACTCTGTGTCTTTCCTTTTGCATGCTTACTCTCTCCCATACTCTGCACTCTTTCCTCCAAGACTTATTATCTACACACTCTCTTTGCCCCCTTTCTGCCAGACCTCATGTAAGAAAAATGGAATCAAGGGGCTGGGGTTGTGGTTCAGTGGTAGAGCACTTGCCTAGCATGTGTGAGGCACTGGGTTCAATTCTCAGCACCACATATAAATAAATGAATAAAATAAAAGTCCATCAACAACTAAAAAAATATTAAAAGAAAGAAATAAAAATGGAATCAATCAGGCTCCCTCGCCAAGGAAGCAATGACTAAGATGTCCTATGTAAGTCGGGAACAATAGAGCCATGCTCGTTCTTATATAACCACACATCACATTTGGCATGCAGCTGGCTCGTTGTAATTCTGTATATAAGCTGAGCAGGGGCTTTCTGCAGCATGGATTGAATGAAGATATGTCAGACCTCCCTGCAGCTCTGCATGTCTTCTGTAGACATATATAGACTATCTCATCCATCAATGATGGAATACACTTTCATCCCAGCTGCACACGGATCCTTCTCTAACACAGACCATGTTATGTAAGCTATCACATATGTTGGCATGCAATTGTAATATTACCTTAAAAGATTTTTTGGCACCTGTAGGGTCATTTTGATGGCTCCCTTTCCATTGATATTAATTTTTTAATTCTTGCTTTTTTCTTGATTAGACTTATTTATTTTTAAATCAAACTTTAGCTATATTATTTTTCTCTATTTTATATATTTCTGCCCCTGCTCTTACTTTTTCCTTCCTACTACATAATCTGAAAATAACTTGATTGTTATTCTAGCTTCTTTCTGATACAAAGACTCTAAGTTGCAAATATTCATCTGAGTACTGTTTCATACCAGAGATCCTGATTTTAACCTTTTGTTATCACTTAGTTTGAAGCATTTTTTATTTGCTTTTACTGTGCTTTCTTCCTTGACCTCTGAGATATTTATGTGTGCCATTTAATTTTGAAGTAGTTGACATGTGGAGGTGAGGTTCTATATAACTTAAGGTGATTGATTTCTAATGTAATAACTCATTTGGAAAACACAGTCTGCACAATTTCAATTTTTAAAAAAAGTAATGGAAATGCTTTTATTTTAATTGTATTGGTTACTTACATGTAAAAACTGATCAAATTGCATACTTCAAATATGTGCATTTTATTGTGCTTCAATTTTACCTCAATAAAACTATGAAAAAAATGTAAACAAATAAAGTACACAGGGGTCAAGCTAATATTCTCTGTATCGTTCCAATTTTATTTTATGTCATAAATAAATACTGAAAAGCCAAAAAATATAAGTAAATAAAGTGCAAGCCAGGTGGACATCCTCCAAGGCTTATGGAGGAGGGCTTCGCTGTGTGTCTGTGCTGTAACTAACGGCAGTGGTGGGGGCGTGGGGGATCCCTGGTGCTTCACTGCCACCACCAGACACATCGCCAACAACAAGCAATGTCAACTTGCAAGGCATGGAGAGAGACTGTGGCCGTGGCAGAGCTGGAAGGGCGGGCACAGTGCCACCGGCCCGTAGTTCCTTCAGCTCCCCAGTGTGGACAGTGAAGAAACCGGATAGATCCTGGGGAACAACTGTGGACTATTGCGGGCTTAGTAAAGTGGCTCCCCCAGGTCAGGCTGCCTTTCCTTTAGTGGCTGACCTGAGGGACGTATTGACTGACGACTTATGGGCATCCATTTTGATTTAGCTAATGCCTTCTCTCCCACAGATATCGCTGTTGGTGGCCAAGACCAATTTTCTTTCATGTGGGATGGGTGGCAGTGCACCATTCCCTTGCTGCCTCGGGGATATTTGCATAGACCATCTATGTACCTTGGTCCAGGAGCCTCTGACTTGGCCATGGCCAAAGCCATCCCCTGTGTGTCTATTCCACTATAATTGGGGATCGTTTGTTACCAGTGGTTCCTTTGCAGATTTAGTGGATGCTGTGCTGAAATTGCTAGTCCATCTGGCAACATGTGGTCTGTCTATCAATAGCAACAAGTTGCAAGGACCTGGATTGTCTGCCAATTTCTTGGGGGTTGTCCTGCCAGGGAAGGCAAAAGTTATTCCCAATGCAGTTATTGATAGGTTCCAGGCCTACCGCATTTCCACAACCATAAAGCAATTACAAACCCTTTAGGGATTGTCAGGGTATTGGAGAGTGTTTTTTCCCTCTCTGGCCCAAATGATACAGACTCTTCTGCCCTAGTAAAGAAGGGAGAAAAGTGGGACTGGGCTACAGGAAGTGACCAGGCATTCAAGGGAGCCAAGCAGACTGTGCAGAGCGCCCAGGGTCCCCTGTTGTCATCCAACAACCTCTGCCTGGACTTGGAGCATGCTGACCCTCAATGGAACTATACAAGGAGTCATATATTTGCAGGTGGACAACAGTGGGCAACTCTGTCATGACCCTCTAGAGTTATTCAGTGTGGGATGGTGTAAGATGGCTCCCTACTGAAGCTGTAGACCTTAACCAGAAGGCACCCCAGTGTGACAATAGGGGGGCAGGAGGATCTATGGGGTGGACCCTGCACGTCTTATGCACTATAACAGTTAAAGGTTCTAACACTGGGAGTCATGAAATGGTAGCTCTGCCTACCCCTTGCCCCTGGGATATTTATGGGTATGTAGACAATGTGGGTAACCATATTTACCTACCAAGTGGACTGGTCCATGCACTGGGGGAAGGCCATACCTCCCAGCAAAGTTTTCAAATTCTTATCCAAGTGTCTATCCAGTTGGGACATGAAGTAGTCAGGGCTCTCCAGAGGAACAGTATCAACAGGAAGTATAATTATAAAAAGGGGATTTATTAGGCTGGCTTACCTGACCAGAAGCTGGATAGTCCACAATGGCCATCTGCAGTCTGGACAGCTGGAAGAACCAATAGCTGAAGCCCCAGACAAGAGGAATTAAAGGTGCTACCTGAGTCTGAGACTGAAGGCTTCTGGAGAATCGCTGGCAGAGTCTGGTTTGTAAAAATGAAGAAGTGAGACTCTGATATCCTCAGAGGATCACAGCAGCAACCAAGAGCCTCCTCAAGAAGAACGCAGCTTGCATCTGTTGCTGCTTCCTTGTTCTTCCAACTTTTATTCCATCCAAGCCATCATCCTATTGGACGGTGCTGCCCATGCTTAGGTGGGTCTCCATTTCAGTTGGCTCTCCCACATGCCAATCATTCCTGGACACACCCTCACTGACACACCCATAAGCCTCTTAATCATCAGCATATCTCAATCCAAGCAAGTTGACAATTCAAATTAAACCTTACGGGACACTTTCAAGAGAAGGCTTTGCGTGAAGTGCACTCCACAGTGGTACTACCCCTTAGCCTTGCTTTCACCGCAAGTGGCCACCATTGTTCATGAGGTGGAGATTACAGCTCTGGCACTGCACACAGCCAGAGCCCTCAATGCCACTGTGAGTCCTTTGCCTTCTTAAATGAAGAAGTGTACCAAATGAAGAAAGCAGGACAGGGAAATAGGATGGCCCTTGACACACTGACCACCTCCCAAGGTGGAGTATGCACCCTCTTGATACTGTACCCATGGACCAGAGTGTCCCTGAACTCCTACCTCATAGTGGTGCATGCCTATAATCCCAGTTACTGGAGAGGCTGAGGCAGGAGGACCACAAGTTCAAGACCAGCCTCAGCAACTTAGCAAGGTCCTAAGCAACTTAGTGAGACCCTGTCTCACAACAAAAAATTAAAAGTTCTGGGGATATGGCTTAGGGGTTAAGCACCCTGGGTGCAATCCCTGCTACCAAAACAAACAAACAAACAAAAAAGCATGCACGTTCTTTTTCTTTCTTTCTTTTTTTTTTTTTAAGTAGTTGTGGATGGACCTTTATTTTATTTATTTACTCACACGCGGTACTGAGAATTGAATCTCGTGCCTCACATGTGCTCTACGACTGCGGCACAACCCAGCCCCAGAGCATGCACATTCTTATAAAACCACAGGATACATCTGGCGTGCTGCTGGCTTTGCTGTGACCCGGTATATAAAGCTGAGTGAGACTTTGAGCTGTGCGATGGCCACCCACTGAATAAGGTCACATGGGGGCTCCTTACAGCCTGGCGAATCTCCTTGGGGCTGCCCGGATCTGGGTCAACCTGTGTGGGATAGAGGATGCACCACACCTGGAACCCTCTGCCCTTGCTCCCTTACAGCCCTCCCCCGCCCCCAGTCTTCCCACTCCTCCTGCCCCCTCTAGGCTCCACTGCTTCCCCGCCAGGCCTCGCCCTTAGTCCCCCCTTCTCTCAGTGGAGCCTGATCATGCTCTCTTCTTGGGGAAAAGCAAACAAAGGAAGGAAAAAAAAAAGACTTAACTTGAGCCCCCAAACAAGTTCCCATGAGCCATGTTTGAAGAAGTGGAGTCAATCAGTCCCTTCAGGAGGAGGGTCCCTGAGGGAGGGTCCTGAGGCCTGACCCTCTCCCACTTGGAGTCCCTGGAGGGAGGAGGAGTTGGGAGACTAGCGAGGGGGAAACAACTCCCCAGGTTGACATTTGGGTGTGGCCTGCAACGGCGTGGCCTCCGGAGAACAAGACAGCTCAGTCTTGAACAAGGACCTCAAATACCGAGTGCTCTTCTCGCTGTGCTCACTCGGGGTCCCTCTGGCCCCCACATTCTCCTGGTCTTCCGCCTCATTCGCCTTGGTTTATCCTCCCTCTGCTTGGCTCTCTGGCTCCCCCTTGCTTGGTCTGCACCTCATCCATCTACTCCCAGGGTTTCCCTGCCTTTCTCTTTTCTTTCTGTGTCTGTCTGTCTGTCTGTCTGACCTGGTGTGTCTCCTTCCTCTCTGGGGCCTTTCCGCATCTCTGTCACTTGGCTGTTTACCTAGTGACCTGCTCCTTTTGACCATCTCACACCATGTTCCTCTCTGGAAAAATTATAGAATCAGACCCTCCCTGATACAGGAGGCTGTGTAAATTCCAGGTGAGACACTGGGGATGCGTGGGCCCCCTTCGTGCCATCTCCAGGAGCCTGGGGCCCAGCAGGAGGGAGCCACTGACCTTGGAGGAGGAGCAGAGCTGGTGAAGCCCTCCCTGAGTCAGGGGGTGAGAGGGCGGTGGGTGGCGATTCCTCTCCTGCAGGTTTTGAGAGATTGCTCGGTTGTCCTGGCCTGAGGAGGTGGGAGGCAGCCAGGTTTCCTGCAGGGCCAGGGTCACAGATTTGGAAGATGAACCTTTAGCTGGACAGAGCCCACGCTGGGAGTGAACTGTGCCGGCCGACAGAGGAAATGAGCTTGTTTTCACAGCCCCGCTGCTCACCTGGCATGTTCTAGGTGTCGTGCGGGTCCTGCAGCAGTGATGGACACGCCAGAGCAGGTGTTAGTCTCCTCTGAGAGGGGAACACTGAGGCATAGACGGGAAGCCACCTCTGCAGGCCCCATACCTGATGCCTGGCCGCACCAGGGCTCCAACCTGGACCCGCCTGTTCCCTCAGTTCTGGCTGAGGAGGATCCCTCCCGGGGTTTGCTTGTGTTTTCCCTGGAGGTGATGGGGTAAATCCTTTCAAGGACTCTGGGGAATTCAGGGTGTCTGAGCCTGGTCCCAACTTCACATTTCCTCTGCAGCCTTATTTCATTAACCAATTCATCCAATGATTCGTTTTCTCACATTCATCATCTATCTGATTTTTATTCACTATTCGGAGAACTCGTTACTCATTTGTTCAATAATTATCATTTATTGGCTGAGTAGCTGTGATTCTCGGGCTCTGTGCTGGGGCATAGCCAGGGGCATAATGAGGAGCTGGAGAAGTCCTGACCTCCTGGTGACAATAAGGCCCATGTATATGCAGTGCGTATGCCTATATACACACATTCATTTACATCTGTGCATATATGCTTGTGATGGGTAGGCTAGGTAGCTATCGTACACATACATACATTCACTGGTACACACATATGCATTCAATACAAAGTGATCTGTATTTTTTTCTCTGTGGATTGGAGAGTATATTGTGTGTAGAACATAGATAATATATGATTATATGAATATTATATATGATAAATGATTATAGAATTATAGGATGAAATGCACATTAAAAAATTTAGCTTATCTTAGCAGTGGGAATGGCTGTTCATCAAATCCAGTTTTTGTTTCTAAAACACACATTGACACCTTGCGAGCAGATCCCCAGCCAGGGGCTGTGTTTCTAGCCCCTTTGCAGGCAGGCGTGACCCTGTGACAGTTGCGTTCACTGGAGTGTTGGTGGGAATGATGGGCACTGCTGCCAACATCGTACCCCTGCAGCTGGAGGCACAGATGGCAGGAGCCTGTGTCTCTACCCACCTCAGGGAAGGCAGAGATGCCAGGCACCCCTGGGCCTTCTGGGAGTGAGCCCGGCCTGGCGCAGGTGCACAGCAGCCGCTCAGAAGGCGGTGGGGATCTCAGTTTCCTGCTGACCCGCCTCTTCGCACACAGCAAATAAACCCACTCAGAAGCAGCTGCCGTATTCTACTTTCTAAATGTATGGATCGTCTCCTTCCAAGTCTTCAAACTTTGTAAGAGGGAAAAAGTCCGTTTGAAAGGCAGTCTCCAATGAGAAGTCGTTAGATTATCATTAGGTCAACAGGTTCAGCTCCCCACTGAGGTTTTCTAACTTTGCTACGAACACGAATAAAGCCAGCTGGGGACATAGCTCCTTTTCAACCTATTTGTGAAGCCATCAAGATATAGAGCAGTCCTCAACAAGTATATTTTTCTTTCTTTCTTTCTTTTTTTTTTGGTGGTGCTGGGGATTGAACCCAGGGCCTTTTGCATCCAAGACAAACACTCTACCAACTGAGCTATATCCCCAGCCCCATAACAAGTATATTTTTCAAGGCATCATCTCTAAGATATAAAAAATATGATTCTATTATTTCAGGAAAGTGTTGTCTGATTTTTATGGAATCTTATGAATTTATGTCTATACCTCAGTAATCGAAGGCAACTTGTCTTTTTGGTCTAACTTGTTTACTGTCTCATTCTGAACTTCTATTTGTTACTCAAGGCTGACGAAGCCAAATTTTGAGAATAAAAGCTTTTTGTTTTAGAACACATTTGAAGAATGGCCTGAGAATAGAATTACAAAGACACAAATTCCTTCCTGAAAGCTGGTTTTTTAGCTTAAGCCAGCATGGTGGCACATACCTGTAACTGCAGCTACTTGGGAAGCTAAGGCAAGTTCATGGCCTGCCTCAGCTATTTAGTGAGCTCCTGCCTCCAGATAAAAAGGGTGAAGGATGTAGCTCAGTAGTCCAATGCTTACCTAGCATGTGAGAGGGCCTGACTTCCAACCCCTGAACTGCAAAACACACACACACACACACACACAAACTAGCTCAGTGACTATCAATTAGTACAGACTGAATAAATATCAATGATTTTATGACTGTGTTCATATTGGGGACATCTTTCTCCTTCTTTCAGGTACCCAGAGCATCCAACACTTAGTGCTGTGAGGGGATGCAGAGTCCCCTGTCTGCCACTGGCTCCCCCCGTTTGGGCAGGAACTATGGGCCTTCACTCCCTATCAGCCAGCCCCCACTGGTCCCTTGCTTTCTGATTCCAGCCCAGGATCCTTAGCTCGCTGGTCCAGGAGGAGGCCAGCTCCTCTCTGCTCTCTGTTCTCTCCCAAGCCTAATTAAACTGTTGTCCACGCAGGTGGTCCTGGAGTTGACTCACTCAGGTAGAGACAGATGGACACTTGGTTTAGCCAGAGGCTACCGCAGGTGAATGTGCTCAGAAGGGGGACACAGACGACTCCGATGGAGGAGAAGAAGGGACAACTGTAGAGATCAGCTGGGGTCCCATCCTGAAGGGCCTGGAATGGCAAGTGGGAAGCTGGGACTTGATCCTCAGGGAGATGGGGAGCCAAGGAAGAGCTCTGAGCAGAGGAGAGACAGGCTCAGCTCTGAGAGTTAGAGATCTCCCTGAGGTTGATGTGCAAGATGCAATGGAAGGGTGACAGTGGACACCACGAGACCAGGACACTGGAGAAATGGGCCAGACCTTGGATGTCCAATGTGGCGAGCATGAGGCACATGTGCTGTTGAGAACTGGACCACAGCTCATGTGAAGCGAGGTGTGCTTCACATGCACTCCAGCAGTCAGGGTGGAAATTGTGGATGATCCCCTCATACCGACTTCATGCTGAAATTATGATTCTTGGACATACTGAGTTAAATGAAAGACATCACTAACACTAATTCCACTTCTTGTTTTCTTTCTCTCTCCCTCTCTCTGTCCCTCTCCCTCTCTCTCTCTCAACACTAGGGAGAGAACCCAGAGTTGCTCTACTATCGAGCTGCACCTCTGACTTTTTGAGGCTGGGTCTTGCTGAGTTGCCCAGGCTGGCCTTGAACTTGCCAACCTTCTGCCTAGGCAAGTTGTTGGGATGAAGGTGTGTGCCATGGCCCCAGGCTTTACTTTACTCTTCCTGGTAATGTGACTACTACAAAATGTTAAAGGAGGTATGCGTCTCGTGTTGGCGGCCCACATTCTATTTCTGCTGGGCATCCCTGCTCTCGATGAGTGGGTATGCGCTTTAGAGGAGGCTGGGGAGGCATCTGCCAGCCACACTCTGCTCAGAGAACTGATGTGTGGAGAAGGTAACAGAAGTCCAGAGTCCTCAGGTTTCTCCCAACCAACCGCCTTGTCCTGACTGCCTTGGGGAGGGCGGCTGACTGCGGGAGCAGGGGGTGCTGCCCTGTTGAGTTCAGCAGGGGGTGCTGCAAGGTGCGGCCTGTTCGTGGACACTGAGCAGAGGGTACGGCAATGATGCTGGCCGTTTCAAAGTGTACGTGAAATCACCATTCAAACGTGAAGCAAGCAAGTATCAGGACAGCAGCACAAGCAGAATCCAAAATCTCTACATTATCAGAGTTAGTTCCAAACAGTATTAACTCCTCTGAATGTAATAAATAACAGATCTCATTGCAAAGGGGTTCTTCAAACTTTTCACTCAGCAAATATCAGACTTCTCCCCAAATAGTGGGGAGCAGGAGGCAGACCCTGTGCTGTCCTATGTCACTGTGCTCCCTGAGCCAGTGTTCCTGCGGTGCTCGTACTGTGCCCAGCGCCCTTCTAAATGTTACCAGAGACCAGCGGGATAGGCGCTGAGTGTCCCCACATTATGGAGAAGCCACAGAGACACAGAGACCAAGGACAGGCCAGGAGCAAAGTAAGGAATGGGCTAGGAGAGTGTCTGCCTCCAGCCTCAGCAACACAACTAGGCCCTGTCTCAAGGTAAAAATTTTTATTTATTTATTTGAGAGAGAGAAAGAGAGAATTTTAATATTTATTTTTTTTGGTTTTCGGCGGACACAACATCTTTGTTGGTATGTGGTGCTGAGGATCAAACCCGGGCCGCACACATGCCAGGCGAGTGCGCTACCGCTTGAGCCCCATCCCCAGCCCTCAACGTAAAATTTAAACAGGGCCCGGGATGGGGGCTGGGATTGTGGCTCAGCAGTAGAGCCTTTGCCTAGCACCTGTAAGGCCCTGGGTTCAATCCTCAGAACCACATAAAAATAAATAAATAAAATAAAGGTGTTGTGTTCAACTACAAGTAAAAAATAAATATTTAAAAAAGGGGAGCCCGGGAGGTAGGTCAATGGTTAGGCACCCCTGGGTCCTACCCCAGCACCAAAGAGAGGAACAAGAAAGAAAACAGGGCTGGGGTATCTCTCAGGGTAGAGTGCTTGCCTACATGCAGGAGACCCTGGGCTCAGTCCCTAGTGCTGCAAACATAATTAATTAATTGATTTTAATGAGAGTTTGTTCCACCTGTGGTGTGTGACTTCCCTACAGGCAAAACCTGGCCTCCATGCCCAGCTGGTCACTGAGCCCTTCTGATTCTACTTTATTAATCCTTTTCAATTTAATCTCTTCCTTTCCACTCCCAGAGCCCTGGCCCAACTCTGGCCTCATCTTGCTCCTCCTGAACATGAGTGGCACTGCCAACCACAGGATGGTTCCG
>NW_026000207.1:2962283-2977300 GCF_001458135.2 Marmota marmota marmota
GGTCAGGGAGTGAAGACACAGCTCACAGGAGAGGAAGTTTCACAAGCTCAGGCCCCATGATGTGTGACTGTGCCTTGGGATGTGGAGCCCTGGACAGCTGATGGCTTTGGGGTGCTGTGTGAGGTCTGCTGGGAAGATGTCACTGGCTCAGCTTGCCCCCCTCCTGGGTGGGAGCATGGCCTGGTGGGTGGGTGTACAAGCACCAGCGTGGTCTCTGGCGCCAGACAGACCCAGGTGGAGGTCCGCGCGTCCTCTCCCACCTCTGCTGTGCAGGTCCCTTACTGAGCCTCCGTGCCCCCTCGGTACCTTAGGAAGGATGCCTTCCCTCTTCTGGCAGGCTGGCTGAGAGCTGCTGCTGCTGCTGCTGGGGAGGCAATGGTGAGGGCAGCGCTGAGCTCCCCAGGTGACAGCAAGGTGGTATGGAAACCCGGGATGTGACGGCCACGGGCCAACCCTGGTCTCAGCCAGCGCCTCCCAAGACCTGGGCATTTTGTGACATCCCGGGTAAAAGCTAGTCCATTTCCACACCCCCTTAGTGAGCGCAGACCTCACTGACGGTGGGTCCAGCTGGGGTGGGAGACGGCCCGCCCTTCATACTCTATGCACTCGTCCCTCCAGAAACCCACCAAAGGCTTCCTCCAGGCATCTGAGGTTGGTTTGTTGGTGTTGTTTTTGTTTTTTTTTTTTCTCATTCCTTCTGTCCTTCCCCAAGTGACTTCAAAGATGTATTTTGTATCCCACCTGATTTAGCTCCACCTGCAAACAAGCACCCTCAGCACACCCAGCCCTCCCACAGAGAGGACCCCCACAGGTGGCCTTTGGATGTGTTCCCTCAACAGAAACCAGTCTCTTCTGGAATGACAAAATGGGGAATTCTATTCTATGGAATAGAAACATTTTATTTTCTGCCTTTTGTTTTGCTTTATAGTTTAAATGTAGAGAAGTGTTTCAGAGCAGAATCTCTCAGGCAGCCTTTTGAAAACAGGCATTTGCCAGGCCCAGTGGTGCACAGCTGTAATCTGGGGTGCACGCCTGTGATTGTCACCAAGTGGGAGGCTGAGGCAGGAGAATACCAAGTTCAAAGCCAGCTTCAGCAACTTAGTGAGGCCCTAAGCAACTTATTGAGGCCTTATTATCTAAACTAAATATAAAAAAGGGCTGGGGATGTGGCTCAATGTTATCCACTCCTGGGTTCAATCCCCTGTACAGAAAAAAATAAATAAATAAAAAAGAAAAGGGAGGAAGGACGGAAGGAAGGTGGGATGAAAGGAAGGAAGGAAGGAAGGTGGGATGAAAGGAAGGAAGGAAGGAAGGTGGGAAGGAAGGAAGGAAGGAAGGAAGGAAGGAAGGAAGGAAGGAAGGAAGGAAGGACACAAGCACTTGTTGCCTGACATCTCTCAATCCCTGCCCCACCAACACTGCTTCAGGAGGCCGTGGAAGAGCCCAGGTTGTGTATCTACATGCTCACAACTATGCCTATAGTTACATACAAGAATATAATATTTCATTTCATATGTCATATNTGGGTGCCTCATGGGTATGGGATTTCCTTTGGGGGTAAAGATGCACTTCTAGAAATGGGGAGTGGGGATGGTCACACAGGTCACCCAGGGGGTAAATGAAGGAACCAGAATTTGCACCTGGGTCTGAGTCTGATCCTACACGTCCCCTTCTGGGTGTCGTCAGAAATTAAACTCAGCCCCTCGTTGGATTTCTCCATATGAAGGGAAATCCATTCACATCAAACATTCCTGAGAGCGGGGCGGGGTGGCGCCCGCCTGTAAACCCAGTGGCTTGGGAGGTTGAGGCTGGAGAATCGCGAGTTCAAAGCCAGCCTCAGCAACTGGGAGGCGCTAAGCAACTCAGTGAGTCCCTGTCTCTAAATGAAATCCAAAATAGGGCTGGGGATGTGGTCAGTGGAAACCCCTGAGTTCAATCCCTGGTACCAAAATAAATAAACAATTAAAAATTTAAATAATTTTTAAAAAAATTCCTGCGAAGAGTCGATCTACTGAAGACTTGGTTCATCAGGGAGATGGAGGAGAAATTTACAGCACAGAAATGGCAGCGTCTGCAGAATACGCGTCGCTGTTTAAGACGTCTGGAGTTACCCCACCACTCCACTCCTGGGGGCATACATCCTCATTCTTCTCATTCCCCTTTCTCCCTGTTCTATCAGCATCTCACTTTCAGCTGTCAGTCTTTTTTGGCTGACCAATCAGAGACTCAGAAATAGGTCCGTAACTGAGTCTGGCCAATGAGCGCTCTGGAGGGTGGCGCCCTTTCTGGTCCATGAGTTCCTAGCGGTTCAGCCTAGGGATGCTTCGGCCTTTGACATGGGCAGCTGGGGGTGGTTTAAACGGAAAGGAAAGACAGCCCAGCCAAGAGCGCTGGACCTGTTTATCCAGGCCAGCTGTGCCGGTAGTGATGACAATCTCGGGACCTTCCTGCCTCTCAATTTTTTTTTTTTCATTTTTATTGAGACATTACTCACATGCCACCAATTCGCCCTTCTAAAGTGTACAGTTCAGTGGCTTCTTTTGCATATTTGTGAAGAAGAACATCTTAATCTCCTAAAAAAGATCCCATGCTGACCTGTCCCTCCTGTTGTCCCTCCCCCACCCCTTCCAGGTCGGGGCACCCATCGGCTTTACCTCTCCCTGGCCTGTCTCCTCTGCTGTTTCCTCTCGGTGGACTCATCCATTACCTGACCTTTCGTGTCTGGTTTCTTTCACGTTGACGTTTTTAAGTTTCCTCCCGTTGCAGCATGAGCCAGGGCTAGATTCTTGGTTTGTGACTGAATAAGATTTCTTTGTGTAACCAGACTTTGTTTTCTTCAATCGCCCAACATTTGATGGACGGTTGAGGGGCTTTCACTAATTAGCTGGGATGAGTAATGCTGCTGCGAACATCCTCGGCAGGTTTTTGTGCGGATCCACTCTGATTCTTTGGGGTATACACCTAGGAGTGGTCCTGTGATAGCTCTGTTTAGTTTTCTGAGAATCCACCCAACTGTTTCCTCAGTGTTTGCACCATTTTATATTAATCTCTAGATTAATCTTTAGATTGAGCTGTGTTTTGTATTCTTCAACAGTAAACATTTTTGCTCGTTTGCTTTTGTTTTGAGCCAAGCACTTCTCTATGTGGTCCAAGCCAGTGTCCAGCCAGGGAGTCAAGCAGCCCTCCTGCCTCAGCCAGCCGGGCAGCTGAACTGCAGCGTACGTGGCCAAGCTGGCTCCACAGGAAGACCTTCAGCTAACATGCTGTCCCTTGCAGGAGCAAAACAATGAATCATTTTTTGCCCTTATGTAACGAACAGCCTTTCCCCTTTCTTGAACCCAGTGCTCATCCTTCTCTCCAACCCACCTAACAAGACACTTTTCCATCCCACACAGCGTCCTTAACACCAATCCCAAGGCCAGTCACTACAGCACGAAGAACTCTGACCCCCTGAAGTTCCTCTCCACGTATGGATACAGTGCAAGATTCTACGATCCACCTGTGGCATTTTCATAATCAGAAGCTCACATTTTCTTGGTGAGGAAAAACTTCCCAGGACACATTTCCAGCTTTTCCTGGCTCCCATGAGCACAGCGTCGCTCTTTCTTTCCTGCCCTCTGTCTTTAGGCTGTGATAGCCCTGAAGGCAGGGACGGAGACGGATTCATTCGCGGGTTTCCAGGAATGGCACTGAGTCCAGACGTGGCTCCACAGATTGCTGGTTCTCTTCCTCCCAGGAGGAGGGAGGCTTTCCTGAACAGGGCTGCAGGAGACCCGCAGGGCTGAATCAGCTTCCTCCACTCTCCTTTCTGAATTCCTAGACATTCGATTTTCCTGCTGCCATGGTGACGTGGAAGGAGTGTGGGTGACTTCATTGAGGAAGCTCAGACCAAACCTACAGAGAACCTGGTCTTCTGCCCACTGCCGTGGACTCTGGCTGCTGGTCCCCTACCCCTCAGACCCATCGCTGCCCCTCCATCCCTGAGCCCTGGCTCCACCTTCTCACTCTCCCGGCCCCAAGCATCCTTCCTTTGGTCCACGTCAGCAGCCAGGACGGAATCTCCTTAACCCAGATCTGACTTCCCCACCTCTGCTCAAAACCAGTCCACACCATCCAGTGGAATATGATTATCCAGTCCAAAAAAGAAGCCAGACAGTTACATGCCACCAGAGGGGAGAAACTTGTAAACCTCATCCTATGAGAAAGAATCCAAATGCAATGGTCCATCCGAAGGCTCCAGAGTAGCTGGGCATGGGGTCACGGGCCTGGAACCCCAGCAACCCGAGAGGCTGAGGCAGGATGGCCAGCCCGAGGCCAGCCTGGTGACTTAGTGATTTAAGGAGGCCTTATCTCAGAGCAAAAAGTAAAAAGGGCAGGGGATGTGGCTTCGTGGTTGAGCACTGCTGGGTTCAATTCCTGAGAAAAAGAGAAAGAAAGAAAGAAAGGGAGGGAGGGAGGGAGGGAGGGGGGTGGATCCAGAATAGGTAAATCCCTAGAGTCAGCAAGGAGATGGTGGGAGCCAGGAGCTGGAGGGGGAGGTTGGGGTGACTGTCTCACGGGTCCGGGATTTCCTCTTGGGGTAGAGATGCAGTCCTAGAAATGGGGAGTGGTGATGGTCGCACGATCTTCTCAACCTATTTAAAGTCCATGAATTGGATGGGCGTAGGGGCCACACCTGTAATCCCAGCACTGGGGGAGGCTGAGGCAGGAGGACCTCAAGTTCAACGCAAAACTGGGCAATTTAGTGAGACTCTGTCTCAAAAAAAAAATGGTGTGTGGGGTGGAAATGGGGCGGCTGGGGATGTGGCTCACTGGTAAAGGACCCCTGTATTTAATCCCTAGTAGCCCAACCCCCCAAAAATAATCCCTCTGTGGGAAACGCCACTGCGGGTTTAAGAGGAAACAGTAGCCCACGTGAGATGTTTTCTTGGTTGGTTTGTTTGGTTGGTCCAGGGGGTTAGACCCAGGGGTGCTTAACCACTGAGCCACATCCTCAGCCCTATTTTATACTTTATTAGAGACAGGGCCTCACTGAATCGCTGAGGCTGGCTTTGAACTCGCCATTCACCTGCCTCAGCCTCCCCAGCTGCTGGGATTACAGGCGTACATCACGGCCACTGGCCCTTTTTGTTTTTTATTTTGGGTTGAGGTCTCACTAAGTTGCCCTGGCTGGCCTCAAACTTGCAATCCTCCTGCCTCAGCCTCCAGAATGGAAGGGATTACGGGGATGCGCGGTGCCGACTCCTGGAAGTTCTTGTGGCGCCTCCCCAGAAGAGGCCCAGCCAGGACTGAGATGCCGCAATCCACCACAGAACGCGTGAGGTGAGGAAGACAGGAGGGGGGACCCAGAAGAGGGGCCGGTGTGTGAAGGGAGCCGGGAAGACAGAGCAGAAGTGAAGGCCCAGGACTCGTGGGGTTGCCTCACCGCCTCAGCTTCCCCTTTCTCAGAGCCACTCCCCTCTGTGAGCCGGGCAGGCAGGGGAGCCGCAGGTGAGGAAGCCTGTCTCTGCAGCTCTCTCCTCTCTGAGGTTGCAGTGGCCTGTCCTCGGGCCTGCGGACCGTCCGTGGTGGGCATGCTGGAACCGCCCGCTCTCCCGTGTGCCCCAGCAGCCAGGTCTCTTGCCGGTCCAGAGGGCCCCATGCTGCCAGCCACAGCCGGGGATGGCCTCTGCCGCCTGTCCACCTACCTGGAAGAACTCGAGGCTGTGGAACTGAAGAAGTTCAAGCTGTACCTGGGGACTGCAGCGGAGCTGGGGGAGGACAAGATCCCCTGGGGACGCCTGGAGCCCGCTGGGCCCCTGGAAATGGCCCAGCTGCTCGTGACCCACTTGGGGACCAGGGAGGCCTGGCTGCTGACCCTCCGCATCTTTGATCGGATCCACAGGAAGGACCTGTGGGAGAGAGGACAGAGAGAGGACCTGGTGAGGGGTAAGCAGGTGGTAGGACTGTCACGGGGTCCCTCTTCTCCCACAGACACCTGAGCCTGAGGACATGGGGCCCCCACTCTGTCCCTTGGTTTTGTTCTTGTTGTCTTCTGCCCTGGGCACACTCTACCTCCAGTGCCCGGAAAGTTCTTACTTATCCACCAGAACCTTGAGCCACAGGTCAAGTGTCTCTTAGCTGAAATGCTTGGGATGGGAAGTGTTTTGGACCTGGGATTATTTTGGATTTGGGAATATTGGCAAATACACAGTGATGTATGTTGGGATGGGACTGAAATCTGAGCATGAAATCCACTGTGTTTCATGTACACCTCGGATGCAGAGCCTGGAGGGACGTCATACAGAATTTTTATTTGTCTACATGGTCACCCATGTTCAGGTGTGGAATTTTCTATCCGTGGCATCAAGTCAGCCCTAAAATCTTTGTATTTGTTGGTTTCTGAGTTTCAGATTTTCAGATGAGGGATGCTCAACCTAGGTTCTAGCTTCTCTACAAATTCTGTACTCCCTGCTCCTTCCGGTCCCTACCACTGACCGCCTGACTGCTCTAACAATCCTCTCCGCTGCTTCCTTGACATTCTCGATTTCTTGTATTCTGCTTCCATCTTATGAAATCGTCACAAGGGTGCCAACCCGTGTGGATTCCTTTCTATGCCCTGTGCATGGTATCCCAGGGCATGTTTAAAATGCTGGGTGAAACCGGGCATGGTGGTCTACAACTGCGCTCCCAGAGACTCCGGAGCGTGAGGGAGAAAGTCACAGATTCAAGGACAGCCTGGGCAACTCCGTGAAACCCTAAGCAACTCAGTGAGACCCTGTCTCAAATAAAAAAACAGAATGGGCTAGACATGGAGCTCAGAGGTAGAGCACCCTGGGCTCCATCCCAGTACAGAAAAGAAATGCTAGGACCCCTGTTACGAGGTGAGCAAGCTGAGGCCCAGGGGAAAATGTGACCTGCCCTCAGACACGGCCATGACACCCAGCACATGGAAAAGGTTCAGCATGACAGGCAGCAAGGGCTCTCAGGCTCCAGCTCTTGCTGGATGTGGCAGAGCTCTGTCTCCTCTCCCTCTGCTCAAGAACAGGGAGCAGCAGGCACAGTGGCACAGAACTATAACTTGGGAGTCTGAGGCAGGAGGAGCAAAGTTTGAGGACAATGTAAAGAATACTGGTCTCAAAATAAAAAAAAAATAATAAAAAGGATTGGGGGTAGCTCAGTGGTACTCAGTGTCCTGACTTTAATCTCCACCCAAGTACCAAAAGAAAAAAAAAAAAAGAAAGAAAGAAAAGAAGAAAAAATAAAGAACATCTTTTGTCATATATCTGACCCTTGCCACTCAGGTCTCATGTTCAATATCTCACCCCCTCTTCTGAGCACCCCTATTTACCCCATTTATGGAGAAATCTGTCACCCTACCTAGTATGAGGTGGCTGCTCACGTGACAAACAGCCCTGGATAGATGGGACCGACAACAGTTTATTAGTCACAAGCCGTGGTTCCTCCTTATCCACAGGGGACTCCATGCAAGCCCCAAATAGGTGCCTAAAAATGCACCTAGGACCAAACCCTGTTTTCCCCCTGAACACACATACCCATAATAAAGCTTAATGTATGAATCAAGCACAGTAAGATATGCACAACAACTAATAACAAAATAGAATGATTATAACAAGATTCTGCAATAAAATTCACAAAGCACATCCAAATTGCCAGAATTGCTACTCTCATGTTTTGGGGCCATTATCAAGTAAAATAAGGATTACTTGAACACAAGGACTGCAGTACTGCCACAGTGGATCCGAGGTGTTTGCCAAAGGACTAGTGGGTAGATAGCATACACAGGGTGGATACGCTGGGCAAAGGGATGATTCACATCCTGGGTGGGACAGAGAGGATGGCCTCAGATTTCTTCATGCTAGTCAGGTGGGGGCGACTGAAAACTTACGAGTTGCTTATGTCTGGAAAACTCCCGTTAATGTTTTCAGGCCACTGTCGACTGTGGGCAACTGAAAGCACCGAAAGTGAAATAGAGAAGGGGGACTCCTGTAGACTCAGAGCCTGGGGGGATAGGAACCCCACCCACCAGGAGAAGTCACAAAGAGTCACACAGTTACCTGGGGACCGAGTGGACCAGCAGGGGCAGGCTTTCTAGTTAGAGGGCAGTGCTGCCGGGCTCCCAAGAGAGAATGCAGTCGGCTTGTTTGAATGACTTCCTGGCCTGGCAGGGGGAGAATGCTGCTGGGCTGGTGACCAGGCAAGGTGCAGCTAGTCCAGAGGATAGGAGAACTGGCCCCTGGGAGCCTTGCCCACCCCCAGGGCCATCGGGAAGAGCCCTGGGGGCGGGCTCTTCATTAACTTCTGTCACTCATTATCTGAGGTCACGGTGGCTGTGTATTTTCTTGCACCCAGCTCCATAGCGCATTGGAATATAAGTTGGGGTGCGATGCAGTCTGTGAGGTGAGTCCCACACGCTCCAGGGAGGAGGTACCAGGGGAGCGAAGCAGCTTGCAGATGTCACAGCAGCTAAGGTCACTTTTGTGCTTGCTGATCCCCCAAAATTTCTCTTCCAGTTACTCCACCACGTGGTTCCTGCTCACTAGGAAGCCTGTCAGCGGGCCTTGTGGACGTCTGTCCCAACACTCCAAGAAAAGGTGAGCCACGCTCCAGGTACCCACTAGCTACGTGGAACCAGCCATCGTCGGGGCGCCAACAGCACCGCAGCCCCCACGTCTTCCTGTGCTGCAGTTCAGTCAGACCCTGTAAGACACACTTGTCATCTCATGGCTGAACAGTGGCTACCAAGGGGTCTCACACCAGGGAATCACGAGCCAGGACAAAGGGGAGGGCCAGGCCTTTCATCCTCAAGAGGCTCAAGAGTCTGTCACTTAGCAGATGTGATGGCGCAGGACTGTAATTCCAGGGACCCTGGAGGCTGAGACAGGAGGATTGCAAGCTCAAGACCAGCCTGGCCAACTCTGAGACCACATCTCAAAATACAATAAAATAGTAATCACAGTAGTAATAACAACAATGATAAAAGAACCTGTCACTTTATCCAGAAATGCAGTCACTCCAGTAAGCTCTCTGGCTCTTAGCAGTCATGCTGGGCAGCTCACTGGTCAGGACTGGGGTCCATGTGCTTCCTCAGCTAGTCACGGGTGTACAAAGCAAGACTTCTCATGACGGGTTTGACAAAGCCACAGTTCACCCTCTGGGGCTTGTGAAGGGGCAACATTGACCGTTCACGAGGACAGTGGTCAACACCCACTGTGTGAGCAGTCTCCTGTTGGTGGGAAGGAAATGGGGCTGATGATGCTGGGATGTGGCTTGTGAGAGCACGTGCCCCAAAGCACAACCACTGGGCACAGGAGCCCACACCTGTAATCCCAGTGGCTCGATGGGTGAGACTCCAAAGCCCTGTTGCCAGTGGGGCTCCTGAAATACAAGCTAGAACACAGAAAGCTCTGTTTCCACAAACTGTGTCACCCAATGATCCCCTTGAGGACACTTCATCGCCCCAAAGACTGGGGATCCCGGAAGGGAGAGAGCGATGGCCTCAAGATAAGAGGGTGACTGAGTTCCTGTGGGAGAGCCCCCCACACACACACCAGAAGGCAGCATTCTGTAGATGTTACATCAAGGGCGTGGGAAGGTCACAGAGGCACACGGACAGGGAAGATCTTTAATATTTTCCTTAGCCCTCCACCCCCAGAGACTTTCAGCAGAGGATTCCTGGAAGAGATAGCTCTCCTGCACTACAGACCTGCATCTGAGGGTTGCCAAAGGGGTGCAGATAAAGGAGCTCTGCTCCTCCAACCAGCCCCGGGTTTTGTTGGGATGCAGCCTCTGACTGAGCTGGTGGGCAGCCTCCAGCTAGCTCCCTGGAAATGCTGCTGCTCTGGGGACTGCCCTTGGAGTCGACGGCACTGCGTGTATACTTACCCACCATGTCTGGTAATGCCTCAGCTTCCCGTGACAAGGTGACAAGGACTTTATAAAGAAGGGCCAAGGCCCTCAGACTCCGTCCAGAAAACGGCTCCAGGGCTGGGGACACACCTCAGTTGGAAGGATGGTTGCCTCGCATGCACAAAGCCCTGGGTTCAATCCCCAGCAACACACACACACACACACACACACACACACACACAAAGCAAAAAATGGTTCCCAGGACACTGCAGGACGAGCAGGCGCTAGACCAGGAGTTTATTCGTTGCTGATGAGTCTCCCATTCCTCCCCTCTAGATCCCCGGGAAACCTACAGGGACTATGTCCGCAGGAAATTCCGGCTGATGGAGGACCGCAATGCGCGCCTGGGAGAGTGCGTCAACCTCAGCCGCAGGTACACCCGGCTGCTCCTCGGCAAGGATCACTCAAATCCCATGCGGGCCCAGCAGAAGCTTTTGGACACAGGCCGGGGACACCAGTCCAGCCCCATCCAGATAGAGACCCTCTTCGAGCCGGACGAGGAGCGCCCAGAACCACCGCGCACCGTGGTCTTGCAGGGGGCAGCAGGGATGGGCAAGTCCATGCTGGCGCACAAGCTGATGCTGGACTGGGCCGACGGGAGGCTCTTCCAAGACAGGTTTGATTATCTTTTCTACATCCACTGCCGGGAGATGAACCGGAGCGCTGCCGAGCGGAGCGTGAAGGAACTCATCTCCAGCTGCTGGCCAGAGGCCGGGGTGCCCCTGCGGGCGCTCGTCTGTGCCCCCGAGCGCCTCCTGCTCATCATCGACGGCTTCGATGAGCTCAAGCCTTCTTTCCATGATCCTCAGGGATCCTGGTGCCTCTGCTGGGAGGAAAGACGTCCAACCGAGCTGCTCCTGGGCAGCCTGATTCGGAAGAAGCTGCTGCCCGAGCTGTCCCTGCTCATCACCACGCGGCCCTCCGCCTTGGAGAAGCTCCACGGCTTGCTGGAACACCCCAGGCACGTGGAGATCCTGGGTTTCTCCGAGGCGGAAAGGAAGGAGTACTTCCACAAGTATTTCCGCAGTGCAGAGCAGGCCACCCAAGTCTTGAGCTTTGTGAGGGACAACGAGCCCCTCTTCACCATGTGCTTTGTTCCCATGGTGTGCTGGGTCGTTTGCACCTGCCTCAAGCAGCAGCTGGAGGGCGGGGGGCTCTTGAGACAGCCTTTCAGGACCACCACTGCCGTGTACACGCTCTACCTTCTCAGCCTAATGCACCCCAAACCAGGGACTCCGACCCTCAGATGCCCACTGCACCACAGGGGGCTGTGCTCTCTGGCGGCAGACGGCCTCTGGAACCAGAAAATCCTATTTGAGGAGCAGGACCTCCAGAAACACGGCCTGGACGGGGTAGATGTCTCTGCCTTCCTCAACATGACCATCTTTCAGAAGGACATAGACTGTGAGAAGTTCTACAGCTTCATCCACCTGAGTTTCCAGGAATTCTTTGCTGCCATGCACTATATTCTGGAGGGCGGGGAGCGTGGGCCAGGCCCAGAGCAGACCATGACTCGGCTGTTGACCGAATACGGGTTCTCAGAAAGGAGTTTCTTGGCCCTCACCGTCCGCTTCCTGTTTGGGCTACTGAATGGGGAGATGAGAAGCTACTTGGAGAAGCATCTTTGCTGGAAGACCTTGCCTCACGTCAAGATGGAGCTGCTGGAGTGGATCCAAAGCAAAGCTCGGAGCGAGGGCTCCACCCTGCAGCAGGGCTCCCTGGAGTTCTTCAGCTGTCTGTATGAGATCCAGGAGGAGGAGTTTATCCAACAGGCCCTGAGCCCCTTCCAGGTGGTGGTGGTCGGCGACATTGCCACCAAGATGGAGCACATGGTCTGCTCCTTCTGTGCCAGGAGCTGCAGGAGTGTCCTGGTGCTGCACTTGTATGGGGCTGCCTACAGTGCCGACCAAGAGGGCAGCTCCACGTGGCCTTCTGAAACCCAGGCACCGTCAGGGCCGACGTAAGTACCCCTCCGGCTGACCCTCCAAGTCCATGCCCTCATCTATTGGTTCTCTGTTAGGGGAAATTTGCAGCCTTATTGCCATCATTGCCATCCGGACCCAGGAGGCAATACCTGGGCAGCAGAGTGACTTTGCTGCCATCTAGTGGCTAGAAGGCAGAGGTACAGCAGAACGTCCCACAATCTGCAGGGCAGTCCCAGGGTGATCTGGTCCCCAAATGCCCACAGTGCCAGAGCTGAGAGCCTGCTCTTGAACAGCAAGCACGGGAGCTAAACTGCGGTTATGTCATGGAGAACATTCAATCAAGATATCCTGTCAGGCACAGGGCGCTCACTTGTAATCCCAGGGACTCGGGAGACTGAGGAAGGAGGATCACAAGTTCAAGAGCAGCCTGGACGGTTTAGTGACAGCCTGTCTCCAAATAACACAGGAAGGGCTGGGAGTGTAGCTGAGTGGTAGAGCACTTGCCTACCACGTGCAAGGCCTTGGGTTCCTACCCAACATCACAAAAATAGAAAAGAAAGAAGTAGGCAAACAGGCAACAAGCTTGTCAAAGATTAAGAGTTTCAGAGAGGTCACTGCTGTGAGGAAAATCCAGCAGGATGATGGGACGGCAGTGATGTGGGGTGGGGGACACCGGAGCTGGCCATCAAGGTGGGAGGTCCTGAGGAAGGGGTGAGTAACCTTACTCACCACTCAAAGAACAGACTTTGTTCTGTGTGATTCCAGCTACCCAAGAGGCTGAGGCAGGAGGTTGGCAAGTTGGAGGCCAGCCTCAGCAACTTAGTGAGACCCTCTCTCAAAATAAAAAGGGCTGAGATATGGCTCAGTGGTTAAGTGCCCCTGGGTTCCATTCACATTTGGGGAGTTGTGGCGGGAGACTGTTTTGGTCTGAATGGTTAATTGGTAAATGGTCTTGGGAAAATGAACATGAGTGGAGACAGGCTGGGCGTGACTGAGTGTGGGGCACTTGCCTGGCATGCATGAGGCCCTGGGCTCCATCCCTAGCACCTCAAAAGAGAGGGAGAAAGGAGAGGAGAGCGGAAGGGAAAGCAGCAGCAAAGGAGCATCCAGCTCTTCGTCTGCCCCCACAGGCAGGGAGCCAGCCCCTGTCAGTCCTGGATGAGAACCAGGGTCCCCTGTCAGTCACTGGATGAGATCCAGGGGTCTCCTGTCAGTCACTGGATGAGAACCAGTGTGGGTACATCTCCACCCTCCCAGGCAGCCCTGAAGACTGGGTGAACCCTGAAATACCTCAGTGGGGGTGAGCTGGAGACAGCCTTAGACAAGTTGAGGAGGGAGGGTTTGCAGGAGGCAGGAGGAGCCACCCCTGGCTGCAGGGGAGGGTTGGTGTGCCCACAGCCTCTGAGCTTGGGGCTCATTCCAGCAACCAGACTCTTCCTCCCTCCTGGAACCGCAGTTGGAACTCGACCCCTCATTTGTAAGAAAGGACATAAATGTGCATCATGGTTTTTCTTCTTTCTTTCTTTTCTTTCCAGGGTTGCAAGCCAGGACCTTAGATTACTGTGCAGGTGGAATGCCCATAACCAAAATGCTTGGGACCAGAAATGTTTCAAATTTCACATTTTTAAGACTTTAATATACTTGCAAATAGGGCTGGTGATATAGCTCAGTTGGTAGAGTGCTTGCCTCACATGCACAAGGCCCTGGGGTCAATCCCTAGCACCACACACACACACACACACACACAAATCCAAATACATAATGAGGTAGCTCCAAGGTGGGGTCCAAGTCTAAGCACAAACTTCCCGTGTGCATCACCTGCACCTTATAGACGTAGCCAGAAGATTCCCCCCACTTTTTTCTTGGTTGCTCAGTGCTGGTGATGGAGCCCAGGGCCTCACGTGGGTCAGGTTGGCCTTCCTCACCCCTGACTGCGCCCAGCCCTGCACTGTTCTTTCTCACCATCAGAAGCCTCTCAGTAAAGCTCAGGGTCACTCTCAGGAAGCCCCTGGAATCTTTTTCCGTATTTTTTATTGGAGCGTTGTAGTTGACATAATGATGGAATTCCTTGTCACACATTTGTACATGCACACAACCTAACAATAGCAATTTGGCCAATATCCCTCCCCAGCACTCCCCTCTCCTCTCACCCCTGCTGCATTTCCTCCACTCACCACCCTTAGAGTCTCATGAGATGCCCACCTCGCTTTCTATCCCTTTCCCTCCCCAGCTTCCACATGACTGAAAACATGTGACCCTTGACTTTCTGAGTTTGCCTTATTTTGCTACCATAATGATCCCTAGTTCTTCCAATTTCCTGCAAAGGCCATAATCTCTTTCTTCTTTATCGCTGTATAAGACTCCATTGTGCATCCATGCCACAGTTTCTTTCTGCATTCTCCCTCTGATGTTCCATGGTTGGCTGTTGGGAGTTGTGCATTATAAACATGGGTGTGCACGCATCGCTGTGGCATGAAGATTTCAAGTCTTCAGGATAAATACCCAGGAGTGGCACAGCTGGGTCAGGCATGGTTCCAGGGCTCTTCTTTTGAGGAGCTGCATACTGATTTCCATGGTGGGATGCTAATTTACAGTCCACAGCAGTGAGGAAGTGTTCCTTGTGCCCCACACCTCTCCCCACCCCTGCAGATTGTGCTCTTGCTGCCTGCCATTCTGCTGGGGCTACACTAGTACAAAGGCACTTGCCTGAGACTGCTCCCAGGATGTCAGCTGTGGAAGTTGCCAGTTAGGGCATCATGTTGGCACTCCTGAGTTTTGTATTGTAGAGCTTTTTGGATTCCAGATTGGGGATGCCCAACCTGGATGGGGACAGTAGAAGTGGTGGTTAATAGCCTGGCTTTGCTGGATGCAGTGGAGCACTCCTGTAGTCAATCCCAGAGACTCAGGAGGTAAATCAGGAGGATGGCAAGTTCAAGGCCAGCCTCTGCAACTTAGGGACATCCTATCACAAAACAAAAAAAGTCTGGGTGTGGTAGTGCATACCTGTAATCCAAGCTGTTTGGGAGGCTGAGGCAGGAGGATCATGAGTTCAAAGCCAGGCTCAGCAATCTCAAGGCACTAAGCAACTCAGTGAGACCCTGTCTCTAAATAAAATAAAAATAGGGCTGGGGGTGTGGCTCAGTGGTAGAGTAGTCCTGAGTTCAATTTTCCTGGTAACAAAAA
>NW_026000207.1:2978626-2987246 GCF_001458135.2 Marmota marmota marmota
GGGAAGTTTAATTCCTACCCATTAGGGTGACTTGTGTTATACAGAGTGTGTCTGCAGATGACATCTCTTTTCCATCCCTGATCCCAGGTCTGGAGTCTGTCTGGCTGCTGACTTGCTGTGGGAACCTGGGCAGGTAACCCACTTCATTCAGAAGCTAAATTAAACTAAAGTTGGCTGGGTGCAGGTGACACACACCTAGAATCCCAGCAGGGGATCTCAAGTTCAAGCTCGGTCTCAACCACCAGCAAGACACTGTCTCAAAAACTAAAAGGGGCTGGGACTGTGGCTAAGTGTGTAGCATGCCCCTGGATTCAGTCCTCACTTCCAAAAAAATAAGTAAGACAAAGTGTTTAAAAAATTATAAAGTGACATACAAACTGCAAACATAGTGGTCAAGTGACCAGAAAGGCTAGACCTTGGCTGTCTCCTTCCTGCAGACCTGAGAGGAACAGGCTGCCAGATGCCTACAGTGAGCACCTTGCAGCTGCTCTGAGCACCAGCCCTGACCTAACAGAACTGGCTTTGTACCGGAACGCCCTGGGCAACCGCGGGGTGCAGCTGCTCTGCCAAGGACTTAGACACCCCCTCTGCCGGCTGCAGAACCTCAGGTGAGTGCCAGCTGGCCCGTGACCTTCTGGCCTGCCGACCACCACCTCTCTCCAGGGTCATGGTAGGATGGTGTATCAGTGTTCACTTGCTGCTGTAACAAAGTCCCATGGTCTGGACACCCTCAACAACAGATCTGGGGGCTACAAGTCCAAGATCAAGGTGGCATCAGGGTAGGTTTTTCCTGAGCACTGTCTCCTTGGCTTTCAGAGGGCTGTCTGCCCAATGTCATCCCTCTGCACATGGCACAGGTTTGTGTCCTAATCACCTTTTTGCCGTGCTGAGAATTGAACCCTGGGCTTTGCACATGCTAGGCAAGCCCTCTACCACTGAGCTACACCCCAGCCCTTTCTAGTTCTTATTTTGAGACAGGCTCTTACTGACTTGCCCAGCCTGGCCTTGAGCTTGCTATCCCCCTGCTTCAGCCTCCAGACTCACTGGGGTGACACTGCATCCTTAAAATGGAACAGCTGGGCGTAGTGGCACAGACTGGTAATCCCAGGGACTTGGGAGGCTGCAGCAGGGATTGCAAAGTGGAGGCCAGCCTGGCAACAATACTGAAATCCTACTTTAATAAAAACATAAAAAGGGCTGGGCTGTAGCTCAGTGGTAGAGTGCTGTCCTAGCTTTAGGAGTAGCCCTGGGATCGACCCCCACTAACGAGAGGAAGGAAAAAAGAAGAGTCTTAAATCTCTTTTTTAAGGGCAGTCTCTGTGAACACACTTCATTGAATATAAAGCACTAAACATTTTATATTATTTTTGTTGCTTTAAAGTTTTTTCGTCTTTTAAAATTTGAGAGCTAAAGCCAGGCATGGTGGCAAAAATGCCTATAATTCCGGCAGCTTCGGAAACTGAGGAAAGAGAAGCACAAGTTCGAAGCCAGCCTCGACAACTTAGCAAAGCCCTAAGCAACCTAATGAGACCCTGTCTCAAAATAAAAAGCAAAAAGGGCTGGGGATGTGGCTCAGTGGTTAAAAACCTCTGTGTTCAATACCTGGTGAGAGAGAGAGAGAGAGGATAACAGATGAAATGATGCATTCATTGTGTATAATAACACAATGCTTTAAACTAGAGGTATTGCGCAGGGGGCAGAGCTCCATGATAGAGCACTTGATTAGCATGTCCAAGGCCCTGGCCTTGATCCTTGGGGCTGCCCAAAAAATAAAAATTAAAGTAAAATATATATAATTGTAGAATGACAAACTCTAGCTAATCAACATATTACCTTTAAAGTGACCATATTTGTGGTGAGAACATTTAAAATCTACTCTTAGCATTTTTCAGGAATAATTTTTGTTACTTTATTAAGTATCAAGTTCACATATCAGAAAATTCAGTCAGTGTGTAGATTTCAGCATTTTCAGTATATTCACCGTTATGCAAACATCACCACTACGTCCATAGCATTTTCCTGACTCTAAATGAAACCCCATACCCATTAATGATCTCTCTACCCCCACACCCCACAGTCCCTAACTGCCAGAATCTCCTTTTATTTTTTGGCACTGGGAATTGACCCCTGGGTGCTTAACCACTGATCCACATCCCCAGCCCTTTTTATTTTATTTTTTTAAATTTTGATACAGAATCTCACTAGCTTGCTTAGGGCCTCATGAAATTGCTGAGGCTGCCCTTGAACTTGCAATCCTCCTGCGTCAGCTTCCTAAGTCACTGGGAGTACAGGTGTGCACCACCACACCTCGCTTTTTTTTTTTTCCTTTTAGTTTTGCTTTGTTGGCATTGCTGGGTCTCAAGCCCAGGGTTTCATGCATGCTAAGCAGGGGCTCTACCTGTGCAGAATTCCCAAAACTGCTGCAAAGGAGATGACCCTGGCTCTTCTCCTTCCCTCTACCGCAGGCTGAAGAGGTGCTGCTTCTCCAGCTCCGCCTGCCAGGACCTGGCCACAGCCCTCACGGCCAATCAGAATTTAATAAGGATGGATCTAAGTGGCAACGACCTGGGACTTCGGGGCATGTCCCTGCTCTGCCAGGGGCTCCGGCATCCCCAGTGCAGGCTGCAGATGATTCGGTGAGTCCTCCTCCCTGGAATACGTGCTCGGTTTCATCTTGTTTTAATGGAAATATTAATACACATTAAATGAATACTAAATGGGGTCCAGTGTGATATTTACATACATATATGGGATGTGCACTGATCACATTTGCCTCCCCCTTCCATCCCCTGGGAAGAAGCTCTCAAACGGCGAGTTCTCCAGGCAACCTCGCTGTCGCCTTAGCTGGAAAGAACCCCATATGCTGAA
This sequence comes from Marmota marmota marmota, assembly GCF_001458135.2. Taxonomy (NCBI): domain Eukaryota; kingdom Metazoa; phylum Chordata; class Mammalia; order Rodentia; family Sciuridae; genus Marmota; species Marmota marmota. Next base: position 2,981,495 of record NW_026000207.1, read on the forward strand.
GATCCCCAAGTCTGTTCCTCAACACCAGGGCTCGACCTCAAGCCCATGGCCTTACACCTCTGCCCAACACCTAGGCACGTTCAAGTCACTCTCTGGCCTCTGACTCCACCCTCTTCTGCATGGCCAGGAAGCCCTGAGCGACCCGCCCTCCCAGAACCCACACCCTCTTACTGACCTGAGCAGAGGGAACCCCAGAGCTGCCTAAACAAACAGACTCGGGTTGTGGGGCCCCTATTTCCCACAATGCCACCTGCACCCCACTCCTCCTGAATTCTGCTTGGCCCTTGAGAACCAGCCCAACTCCCCCGGGGCTCCTCCCAAGCGGCACACCCTATCTGCCAAAGCCCAGTTCCAGGCGCTTTTAATAACAGTGATGCTTTGAGATGCTTTTAATAACAGTGGCTCAGCTTACGGAGCTCCCGGGAGGGGCGAGGCCCAGGTCTGTTCCCTCCATTCTCGGATCATCCAACCCTTGCAACCTAAGGAAGCAGGCACAAGGCAGCACGGGAAACGCAAACTCCAAGTCCCAGGGCAGGAGGGTGGTGCCCCGGGTGCACACGCAGAGGCTGAGCTAGGACTCCCCTCTCCTGGGCTGCATTATGCCCACGCGGTGGTGCAAGTACCTGGGAAGCAGGGCGCTTCCTGCTGGGCCTCATGTCTGAAGTCCGCTCTGTGCCCATGGCTTCCACACCCAGGGATTCCACCAGCTTCCACTGAAAATATTCAAGAAGGAAAGTTGCTTCTGTACAGAACATGTACAGTTTTTGTTTCTGTACCGGGGATGGAAGTTGAGCTCATCGGTTCCCCATCCCCAAGCCACTTCCCCAGCAGCAACCCCCTCACGTTTTTCCCCCTTTGGTACCAGGGATTGGACCCCGGGGCACTTAACCACTGAGCCACATTCCCAGCCCCTTTTTATTTTTTATTTTGAGACAGGGTCTCATTAAGTTTCTTGGTGCCTCACCAAGTGGCTGAGGCTGGCCTTGAACTTGCCTCTCCTGCCTCAGCCTGTAAAGTCCCTGGAATTACAGGTGTGCACCCCTGCGCCTGATCATACAGACTTTGTCATTTTTGCCTAAATGACACAGTGTAACAACTATTTTTTGTAGCATTTACATTGTATCAGGTATTATAAGTCATCTAGGTTATTAAGTCATCATTTAAAATGCACAAGAGGGGCTGAGGATGAGGCTCAGTGATGGAGCATTTATCTGGCTTGCATGAGGCCCTGAGTTCGATCCCCAGCTCTACAAAAGAAAAATTAAAGATAAAATACATAAGAGGACATGTGCAGGTTATATGAATACCATGTAATTTTATATAAGGGACTGGACCTCCTGCACATGGTATCCTCAAGGGGTCCTAGACAAGTCCCCAATGGATGCTGAGTGACCAGGGGATAGATCTGTGCAGGGTGATTGACAGGCCAGGCATACCCAACCCGAAGGCAGAGAAGCATCTTTTCCCTCCCAGGTTGAGGAAGTGTCTGCTGGAGGCTGGGGCTTGTCAGGAGATGGCATCTGTGCTGAGCACCAACCCACATCTGGAGGAGCTGGACCTGACAGGAAACGCCCTGGAGGACTCCGGCCTGTGGTTGCTGTGTCAAGGACTGAGGCACCCAGGCTGCAGGCTGCGGACCTTGTGGTGAGTGCTTGGAGGGCAACTCCCGTGGCAAACCCTGTCCCGCCGAGTGATGTGGAGGATTGCATCCACCATGTGCCCAGCATTCCCCTGTCACACAGCCCAAGGTGGAGGCCACTACACATCCATGGAGGAATGACTGCATGGATACAATGTGGTCTACACAATCTGACAATGTTAAGTGAAAAAGGGAAAGAATCAACTTTGTCTTGCAAAAAAAAAATTAAAGTGCTACTTTTTTTGGGGGGTGTGGTTTACTGGGGTTTGAACCCAGAGGTGCTTAACCACTGAGCCACATCTCCGCACTTTTTGTTGTTTGAGACGGTCCTCACTAAGTTGCTTAGGGCCTTGCTAAGTTGCTGAGGCTGGTCTTGAACTTGCAATCCTCCTGCCTCAGCCTCCCAAATTTCTGGGATTACAAGTGTGCATCACTGCACCTAGCTAAAGAGCCTTTTTTTTTTTTTTTTAAGTTGTAGATGGACACAATATCTTCATTTTATTTATTTATTTTTATGTGATGTTAAGAATCAAACCCAGTGCCTCACATGTGCTAGCAATTTCTCTACCACTAAAGCCACAACCCCAACCCCCGAAGTACCACTTTTAAGATCCTAAATTAAGGGGAGGGGCACAGTATGGGCAACATAGTTATAACCTGTCTCCTGAAAAGAAAGGAGAAAAGAGAGAAAAAAAGAAAAAAGAGGACTAGGGATGTGGCTTAGGGATATGGTACTTGCCTAGCCTGTACAAGGCCCTGGGTTCAATCCTCAGTACTGCAAAAGAAAACAAACAAAAAAGTGTTGTATCCATGCAATGCAATATCATTCATCCTTAAAAATGAATGACTTCTGGGCTGGGGATATAGCCCAGTTGGTAGAGTGCTTGTTTCACATGCATAAGGCTCTGGGTTCAATCCCCAGGACCACACACACACACAAAAAGAGTGACTTCTACCACAACATACATCCTGAAGCTTTATATTAAGTGAAATTTACCAGACATAAAAGGACAAAAATTGTGGGATTCCACATGTGTGAAATACTCAGAACCATCAAATACATGCAAGGATCAATGGAGCACACCTGTAATCCCAGCTACTCAGGAGGCTGAGGCAGGAGGATGCAAGTTTGAGGTCAGCCTCAGCAACTTAGGGAGACCCTGTCTGAAAATAACTAATGGCCGGGGTGTAGCTCAGTGGTAAAGCATCCATGGTTCAACCTCCAACCACCACACAACAAAGAGCAGTACCTTTAACTTGGGGTGGGAGTTAAATTCAACTCCACACAGAACACCCTCCACATTTGCTGTTGGGTCTTCTGTAGGTTGAAAATCTGCCATCTCACCGCTGCTGCCTGTGAAGACCTGGCCTCCACCCTCAGTGTGAACCAGGGCCTGACCGAGCTGGACCTGAGTCTGAACGACCTGGGGGACTCTGGAGTGCTGCTGCTGTGTGAAGGCCTCAAGCACCCCAAGTGCAATCTGCAGACCCTGCGGTGAGTGCCGCTGTGCTCACTTCAGGAGTGCAAACCCTCACACACTTCTCTATGCTCTAGGAGGCCAAGCAGCCTCCCCTCCCACCTGAATTCTCGCTACTTCAGCTCACTCCAAAGATTCTCTGCCAGAATGTGGCCTTTGCATACTCTGTTCTTGCTTCCTGGCATGACCATCAGCTGTGCTGACCTCTGTGCCGTCCTCTGCTGTCCTGCTGAGAAGTCTAGCTCATCTTTTATGATTCAGGACAAATTGTCACTTCCCCGTGGAGGCCCTCTGGATTCCGAGTTTCATAATTCTTTATAACCTGACTCTTTCTCTCAGGTCACTTAACAAAGTTTGTAATTTGGGTGTGTCCTGTGTGGCTTTGCAAAGTGCAAGAGCAGTGTCCACTCTAGCTCCTAGTGGCTAGTGAGAGACCTGGCCCGGGAGACTAAAAACGCACACTTTTGTAGCATTTTCCTTCTATGGTTGTCATGAGCAGCAAGTGAAGTGATGCTTTTGAATTACTTGGTGTTATGAGTTGAACTGAATCCCCCTCCGAATTCCCTGGTTGAAGTCTGAACCCTCAGAAAAAATAGCTTTTTATATTGACATTCCTCCCCAGCGCTGGGAATGGAACCTGAGGCCTCACCTGCTCCAGGGAAAGTCCTCTGACACTGGGCTCTATAGCTCCAGCCCCAGAATGTGGCCTTATTAGGGTCTGGAGCTGCCCTAACAAAACACCCAGACTGGGCGGCTTTGGGGACCAATCCACCCTTTCAGGCTCGGGCGGCAGGAGTCTGAGGTCAGGGTTTGGCAGATTGGTTTCTCCTGAGGCCTTTCTTGGTGGTCTCCAGATAACCACCTCACTGTGCCACCATGTGTTTATCCCTGTACCTGTGTCCTGAGGTCCTGTAAGGAACACAGGCCATGTTGTATCCGGGCCATCCCAGTGACCTTTTTAAAACTCTGTCACCTCTTTCAAGACCCCTTCAAAGCCGGGCACAACTGGGAGTGTGCACACCTGTCATCCCAGCAACTGCGGAGGCAAAGGCAGGAGGATCTCAAGTTCAAGCCCAGCCTGGACAATTTAGCAAGACCCTGTTTCAGTACTTTTTAAAAAAAAAATATTTTCTGGGGTGGGGGGTGGGGTGGGGGGGTGTGTGTGTGTCAGTGGTACAGTTCCCCTGGGTTCCACTCCTGGTCCTGGAAAAATATCTGGGAAAACTGTATTCAATTCGGTCGTGGTTGGCAGAGGCCTGTGATCCCAGCCACGAAGCAGGCTGAGGGGAAGGTTTGCTGGTTGAAGGCCAGCCTCACCAACTCAATGAGGCCGTTTCAAAGTGAAAAATAAAAAGAGCCAGGCTCTGAGGCCCAGACCGGAGGACCCCGAGTTCAAAGCCAGGCCTCAGCAACCCTGAGGTGCTAAGCAACTCAGTGAGAGTCTATCTCCAAATAAAATGCGAAATAGGACTGGAAATAGTGAGACTCTATCTCCAGAGGTTGAGCGCACCAGCGTTCAATCCCCTGTATTCCCCCGCCCCCCCCAAAAAAAGGGATGGTAGTGGTTGTGGCTCAGTAGTTCAGTATCCATGGGATCAATCTATGGAACCAAGTAAATAAATATAATAAATTGAAAAAGGGGTGATGGTGGTTAGGGATGTGGCTAAGTGGCTAAGTGACCCTGGGTTCAACGCTGGCACCAAAAACCAACAAAAAGTCTCCCTGCCCTGCATGGTCCGCGCTCCTGTTCACGCAGAGGGCTCCATTTCTATTAACTGGCCCAGCCTTCACAGTCCGAGTTGCTCCCCCCGACGCTTTCCTTTGGTCTCTTTTTCACCTTGATGGTCACACAATCTGCGCCAGCACAGGGCTGGGCGCAGAGACCCCGGCGTCGGCCAGCCACCCTGTCCCGCGTCCCTCCAGGTTGGGCATCTGCCGGCTGGGCTCGGCCGCCTGCGCGGGTCTCTCCGAGGTGCTGCGCCTCAGCGCCCGCCTCCGCGACCTGGATCTGAGCTTCAACGACCTGGGAGACGGGGGCTTGCGGCTGCTGGCCGAGGGGCTGCGGCACCCGAGCTGCAGGCTCCAGAAGCTGTGGTGAGTGTCCGCGGCGCGAGGGCGGCTTCGGGGGGCGGGAGCGTCCTCCCTGCCGGGTCCTGTTTAAGGGACAGCCCTCGCTCACCCGGAAGGTCCACGTGACCGGTGCCACAGCCGCGGCCAGGGTCCCGACGGTTCGTACTGGCCTGAGGGCACCGGCAGGTAGCCTCGTCATTCCATCAAGCCTGGACGATGCTCTCTCTGTGTGTGTGTGTGTGTGTGTGTGTGTGTCCCGTGGGCCGATCCAGGCCTTTTACTACCTTCTTGCCCATGACATCAGGCTCCCTAGGCGGCTCAGAGGTAGCTTTCGTGGCCTTCCGCCCCCGGCACTGAAAAAACTAGGACTTCCCCAAAGGACGTGCCGGACGTGGCCTGAACCGCTCCGCCCCCCACAGGCTGGACAGCTGCGGCCTCACTGCCCAAGCCTGTGAGGATCTGTCCCCCACGCTGGGGAGCGCCCAGCACTTGACGGAGCTCTACCTGACCAACAACGCCCTGGGCGACGCGGGCGTGCGGCTGCTCTGCCAGGGGCTCAGACACC
>NW_026000207.1:2990113-2992731 GCF_001458135.2 Marmota marmota marmota
AAAAAAAAAAAAAAAAAAAGACAGTGTTCACCTGGGTTCTAATTCCTGCCTGCAACTCCAACTACTTAGCCCAGGTTGGAGGATGTCCAGTGCAGAGAACCACCTTCCCAAGCAGATCTCAGCAATGGCTAATTTCAGGTGCAGGACAGGCTGAATAAGTTGTCTGCAGGGCATGCCAAACAAAGTTAGCTGCAGGATTACCTGGCCACCCATACCCTCTGTCTGGTTTTTTATCACCTGTTTGCTTCAAGCCCAAACGCCCAAGCCCCCGCCCATCAAGGCTGAACACTTAACCCCCTTGTGTGCCAACAAGGCAGCTTGCAGAACCAGAGACCTCATAAGATTTGGGCTATGAAAACTCCCTCCTGCCGGACCCTTCTCTCTTGCTCTTTCTCTTGCGCTCTCTCTCTCTCCCTCTCTCGTTCTCTCCCTCTCCATCTCTCCTCTTCTCTTTCCGCTTCCCCCCCTCTCTTTTTCCTTTCTCTCTCTCTCTTTTTCTCCTCTTTTGCCCAGCTGCAATAAAGCTCTCTTGGTGGCTCTGAGTGTTGTGGTCACTTTCCTTTCAGCTAAGCCTCTGGCAGTTCCCCACATTCCCAGTCTCCCTTGGGGGCCCTTTGAAAACAGGGATCATAGGCACAGGGAACCCAGATAACACTGAAAGTCTATAAAAACTCTGAATTCCAGGCTGGGGATGTGGCTCAAGCAGTAGCGGTGTAAGGGTCCAGCGAAGCGTTGGAGAAAGAGACCACCAAGAGACCACTCATGCAATTGGCAGAAGGGGATTTATTGATCCAGCATGCTGGGGCTCCGTGCCCACTCGAGAAGGGAAAGCAGCCCAGAGCCCCGAGCAGGGGCTGAGCACTGCTTAAGTACACTTCTTGGGGAGGGCGGGGATTTTACATACATCACAGTTTCCTTTAACAAATCATCATACACCGTGGGAAAATCAAACAACAATTCTGAGACATGATTAGTTCATTCATTGGTGGGAACAGGTCAGGTGGGGGTGATAGGTCAGTTCTAAAGCGGGGTACACATTCAAACTGATTGGTCCAGGCCCTGTGATGCCTACGTGCAAGGCCACACAGAGCCCTTAGGTTATTAAACAATCAGGCGGTCAGGGGAAATATTTACTGGGCGGTTCCAAGCATTGTCTTAACAGCTACAGGAATTTCAGGTTTTGCATGTAGCATAGGAACTTAACAATACCTGGTCCTTTACTTTTTAACTCAGGCCTTGCAGCTTAGAAACTTTACAATGCCCGGTCTTTTACACTTTAACTTCAATTTCTTTTACCCTTACAGCAGTAGCACGCTCACCTGAGATGCGTGCAGCCTGGGTTCGATACTCAGCACCACATACAAACAAAGATGTTGTGTCCGCCAATAACTAAAAAATAAATATTAAAAAAATTCTCTCTATCTCTCTCCCTCTCTCTTTAAAAAAACAAAAAACAAAAAACAAAAACAAAAAAACCTCTGAATTCCCTCTGTAGCTGAAGGGTTAGGATTGGACATTTCCCCAATTGGAACATTAAAGTCAAAACCATCAGTTGCTGAGCACGGTGACACATGCCTGTAATCCCAGGCAACTCAGTGAGACCCTGTCTTGTAAGGGTCCGGCAAACGTTGGAGGAAGAGACCACCAAGGGACCGCGACTCATGTAACAGCAAAAGGGGTTTATTGAGATTCCAGCATGCTGGGGCTCCGTGCCCACTCGAGAAAGGAGAGCAGCCCAGAGCCCAGTGCAGGGACTGAGCACTGCTTAAGTACACTTCTTGGGGAGGGCGGGGACTTTACATACATCACAGTCCCCTTTAACAAATCATCATACACCGCGGGAAAATCAAACAACAACTCCTAAACATGACTAGTTCATTCATTGGCGGGAACAGGTCAGGCTGGAGTGATAGGTCATTCCTAAGGAGGGGGTTACATTCAAACTGATTGGTTTGGGCCTTGAATGCCTATGTGACAAGCTGCACAGGGTCTTGAATGCTTACATGACAAGCTACACAGAGTCCTAGGCTATAAATCAACTAAATGGCCAGTAGGGCATTGTCTTAACTGCCTCAGGAATTTAACCCATGCTTTGCAGTTTAGAAGCAGGTTTACAATGCCTGGTCCTTTACATTTTAACTCAGGCTTTGCAGCTTAGAAACTTTACCCTTTCAGTCTCTAAATAAAACACACACAAAAAGGGCTGGGAATGTGGCTCAGTGGTTAAGTAGCCCTTAAGAATTCTCTAGTCTGATGGCAGGTTGGAGGGACTGGAATTGAGCAGATCTCCTGTTTCTTCTGTGGCCCAGTTTCTATTGTTGGTTCTGTTGCCGAGTGAGATGGGAACCAAAGTATTTGACCTTTTTCTTGATAGATATGGGCTTTTAAGTCAGAGTCCAGTGCTGTCCCAAGGATGGTGTACTTAAGCCCCTAGGAGGAACTGTCATTTAGGGAAGGGAGGCGTACATAGAGCATCTGGCGCTTTAAGATGCAGGAATTTTTTTGTTATCTCCTGGTGCAGGATCTTGGCTGCTAGGATTCTCCAACTCTTAAATCTAATGTAAATCTTAGCAGAGACTGATGACCTGGGACATCATTTGTGTAAAAGGCACCTATGT
>NW_026000207.1:2996940-3000738 GCF_001458135.2 Marmota marmota marmota
GGACTGGAATTGAGCAGATCTCCTGTTTCTTCTGTGGCCCAGTTTCTATTGTTGGTTCTGTTGCCGAGTGAGATGGGAACCAAAGTATTTGACCTTTTTCTTGATAGATATGGGCTTTTAAGTCAGAGTCCAGTGCTGTCCCAAGGATGGTGTACTTAAGCCCCTAGGAGGAACTGTCATTTAGGGAAGGGAGGCGTACATAGATGCAGGAATTTTTTTGTTATCTCCTGGTGCAGGATCTTGGCTGCTAGGATTCTCCAACTCTTAAATCTAGTGTAAATCTTAGCAGAGATTGATGACCTGGGACATCATTTGTGTAAAAGGCACCTATGTCCATCTCGCCGTGGGCCGTCTGCCAAGGTGGGAGGGCAGCGGTGCGGTTCCGTGCAGGTCCCAGTGTGGCAGCCACACTGTGCCCACCTAGGTGTGGCTCTTCTCCTCTTGTCAGATGGGAGCCTGTTCTAACTGTATATAGGAGCTGACCCGCTTGTGTTCTTGTTCAGTATGCCGGGTGCCTGGGGCTCTGTGGCCCTTTTTGCTGGTGGCTCACAGCGTCTGGCTAGGAGCTAGGGTGGCATTTCCTTTTGGAGTGAGCACCCTACGGCCCACTCCTGGCTGTTAACATGAGCATATTCCTGGTTCATTTGGAGGCTTGCAGCAGCTGAGCCCTCTGAGGCGCTGGGTCCCGTGCATCAGAGGCAGTTCTGTGTGTCTGTGGGACCCTGCCATATTCGTCAATCATCGACTTCCCAGCAAGTGGGAAGAAACTGAAAGGAGGGGCTGAGGCCAAAATATTCACTCCTTCTCTATTCAAGTCTTAGCTTTTGAGCATGGCAGTGGGCATTGTCTGCCAGGGCCATTGGTGGCTTCCCCTTTTGTCTGGCCACGATTTTTTTCTTCCTTATAAACATTTGGACCATTGTCTTTGTACTAATGAGACCCCCCTTTGAGTGAACTCCGGGTTTGTAAGGAGATCCATCCTCCTCTTTATCTTTCTGGTCTGCCTGTCTTTGAGTCTCTGGCACACTTCTCAGTAAAGCCCTCTAGGATTGTAATTTTTGGCAAATGGCTCTCTGAGCCTGTCCCACAAAGGTTGCATTGATCACCTGTCGCTTGCACCTGTGCATTTTTTCACTGACAAACTTGCATTGCGGCGGCATGTTTGTATGGTGCCCCTCTTCCCCCGGGTACCTCTGGGCAGGGAGAGGGGCGGCAGCAGCGGTGGCCTGGACATTTAGCTCTGAGTCAGTTGGGCACATCTCTTTTGATTATTGCTGCCAGTTTCATAGGGCAGAGGGGCCTTAGGCAGATGTGGGGCCAAGAGAAATATTCAGGCTATCGAGGGTGCTAGAGGGAGATGCTGGAGCAGCAGGAGGCTTATCTCGGCTGTTTGTCTGCAGATGCTCGGCTTAGGCTGGGGCTCAGGGTTGGCTCCGATTCCTTCTAACTCTTGGGCACAGTGTGTTTTGTTCTCTCTCTCTCTCTCTCTCTCTCTCTCTCTCTTCTTTTCTTTTAGACTTTCTATGAGGGCTTCTTGACATCTCTTCATTTTAGACCTTCTTCTTTGTTGGGGCCCCATCCTAGGTCTGGATAGTGGGCTGCATCAGATCAGTCCTGGCCCAGGGTTTCTCCGTGTAGGAGGGAGTATGATTTTCCAGCTTATGAGCTCAGTGGTGGAGAAAGGCTGGCACACAAAGCTGCCTTGTCTTCTTCAGACATTTCCCTCTGGACAACATGGGTAGGTCCTTTAGTCCCTCGCAGGGGCATCTGGAGAGTTTTTATCTGTAGGTTGTGGCTCTGGTCTCGGGACAAATCTCCCACCTTCATCTTGGGGGGTGAAAGAGTCTTTGGTCCTAGGAAGCCTTTGGCTCTGAGGACATCACAGAGGAAGGAATAGCCAGTATTGGGGGGGGCATCATTTGTTGCCTCTGAGGACAAGGGGGCTGAGGGGACAGTCTGCTGTCCTATTGGTCTTGGCAAAATTGGTCATGGGTCCTCTTCTGGCTCATGGGGAAAACTGTTTCCTTTCCTGTCTTTCCTAGTCAGGTTTTCTGTTTAGCTGATTTCTGCTGAGTCTTAGAGACCACCATGCTCCTGGCTAACATCAGCTTGGACTGTCCATCTAGACAGGCTCTCAACCAAGGGGACTGTTTCTGTTCTATCTCTTGACAGCAATCAATGTAAGAGAAATGGTTCAGGGGTTCCAACAACAATCAAAAGGACCTCAGCAATGACTCTCATCTAAAGATCCTTCTGGTGGCTAGCCCACATGTTGGGTGAGCCACTCTAATTCACAGAGTATGCCACCTTTGAGGAGTGAGTCTCACCCACAGTTACCAGGAAAACCTTCCTAAAGGTTTCTAACACACATTTCAGAGGCTCAGTTTCCCTAGTGTGCCTCCCATGTTCCACGCTGCATCCGTGTCACACACTTAGAACCAAACACACTTAGGACAAGACTTGCTTCGTCCATCTCTGGCCGCTCCCCTCGCGGGGACTTAGGGCCCTCTTAGCCTTGCGGGTCGGTATCAACCCCCGACCTGGAGCTTTCACCTGGACGTTGGTTGGTGAAATTCTGCCATAGACTGTGTGAGGGGTCACGGAACCGCGGATCAGGACTCTGCACTCGCTTTGGCCCTCGGGTTGGGTGGAACCCTTCCCTTTGTCCATCTCATTCACACACTTTCACACACTTTCCCACAGACATGGCCAGGACAGAATTTCTATACCGCCCAGATTCCAACAATTCCAAACCAAACAGAAAAGGGAGTCACGGTGTCCCCTCTGCTCGCTGACCCCGAACAGAGACTACTCGGGCGCCTCTCTGGGTCTGTTTCAGCTCCAACCACTTTGGAGGTACTCGGGACCCAACAGAGGGTGATCAAGCCTCTCTTCCACCCGCTTAGGCCTCAAAGGGGGAGTCAGGTGGGCTGCAAAACCAAATGGATGCGGGTCCTACCTGTTCAGATGGGTGGTGCTCCAAAACCCTAATTCTGGTTCCTGCTGCCTGTGGGTTCTGTTGTGCTCCAGGGTGGCAGCCCCCAGGGCGCTGGGTGAGCCGATCTTCCTTCAGGCCAATAGTGGCCTGGGCGAGCCAAGGGGACCCGCTGTCCCCCCTCACCCCAGGGAAGCCGGTCCCTGGAGACAAGAGGCAGAATAGCCTTCCTTACCTCCTCTGTCCCATCTGGGTCGCCAAAAATGTTGTAAGGACAAACGAGGCAAGGCACTGAAGACAGCAGGAAACAGTTTTATTTGGCTGCAGCCAGGTTCAGAGGGCACAGCTGTTGCTCTAATCAATCAATCCCCTGAACCCCGAGTTCATGTAGTTTCAGAGTTTTACACCCAGCATGTAAGGGGAGGGGTGCAGAAGTTCACAGTCTGCAGAAGTTCACATAAAAGCAGCTTTTTCTTTCACTGTTCTGGGCAAGTTAACCCTCCAAGGACCACACCTGAGAAGGGGGGAACTTCTTCTCCCCTCTCTTTCCTCCCCCTGCCAGCTGTTACCATGGAGCCCAGTTGGTAACTCCTCTTATCCTAAAAATGTAGACATCTCTGTGAAGCCCAGCTCAAGGCCAGAGGCCTTGTTTGCACATTTCTTCAAAGTACTATACTGCATATGTTTGTGAAAAACTAGTAAGGGGTGTGCAGCACCTGGACTGCTGGTATCTTCTCGGCCAGCGGCCAAGTAAACAGGGTGACATGAAAATAGGAAGTTTATCTACAATGGACTCTTTTGCTGACAGTCCTAAAATCAGCAATGGTGAAGAGGGCTTTTCTGTGGAGAAAGGGGGTGCCACT
>NW_026000207.1:3008553-3012773 GCF_001458135.2 Marmota marmota marmota
TTATTTTTATGTTTTGGTACCAGGGATTGAACTCAGGGGCACTTGGCCACCAAGCCATGTCCCCAGCTTTTTATTATGTTTCTTTAGAGAGAGGGTCCCAGTGAGTTGCTTGGTGCCTCTCAGTTGCTGAGACTGGCTTTGAACTTGTCATTCTCCTGCCACAGCCTCCCCAGCTGCTGGGATTACAGGCAGGCACAAGTGTGCCTGGCTCATTTTTATTTTTATTTTATTTGAGACAGAGTCGAGTTACCCAGGCTGGTCTTGAATCTGTGATCCTCTCGCCCAGGCCCCCAAGGACCCTGTGATGACTGCCCCAATATGACGTCAAGCAAATACATTTTGTGGAGCTGGAGATTAAAAATATGTATTTTTAAACCTGTGAAGGGGAGTCTGATGCAGTTAAAGTAGAATCCAGAGCCACAGGGTGGGTCAGGAAGGAGGCTCTGGGGAGGGGGTGGGGGAGTGGTCTCCAGTGCTCTTCCCTGTCCTGAGGCACTGGGACCTCTGGTATATAAGAGCCCAGCAAGGCTCCTGCATGTGGTAGTTGAGAGCTGGTGAGCCTTCCCAGATCTGCTGATCTCCACGGAGGAGCAGAGCCTCCCTCCCCACGTGCTGGCCCAGTGTTCTGCTGTCCCAGGAGCCACAGCCCCATGCCCAGGTTGGTCTGATTTTGCCTTTTCTTGTCTTTAGGTCTCTGAAGGATTAGACCAGTGCGTTAAGGCCTGACTGTCTCCTGGGTGAGTAGACCAGCTTTTCTGTGTGAGGTGTCTACCTAAGTCTCCCAGGCTGGCCTGGAGTTGGTCCCCCTGCCTCAGCCTCCAGAGATGGCCACTGGGATCCCATGCACGTGTGTGCCTCTGGGCGCAGCAAATAGATGTCCCTGGTTGCTTGGAGACCCCTCACTCAACCTGTAGTTCTCAAACTGTGGGGGCACTTTTTGTGCCATAAAAAAAAATTGCTGCCAGAGTTTGAGTGCTACCAATTGAGCAACCCCGCAGAGGTGCTAGCCAGACTTCCATCTTGGCAAACCGTGTTTGGTCCTGGACATGCTGTGCATTCCTGCAGACCTGCTGTCCAGACCTGGCCTGGGACCCACCCAGCCTGTGGTACTCACATGTGGAAGCACTCTTCTGAGATCAGCATGGAAAGTGCTACCATGTTTGAGTGTCAAGGGGGGCGCCACCCAACCCCCTCCAGCCTGTGGCCTCCCAGGCTAGCAGGGGCACAGCAGGGCCAGCTCTTTCATTGCACTGGGGGTGGGTTTCCTCAGGAAAGGGACATGTCTGCTGCAGGATATCAGGAGGTGGGGTGCTAGTGAGCGCTTCCAGGGCATCTGCAGGTCTCCCCAGCTGGTAGGACCTGAGCAGTTGCAGGTCTGGCCAAGTGGAGGCCTCTTCTCAGTGGACACAGGTGGGTGATGCAAGGCCAACCTACCTCAAGGACCTTGTGGTCACATTTGAGAACTAATGCTCATAGTCTTTTGGTCTTAATTTGATTGGTAAACTAAGCACTGTAATTGTATTTGCAAACTTTTGTTAACTTGCTGCTCAACCCCACCTTGTCATTGGTACTGGGGTTTGAGACCTGGAGAAAGGCCCTGAGCCTTGCTCACCACGTTGCTCAGGCTGGGGATGAACTTGTGATCCTGCCTCAGCCCCCAGGGCTGCTGTGACTCCAGGCCTGGGGCAAGCTGAGCTGCTATTGCTACTTTGTATTTAAAGGTAGACTAAATTTAAAACTTGTTGGTACTTTGCATTTCAGTTTGGACTTGTTTGTTGCCACTTTGTATTTAATGGTAGATGAATATAAATTTGCAGTCTTTTCCAGGCAGGAGTCCACCCCCAGGGAGGAAGACAGCCTCAAGTTTCACGGAACCAGTTTGCTGGAGTTTAAGGCTCAGACAGGAAGACTTAGAAGGGTGGCACTTGCCTTGGTCTGGACTGGAAAGTGCTTCCCTTCTGAGTGTTGCTGTCTGAGGTGGCCTCCGGGAGCCTGTGACTTGTGCACCAATGTCCAGCCCTCAATAAGACGTCATGCCCCCAGAGTAAGCTAATTCTTCCTCCTTTGGTTCCTGCAATTGAACCCAGTGGTGCTAATCCCGGAGCCACATCCCAGCCCTTGGAGAGAGTCTGGTTAAATTGTCCAGGCTCCTCTACAGTCCTCTGGGGATTACAGCCTCGAGCATGCCCACCCTGGCTTCAGCTAATTGTTCACATGAAGACTAGCATATTGAGTGAGAAGGCCAGGGGTTGAGAATCCTGGTCTCATGGACCCTACTAAGACTCCCCCCTAATATGCTTTATTTCTAGTGGTCAGTAGGTTTTGAGTTTCCTGTTCCATTTGGGGAAATGTGCAATCCTAACCCTCAGCTACAGAGGGAATTCAGAGATTTACAGACTTTTCAGTGTTGCCTGGGTTTCCTGTGCCTCGATTCCCCCCTTCCAAAGGGTCCCCAAGGGAGATGGGAGTTTGGGGAGCTGCCAGAGGCTTAGCCATTGCTGAGACCTGCTTGGGAAGGTGGCTCCCTGCATTGGACCTGGGCCAAGTGCTTGGCATTACAGGCAGGAGCTGAAGATTGTCTTTAATAAACTGCTTTCTTTGAACTCTGGGTGCTGGTCTTTGATTCTTCAGCATCACTGGAAACTTGAACCTTTGAACCGGGTTACCCCAGTCCGTACTGGGCACATCTATCCCCGTGGTCACCATGTCTGCATTCTCTGTAGGGCAAAGGAGCCTTCTTACCATTTGGGCTTTGCACCCCCTGTAATTGTTTGCTGCTGGGGTCTGACCCAGAAGGAAACCACTGATCCCCTCCCCCAATCCATGGCTTTTACTGACAGGGTTTTAGAAGGTAGTTGAGTTGGGTTTGAAACTCAGTGTCCTCAGTGTCCCAAGTCTCCATGTTTAAAGACACAAGTTGCATTAAGGCTGGTCACAAATCCCATGGTAAAAGGTCTTCTATGGCTTCTTGTCCTTGTGGACTGGGAAATGTCCATCACTGCCCCCCTGAGTGCAGGGCAGAACATAGACATTTTATGCTTTTTGGGGGAAGGTGTTCTTCTGGATGTAGGGGTGATCCAGGACCTTGGACATAGCAGGCATACCCACTACCACACAACTGTTTCCCCAGCCCAATATTGTGCACCTTAATCTTTTGAAGTAATTCCATTACCTTCTAGTGACCCTGACTCTACTAGAAAACAGGCTAGTCTATGCTCTCTGCTGCTCCCAGTGGGGTGGGGAGGGGTCTGACCTGGGCTACTGCCCTATTCAGCCATATCTCAGTCCTATGTTTTCCCATGTGGTCTCAGAGGCCCAGGATGGCCTCCAACTGGCCATCCTCCTTCCTGGGCCTCTGGTGGCTAGGCAAGCACTCTAGGCACTGAGCTACACCCCACAGTCCTTTCTCTGCTTTGAGTTTTCTCCTTTTCTGCAGTCATGGGGGATGATCCCAGCAGCCCTCTGCCATTTAGCCACATCACCCACCCTTTAGTTATCCAGAGGCAAGGTCTAAGTTGCTGAGGCTGAGTATGGACTTCCTCTCTGGTACTGGATTGGACCCAGGGGCTCTTAACACTGAGTCACATCCCCTGCCCCTTTATTTTTTACTTGCAGATGGTCTCCCAAGTTCCTTACTTGTTTAGGGCCTTGCTAAGTGGCTGAGACTGGTCAGAACTTGGGGTCCTCCTGCCTCACTCCCCCAACCCCACCCTGCTGCCCTGACTGCAGGCTTCAGCTCCACACCTGGCTTGGCTTGGAACCTACCATCCCCCTGGGCCTCCTGAGACCTGGGGTACAGGAGTGCACCACCCCTGGCCCTCCTCCCCATCTTATGGGCCTCAATAGTTTAATTCTGATAACCCCAGGAAGAGGCAGCTCCTTCCCTCCTTCTACTGAGGCAGGTGTGGAAGGTGCCAAGTGGTTGAATAACTTGGAAAATGTGTCACCTAGTTGCAGCGAGGGCACTTGAACCCAGGCAGAGCAGGGGTCCCGCTGAGCCTCGGTGGCCCCTCTGCTCAGGGAGTAGGGCGAGGGCTGCACCAGCAGGGGATGCAGGAGCCCCTCCTCTCTGCGCTGGGAGCTTAGAAGACCTCTGCAGCTCTAGAGGAGTCCTCCGCATGTTCCAAGCTGGGAGTCTGAGTTCTTAACGCGAGGCTGCCTGCTGGAAACCCGTGTCCTGCCCTCCAGAGAGCCAGGGGCCACCGCTCACCAGAGGACTC
>NW_026000207.1:3013867-3016486 GCF_001458135.2 Marmota marmota marmota
CCCCAGCCCTATTTTTATTTTATTTAGAGACAGGGTCTCACTGAGTTGCTTAGTGCCTTGAGATTGCTGGGCCTGGCTTTGAACTCATGATCCTCTTGCCTCAGCTTCCCAAACTGCTGGGATTATAAGCACATGCCACCTTATGCAGACTTTTTTGTTTTGTTTTGTGATAGGATGTCCCTAAGTTGCAGAGGCTGGCCTTGAACTTGCCATCCTCATGATTTACCTCCTGAGTCTCTGGGATTGACTACAGGAGTGCTCCACTGCATCCAGCAAAGCCAGGCTATTAACCACCACTTCTACTGTCCCCTACCCAGGTTGGGCATCCCCAATCTGGAATCCAAAAAGCTCTACAATACAAAACTCAGGAGTGCCAACATGATGCCCTAACTGGCAACTTCCACAGCTGACATCCTGGGAGCAGTCTCAGGCAAGTGCCTTTGTACTAGTGTAGCCCCAGCAGAATGGCAGGCAGCAAGAGCACAAACTGCAGGGGTGGGGAGAGGTGTGGGGCACAAGGAACACTTCCTCACTGCTGTGGACTGTAAATTAGCATCCCACCATGGAAATCAGTATGCAGCTCCTCAAAAGAAGAGCCCTGGAACCATGCCTGACCCAGCTGTGCCACTCCTGGGTATTTATCCTGAAGACTTGAAATCTTCATGCCACGGCGATGCGTGCACACCCATGTTTATAATGCACAACTCCCAACAGCCAATCATGGAGCCAGCCTGGTGTCCATCGAGGGAGAAAGGAGAAAGAAACTGTGGCAAGGATGCACAATGGAGTCTTATACAGCGATAAAGAAGAAAGAAATTGTGGCTTTTGCAGGAAAATGGATGGAACTAGGGAACATTATGGTAGCAAAATAAGTCAAACTCAGAAAGTCATGGGTCACGTGTTTTCCGTCATGTGGAAGCTGGGGAGGGGAAAGGGAAAAGAAAGTGAGGTGGGTTTGGCATCAGTTCTGCCATTTGTAGGCTGGGCGCCATTTAATTCAGTGAATCCCAGGATGGGTTCAGGAGCCCTGTTATCGGGAGATCCTGAAGTAATGCTGCTTGGCCTCCTGCAAGAACTTGGGCCTGCTCAAGGGTGGACCCCCCCAGCCCATGAGGCGGCTCTCAGCTGCTTGTGAAAGTCCTCTTGGGCTACACAGCTGCACTGTGAGCGCCTCAGGCTGATGCTGTCCTCAGAGGGACAGCCCTGTCAGTGAGCTCCGGGCTCTGACCATGAATCTCCAGTGGGACTCTGGTGTGTGGGGTGGTCCATGGACATTGTGAGTGCCCTTAAAGTGGGGATCTCATGAAAATAAAGGGAGGTCAGTAGAGGAAAAGGAGCAGGGAGGGAAAAGAGGGAGGGCCGAGGGAGTGCTGGGGGTGGTATTGGCCAGGTCCCTCTGTCACATTGTGTGCCTGTACAAACACGTCACAGTAAACATCATCACCCTCAACTACAAAGCTCCAATAAAAAATATGGAAAAAAGATTCCAGGGGCTTCCTGAGAGTGACCCTGAGCTTTACTGAGAGGCTTCTGATGGTGAGAAAGTACAGTGCAGGGCTGGGCGCAGTCAGGGGTGAGGAAGGCCAACCTGACCCACGTGAGGCCCTGGGCTCCATCACCAGCACTGAGCAACCAAGAAAAAAGTGGGGGGAATCTTCTGGATACGTCTATAAGGTGCAGGTGATGCAAAGGGGAAGTTTGTGCTTAGACTTGGACCCCACCTTTGAGCTACCTCATTACATATTTGCAAGTATTCTACAGTCTTAAAAAATGTGAAATTTGAAAGGCTGGGATTGTGGCTCAGTGGTAGGGCTCTCTCCTAACAAGGGCGGGATCCAGGTTAGATCCTCAGCACCACATAAAAATAAAGGCATTGTGTTGTGTCCATCTACACCTAAAAAAGTAAATATTAAAAAAATGTGAAATTTGAAACATTTCTGGTCCCAAGCATTTTGGTTATGGGCATTCCACCTGCAGTGTAATGTAAAGTCCTGTGTTTGCAACCCTGGAAAGAAAAGAAAGAAAGAAAAAAACCATGATGCACATTTATGTCCTTTCTTACAAATGAGGGGTCGAGTTCCAACCACAGTGCCAGGAGGGAGGAAGAGTCTGGTTGCTGAAAATGAGCCCCAAGTCCAGAGGCTGTGGGCACACCAACCCTCACCTGCAGCCAGGGGTGGCTCCTCCTGCCTCCTGCAAACCCTCCCTCCTCAACTTGTCTAAAGCTGTCTCCAGCTCACCCCCACTGAGGTAGGTCAGGGCTTCACCCAGTCTTCAGGGCTGCCTGGGAGGGTGGAGACTGTACCCACACTGGTTCTCATCCAGTGACTGACAGGAGACCCTTGGTTCTCATCCAGTGATGGACAGGGGACCCCTGGTTCTCATCCAGTGACTGACAGGGGACACTGGTTCTCATCCAGTGACTGACAGGAGACCCTTGGTTCTCATCCAGTGACTGACAGGGGATCCTGGTTCTCATCCAGTGACTGACAGGGGATCCTGGTTCTCATCCAGTGACTGACAGGGGACACTGGTTCTCATCCAGTGACTGACAGGAGACCCTTGGTTCTCATCCAGTGACTGACAGGGGATCCTGGTTCTCATCCAGTGACTGACAGG
>NW_026000207.1:3018432-3030184 GCF_001458135.2 Marmota marmota marmota
AGGATGGTTGGGAAAGAGCAGAAGAATAGATTCCAGGGCATGCCTGACTAAACAGGGGCTAATAAGCAGGAATAGAAAAATCAGAGTGCTCATATGTAACTGTCATATGGTGTAATTCCAGGAACATAAAATGAAAAATAACTTTACCTTTTAGGTAACCTGTATGTTGGGTTCAAAATCACCAATAAGAAACCTGCTGCTCACCGCGCGCGCGAAACCTGCCCCTTGACCCTATAAAAAACCTGTACCCCAACGCCCGGTGTGCCAGTTCACCAAAGCTCCGGCTGAGGTTTCGCTGAGCACCCGCAGGCGCCTGTGTATCAATAAATCGCCTCTTGCTTTTGCAGCCAGTGCCTCGTGCGTCTTTCTTGGACAGGGAATCCGTGGGTCTTTCATTTGGCGAGCCAGCCAGGAGAACTCCTGTAACCCCATCCGGATCCCTGCCCAGGAACACCCGATAACCACTGGGAGGTAAGCTGGCCAGTTCGTGTCATTTTGTCTCTCTCTGTGTCTGGTTGTTATCTTGTTATCTGTTCATGCGCAGCGTCTGTACCATTACGCGTAATCGCTCTGTATTCTGGGCAGCTTGAGAAAGAGTTGACGAACTCGGACTTCTCCCCTGCCACCCTGGGAGACGTCCCAGGGGCTCAGGGAGGCCCATCTTGGGGGGGGGCCTCCAATGTTCTGTAGAGTACACGGTACTCGTGGGTGACGGAGATGACGGTATCCCTCCTCTCCCTAATCCGTCAGGTACGTTCGGTTTGTGCTCGAGCCGCGCAGCGTTCTCTGTGTCCAGTCTGATATTTGTGTCTGTCTTCTTGCCTTTGCACTTTCTCACTCCATCTAAGACTAACATGGGACAATCTATAACAACTCCTCTGAGTCTCACTCTCGATCACTGGCAGGACGTTCGGAACTGGGCCGACAACCTGTCAGTAGAGATCAAAAAGAAAAAATGGATAACACTCTGCACCGCAGAATGGCCATCATATGACATTGGTTGGCCTAAAGAAGGGACATTTAATCTTGATTATATCTTGCAGGTGAAGTCCCGAGTTTTCATCCAGGGACCACAGGGGCATCCTGATCAAGTGCCCTACATCGTTACTTGGGAAAATTTGGCTTCTGACCCACCTTCTTGGGTTGCCCCTTTTTCTCACTCTAAGCTTCCTCCCTGCTCCCTCTCCGGCGGCTCCAAGCCTCCAACGCTGCTGCCTGAAACTCCTCCCCTACCTTCCGCCCCACTTATCCCAGTCCCTACATCCCCTCCCAAAACCTCTAGGCTTTACCCCATTCTTGACAAATCTGAAAAATCGGCCCCTACAGGGACAAAACAAAAAAAGGTTTTGCCCCCCGAAGATGCAGTTCTTATAGATTTGATGACTGGAGAACCCCCACCCTATCATCCCCAACCTTTACCTGCCCCCGATCTTAACCAGGCATCCTCAGGGGAAGAAAACGAGGGAGATCAAGAAGATTCGGCTCCCCATAATTCTCCAGAGCCTTCCCCTACGGTGGGACGACTCCGCGGGCGCCGAGAACCTCATGCCTTGGGGAATACATCTAGTGCCTTCCCCTTACGGCAGACGGGAGGCCCAAATGGCCAATACCAGTACTGGCCCTTTTCTGCTTCTGATCTTTATAATTGGAAATCCCACAATCCTTCTTTCTCTAGTGATCCTGTAGCCCTAACCTCTCTAATAGAATCTATTCTAGTGACTCACCAGCCAACCTGGGATGACTGCCAGCAGCTTCTACAGACTCTTCTCACTTCTGAAGAGAAATAAAAAGTTCTCCTGGAAGCCCGTAAAAATGTGCCAGGGGATGACGGACGCCCCACTCAACTCCCAAATTTGATTAATGAGGCTTTCCCCTTAACACGACCAGAATGGGACTACAACACTGATGCCGGTAGGAACCACTTACGTCTCTATCGCCAGTTACTCATAGCGGGTCTCCATGGAGCAGGGCGACGGCCCACTAATTTGGCGCAGGTAAGACAGACTATCCAGGGGTCAGAAGAAACTCCGATTGCATTCTTAGAGAGATTAAAGGAAGCCTATCAGAGGTACACACCTTTTGACCCAGACAGTGAGGATCAGAGAGGAAACGTTTCTATGGCCTTTATTTGGCAGTCCGCTCCAGATATCAGGACTAAGTTACAAAGATTAGACAATTTACAAGATTTTTCTTTAGCAGACTTATTAAGGGAAGCAGAAAAGATCTTTAACAAGAGAGAAACTCCAGAGGAAAAAGAGGAAAGGATTAGGAAAATCCAGGAAGAGAGGGATCTCAAATTTAAGGAAGAACTAGATAAGAGAGATCGAAAACGTGATAAAGAATTAACTAAGATATCGGCCACCGTAATACAGACAGGGCAACAAGGAAAGAGAACAGATAGGGAAAGGGAACGAAGTAGGCCCGTGTAGACCGAGACCAATGTGCCTACTGCAAGGAAAAAGGACATTGGATAAAAGACTGCCCAAATAAACCCCCCAACCCCAGGAGAAGTACAAACCGGGCCCCTCAATTGTTAGCCCTGGATGAAGATTAGGGAAGTCAGGGCCAGGAGCTCCCCCCTGAGCCCCGGGTAACTCTACAAGTAGGGGGGCAACCTGTAACCTTCTTGGTGGATACGGGAGCCCAACACTCAGTGCTGACACGGACACCAGGACCTATAAGCCACAAAACGACGTGGGTCCAGGGTGCCACCGGAAGCAAACCGTACCGATGGACCACCAAAAGAGAAGTACATCTTGCCACAGGTAAAGTTTCCCATTCGTTTCTGCATGTGCCTGATTGTCCGTATCCACTATTAGGACAAGATCTATTAACCAAATTAAGAGCCCAAATTTATTTTAAAGATGGGAATGCCTCTGTCACGGGGCCAAACCAGACCCCCTTACACATATTGACTTTCAAATTAGATGACGAATATAAACTTTTCGACAAGCCTTCGGTACCTATGAAGGACATGAACTATTGGCTTGATTCGTACCCGGAGGCTTGGGCTGAAACTGGAGGAATGGGAATGGCTAAACAGCAACCTCCGATAGTCATTCACCTAAGAACTACCGCTACTCCCATAAATATTAAGCAATATCCTATGTCAAGGGAAGCTCACCAGGGCATCAAACCACATATCAAACGCCTCCTAGACCAAGGCATCCTAACTCCTTGCCGGTCGCCCTGGAACACCCCTCTGTTGCCAGTCAAAAAGCCAGGAACAAATGACTACAGACCTGTCCAAGATTTAAGAGAGGTAAACAAAAGAGTAGAAGATATTCACCCCACGGTGCCCAACCCTTACAATCTCCTCAGCACCTTGCCTCCCACCCATACTTGGTATACTGTCCTGGACCTAAAAGATGCCTTCTTCTGCCTAAGATTGTCTCCCCAAAGCCAGGCTCTCTTTGCATTTGAATGGAAGGATCCCGAGGAAGGAGTATCTGGACAACTGACCTGGACAAGGCTGCCACAAGGATTTAAAAACAGCCCGACGCTCTTCGATGAGGCTTTACATCAGGACCTGGCCGATTTTCGTGTAAGACACCCCTCCTTAATTATGCTTCAATATGTAGATGACATCTTGTTGGCTGCTATCTCCGAAGAGGACTGCCTGACAGGTACAAAAGCTTTATTACAAACTCTGGGGCAGTTGGGGTACAGAGCGTCAGCTAAAAAGGCCCAGATCTGTCAAACAACAGTCGCTTATCTTGGCTACGAACTTCATGACGGCCAACGGTGGTTAACAGCTGCCAGAAAAGAGACTATTTCGAGCATACCAGTCCCCCAGAGTCCTAAGCAGCTGCGGGAGTTCCTAGGGACCGCAGGTTTCTGTAGACTCTGGATTCCTGGGTTTGCGGAGATAGCAGCCCCCTTGTATCCACTGACTAAACAGGGAAATGCCTTTAATTGGACGGAAGAACAACAATTGGCATTTGATCGCATCAAATTAGCCCTTTTATCTGCCCCCGCCTTAGGCTTACCAGATATTACCAAGCCTTTTGACTTATTTATAGATGAAAAGCAGGGCTATGCAAAAGGAGTCTTAACCCAAAAACTGGGGCCCTGGAGGCGCCCCATAGCCTACCTGTCAAAGAAACTGGATCCAGTAGCATCAGGATGGCCCCCATGTCTTCGGATGATAGCAGCTGTGGCTATCCTAATCAAGGACGCCACCAAACTTGTTGAGAGCCACAGCCAAAGGGGCCCCAGCAAACTTCCAGCTGCCAGCAAACTTCCAGCTGCCGGCTGATGATTGGCTCACAGCGGCCCCAGCAACATCTAGCTGATTGGCTCCTCGGCCCCAGCAACATCTAGCTGATTGGCTCCTCTGCGGTGATGCTCATTGGACTGTTTCCCTGCCCTTTCAGACCACGGAGCTGCTCATTGGGGGACTTTTTTTGGCTCCGCCCACGTGACCCAGCCAATCGGCCTCAAGAGCAGGAGGATTGTGGGAGGTGGAGAGAGGCTTGTGTGGGAGAGAGAGGCTTGTGGAAAGCCGGTGGTGGCAGTTGAGGCTCTGAGGATTTTTCCTGAGAGGCTGTTTTGTTTGGCGTGTGTGGTTCTAAAAATAAAGTTAGTTTCTTTTGACAAGTGGCTCCTGATTGTGCCCAGCCAGACTGCGGCATTTGGTGGCTCGCACGGGGAGCGACTGAGGGTAAGTGAACTGCTCGCCCCTGAGGGCAGGGCAAGAGGATGGGTAGCCATTTTAAGATTCTTCTTTTGTTATTTTGTTTCACTTTTGTTTTAAGTTGCCTGTCCCTGGAGATGGGTAAGATGGAAGAAAAACCGCTCACATCTGAGGNCTCCCTGCATTGGACCTGGGCCAAGTAGTTGGCATTGCAGGCAGGAGCTACAACCCAGCTGAACATTGTCTTTAATAAACTGTTTTCTTTGAACTCTTGGTGCTGGTCTTTGAATCTTCAACATCACTGAAAGCTTGAACCAGGTTACCCCAGTCAGTTCTGGGCATGAGTTTTCACATCCACCCCCGTGGTCACCATGTCTGCATTCTCTGTAGGGCAAAGGAGCCTTCTTACCATTTGGGCTTTACACCCCCTTTAATGGTTTGCTGCTGGGGTCTGACCCAGAAGGTAACCACTGATCCCCTCCCCCAATCCATGGCTTTTACTGACAGGGTTTTAGAAGGTAGTTTAGTTGGGTTTGAAACTTTTGTTTGTCCTCAGTGTCCCAAGTCTCCAAGACACAAGTTGCATTAAGGCTGGTCACAAATCCCATGGTAAAAGGTCTTTTATGGCTTCTTGTCCTTGTGCGCTGGGAAATGTCCATCACTGCCCCCCTGAGTGCAGGGCAGAACATAGACATGAGCTTTTATGCTTTTGAGGGGAAGCTGTTCTTCTGGATGTTGGTGATCCAAGACCTTGGGCAAAGCAGGCTAACCCACTACCAAACAGCTGTTTCCCCAGCCCAATATTGTGCACCTTAATCTTTTGAAGTAATTCCATTACCTTCTAGTGACCCTGACTCAACCAGACAACAGGCTAGTCTATGCTCTCTGCTGCTCCCAGTGGGGTGGGGAGGGGTCTGACCTGGGCTGCTTCCCTACTCAGCCACATCTCAGCCCTGTGTTTTCCCATGTGGTCTCAGAGGCCCAGGATGGCCTCCAACTGCCCATCCTCCTTCCTGGGCCTCTGGTGGCTAGGCACGAGCTCTAGGCCCTGAGCTACACCCCAGAGTCCTTTGTCTGCTTTGATTTTTCTCCTTTTCTGCAGTCATGGGGGATGAACCCAGCAGCCCTCTGCCATTTAGCCACATCAGCTCTTTATTTACTTATCCAGAGGCAAGGTCTAAGTTGCTGAGGCTGACTTTGGCCATCCTCTCTTGGTACAGGATTGGACCCAGGGGCTCTTAACACTGAGTCACATCCCCTGCCCCTTTATTTTTTACTTGCAGATGGTCTCCCAAGTTCCTTACTTGTTTAGGGCCTTGCTAAGTGGCTGAGACTGTCTGAACTTGGGTCCTCCTGCCTCACTCTCCCAACCTCCCCCAGCGGACTTGACTGCAGGCTTCAGCTCCACACCTGGCTTGGCTTGGAACCTCCCATCCCCTGGGCCTCCTGAGACCTGGGGTTAGAGGAGGGCTCCACCCCTGGCCCTCCTCCCCATCTTATGGGCCTCAACAGTTTAATTCTGATAACCCCAGGAAGAGGCAGCTCCTTCCCTCCTTCTACTGAGGCAGGTGTGGAAGGTGCCAAGTGGTTGAATAACTTGGAAAATGTGTCACCTAGTTGCATCCCTGTCAGTGAGCTCTGGGCTCTGACCATGAATCTCCGGAGGGACTCTGGTGTGTGCGGTAGTCCATGGACTTTGTGAGTGTCCATAAAGTGGGGATCTCATGAAAATAAAGGGAGGTCAGTAGAGGAAAAGGAGCAGGGAGGGAAAAGAGGGAGGGCCGAGGGAGTGCAGGGGGTGGTATTGGCCAGGTCACTCTGCAACCCTGTGTGCCTGTACAAACAGGTCACAATAAACGTCATCACCCTCAACTACAAAGCTCCAATAAAAACAGAAAAAAGATTCCAGGGGCTTCCTGAGAGTGACCCTGAGATTTACTGAGAGGCTTCTGATGGTGAGAAAGAACAGTGCAGGGCTGGGCGCAGTCAGGGGTGAGGAAGGCCAACCTGACCCACGTGAGGCCCTGGGCTCCAACACCAGCACTGAGCAACCAAGAAAAAAGTGGGGGGAATCTTCTGGATACGTCTATAAAGTGCAGGTGAAGCACAGGAGAAGTGTGTGCTTAGACTTGGACCCCACCTTGGAGCTACCTCCTTACATATTTGCAAGTGTTCTAGAGTCTTTAAAAATGTGAAATTTGAAAGGCTGGGATTGTGGCTCAGTGGTAGGGCTCTCGCCTAACAAGGGCGGGACCCAGGTTAGATCCTCAACACCACATAAAAATAAAGGCATTGTGTTGTGTCCATCTACACCTAAAAAAATAAATATTAAAAAAATGTGAAATTTGAAACATTTCTGGTCCCAAGCATTTTGGTTGTGGACATTCCACCTACAGTGTAATGTAAAGTCCTGGGTTTGCAACCCTGGAAACGAAAGAAAGAAAAAAACCATGATGCACATTTATGTCCTTTTTTACAAATGAGGGGTCGAGTTCCAACCACAGTGCCAGGAGGGAGGAAGAGTCTGGTTGCTGAAAAGGAGCCCCAAGTCCAGAGGCTGTGGGCACACCAACCCTCACCTGCAGCCAGGGGTGGCTCCTCCTGCCTCCTGCAAACCCTCCCTCCTCAACTTGTCTAAAGCTGTCTCCAGCTCACCCCCACTGAGGTAGGTCAGGGTTCACCCAGTCTTCAGGGCTGCCTGGGAGGGTGGAGACTGTACCCACACTGGTTCTCATCCAGAGACTGACAGGAGACCCTTGGTTCTCATCCAGAGATGGACAGGGGACCCTGATTCTCATCCAGTGACTGACAGGGGATCCCTGGTTCTCATCCAGAGATGGAGAGGGACCCTGGATCTCATCCAGGGACTTACAGGAGACCCCACATTCTCATCCATTGACTGACAGGGGACCTCTGGTTCTCATCCAGAGATGGAGAGGGACCCTGGTTCTCATCCAGGTACTGACAGGAGACCCCTGGATCTCATCCAGGGACTGACAGGAGACCCCACATTCTCATTCATTGACTGACAGGGACCCATGGTTCTCATCTAGTAACTTACATGGGTGCCCTGGTTCTCATTCTGTGATTGACAGGGACCATGATTCTCATCCAGTGACTGACAGAGGACCCATGTTTTTCATCCAGTGACGGTCATGGACACTGGTTCTCATACAGGGACTGACAGGAGGCCCCTGGATCTCATTTAGTGACTTACAGGAGACACCTGGTTCTCTTCCAGTTACTGACATTGAACCTGGTTTTCATTCAGGGAGTGACAGGAGACCTCTGTATCTCATCCAGTCAGGGAATGACAGGGGATCCTGGTTCTCATCCATTGACTGACACAGGACACGTGTTTCTCATCCAGTGACTGACAGGGGACCCCTTGTTCTCATCCAGTAATTGACAGGGGACCCTGGTTATCATCCAATGACTGAAAGGCGACCCTGGATCTTATCCAGTGAATGACAGGAAAACCCTTGTTCTCATCCAGTGACTGACAGGGGACACTTGTTCTCATCCAGTGACTGACAGTGGATCCTGGTTGTCATCCACTGACTGACAGAGGACCCTGGTTCTTATCCAGTGACTGACAGGGACCCCTGGTTATCATCCAGTAACTGACAGGAGATAACTTGTTCTCATCCAGTGACTGACAGGGACTGTGATTCTCATCCAGTGACTGACAGAGGACCCATGTTTCTCATCGAGTGACGAACATGGACACTGGTTCTCATCCAAGGACTGACAGGAGAACCCTGGATCTCATTTTGTGACTTACAAGCGACCCCTGGTTCTCTTCCAGTGACAAACAGGGAACCTGGTTTTCATTCAGAAACTGACAGGAGTCCCTGGATCTCATCCAGTGACTGACACTAGACCCCTGGTTCCCATCCAGTGACAGACAGGAGACCCCTGGTTCTCATCCAGTGACTGACAGGGGATCTCTGATTCTCATCCAGTGGCTGACATGGACCTTGTTCTCATCCGGGGACTGAGAGGAGACCCCTGGATCTCATCTAGTGAATGACAGGGGACCCCTGGTTCTCATCCAGTGACTGATATGGACCCCTGGTTCTCATCCAGTGACGACCAGGGGACCCTTTTTCATATCCAGTGAGTTACAGGGGACCCTGGTTCTCATCCAGTAACTGACTGGGGACCCCTGTTTCCCATCCAGTGACTGACAGGGGACCCCTGGTTCTCATCCAGTGACTGACAGGGACCCCTGTTTCCCATCCAGTGACTGACAGGGGACCCCTGGTTCTCATCCAGTGACTGACAGGGGACCCCTGGTTCTCATCCAGTGACTGATATGGACCCCTGGTTCTCATCCAGTGATGACCAGGGGACCCTTTTTCATATCCAGTGAGTTACAGGGGACCCTGGTTCATAACCAGTGATTGACAGGGAATCCCTGGTTCTCATCCAGTGTCTGACAGGGGACCCTGGTTCTTATCCAGTGACTGACAGTGGACCCCTGGTTCTCATCCAATGACTGTCATGGGACCCTTGTTCATATCCAGTGACTGACAGGGCCCCCTGGCTCTCATCTAGTGACTGACAGGGGATCCTGGTTCATATCCAGTGACAGACAGGGGTCTCTGGTTCATATCCAGTGACTGACTGGGGACCCCTGGTTCTCATCCAGTAACTGACAGGGGACACTGGTTCTCATCTAGTAACTGACAGAGACACCTGCTTCTCATCCAGTGACTGCCAAGGGACCACTGCTTCTCATCCAGTGACTGACAGGGGACCCCTGGTTCCCATACAGTGACTTACAGGGAATCCCTTGTTCTCATCCAGTAACTTACAGGGGACACTGGTTGAGGCTGAGGCAGGGGGTCTTTTGAGCACAGGTGTTGGCAACATAGTGAGTTCCCATCTCTAAATGAATAAGTGAGGGCTGGGGTATAGTTCAGCAGCACAGAGCCACTGGAGGCCCTGAGTTCCATCCTCTGTGCCACACATACACAAACATCTGACCCTCTGCTTTAGAATCCCTGCCACTTTCTGTCTCTGCCCCTATGAGATTGTGTGAAGGTACTTTTTTGTTTTTCCAGAAGTAAGAATGCTTTCCATGGAGCTACATCCCCAGCCCTTTTTTATGTTTTATTAGGAGACAAAGTCTCCCAAAGTTGCCAAGTGTCTTGTTCAATGGCTGAGGCTGGGCTCCAACTTGCAATCCTCCTGACTCAGCCACCAGAGTAGCTGTGAGATGGATGTGAATCTTTTTTTCCTGGTACTGAGGATTGAATCCAAGGACACTTGACTACTGAGCCACATCCCCATCCGTATTTTTGTATTTTGTTTAGAGACAGGGTCTCACTGAGTTGCTTAGTCCCTCTCAGTTGCCGAGGCTGGCTTTGGATTCACAATCCTCCTGACTCACTCTCCCAAGCTTCTGGTATTAGATGCGTGCATCACTATGCCTGGATGGATGTGAATATTTTTAGAAGCCTCTTACCAGTTTTTCAACCCAGGATGAAAGACATCCTGTGACACAGAATCATGGAGGGAGGCGGCACTGCATCTCCAGTTTCTGTGGGAGGGAGGGAGCCTGATTTCCCTCGGCAACTTGTTCCAAGTTGCAAACCTACTGTCATAAAGAAAGAAGTTTCTTTTTCCCTCATGGAGGCCAATTTAACTAAGTCAGAGTCACCGGATAAGTTAGGATGAATTGTGTGACAACTCCTGACCTGTCCCCTCACTTGAAGTCCATTATTTATTTTGAGAAGAGCATATAATGGTCTGTTTCTGCTTCGTCATATGAAGGGGTGAGATTTTACTGACTTTGCAGTGTTTTACTGTAGAGCCGTGATGTGAATCACATTCGATTTAGTGTTTATTTAATATGACAACTTTTCTTAAATTGGATGTGGTGGCACACCCCTGTAATCCTAGCTATTCTGGAAGCCCAGGCAGGAGGATCACAAAATCAAGGCTAGCCTCAGCAATTTAGCAAGTCCAAGTCTCAGAAATAGAAAGGACCAGGCATGTAACTGAGTGGTGAGACTGCTTGCCCAGCAGTGTGAGGCCCTGGGTTTGTAGCCCAAAGCTCAGTCCTTGTACCTGATGCCAATCCAATAAAGAGGAAATGGTTGTGAGAAAAAGGAAAAAGAAGGTTTATTGCTTTATTAGCAAAGGATAAACACAGGGGACTCCTGTCCCAAAGACTGTGATTTGCTCATCATGGGGAACAGGGGTGGGGGTTTCATAGTAAATGAGATTAGGAAGGAGTGATCAGGAAAAAGACTATCAGGATGAGAAAGTTAGGGAAAAGATCAGAAGATCAGATAAAGGGTAGGGAAAACATGATGAGGAAGGAGGTCAGACAGAAGATTGGGAAAAAGGAAAAACAATGGAAGTTTCAAAGCCACAAGGGATATAGTCAAAGCATCCAGTGAACCCCTGTTTCAGGGTCAACCTGCAATACCTAATGCAAATATGCCTCCCTCTGCTCACCCCCACCCCAGTCACTGGAACCAAACAAAAAGAACCTGTTTTTATTCTCTACTACCTCCTTAGTGGGTAGGTTTTCTTAGTAGGGAGATACCAGGAGTTTTGAGGTTGTTTTGGTTTGCTTGTTTGTTTTTTGGAGATTGAACCCACAGGCCCTCTACCACTGAGCCACATACCCAGCCTTATTTTGTGTTTTATTTAGAGACAAGGTCTCACTGAGTTGCTTAGGGCCTTGCTAAACTGGAGGCAATCCTCCTTCTTCAGCCTCCTGAGCCTCTGGGAGTACAGGGATGCCCCCCCCTCCCCCGCGCCCAGCTGGTTTTTTTACAAAATGATCTTTCCCCAACACACTCTAGCTCCCAGGCTCTGTCATCTATTGGTTAGGGAGTTGTTTTTTTTTTTTTTTTTCCCAATTATACTTAAAAGACATATCTCGTTTCCCATCTAAAAATATTCAATTTCGAACGTTTTTGGAAGATTCCGTACTTTCCAAACAAATAATATGTGCTCTGATTTTCCTATATTTGAGACCAAAGATGCAAACTGATTATAGGGTCCACAAAGACCCGGGAGCAGGGAGCAGGTTGGCGACCCGAGACTCGCGCCCCTAGCCCGCACGTGCGCTCGCAGCCTGCCCCGCCCCTGCCC
>NW_026000207.1:3032960-3037971 GCF_001458135.2 Marmota marmota marmota
CTACGAGCTGCTGGTGGGACGGCCACCCTTTGAGAGCCCCTCTCAGAGCGAGACCCAGAGGCGCATCCTCAAGGTGGGATGGCCACACAGCGGGCATACACGGGGAGCTGGGTGGGGGCAGCTGCTGAGCCTGGGGGGACTGGGGCACACACATGAGGTCACCTGCTACGGTCCCGAGGAGTGCCTCGAAGAGTCACAGAGAACATGGAGCAAAGAAATGAACCAGACTTCCCTTGTTTCTCCTTGGCCTCATCAGGTGGATGTGACGTTTCCCCCCTCCATGCCCGAGGGGGCCCAGGACTTGGTCTCCAAGCTTCTGAGATACCAGCCCTCAGAGCGGCTTCCCCTGGCTCAGGTCCTGGAGCACCCCTGGGTGAAGGCGCACTCCCGGAGGGTGTTGCCTCCCGGTGCTCAGAAGGCTTCCTGAGCCCATCTACCTCTGTCCTTCCTGTGCACCCAGGGAAGGCTTCCTCCTTTGTCTTTTTAAATACAGGATGCTAATTAATAAAGACTTGAGTCATTTACTACAAGGGCTTTTTGGTTCTGTGCGTTGATGCACAGAGTGTTTTTGTTTTGTTTTGTTTTGTTTTTTGGAATCAGGAAAACTGCCCGAGATGGGGCCCTCTTGGCCTTGGAGATGGTGGCAGGGTTCTCCTTGAGCTCTGGTGGATAACTTCTGATAAAGGCCCTGGAGGTTCCCAACCTGCTGCCTATCAGTGGTTCCTCCTCTCAACTATTCCCCATGTTTTCAGGACATTTGTAACAGGGACCATCATCACACCAAAGCTCCGCCCTCTGGAGGCACCTGGTGTGCTGCCATTTTTGAAGTAAAAGTCATTCACTGCATTCCAGGGCCACAGGATTCCCAAATGCACCCACAGGCACCCCATCCTGTGTCATCTCTAGTAGCAAATGCAGCTTCTCTTCTGAGGTCTGTCACTGTGCCTGCAGCAATCTCAGTGTCCCCTTCCTGACTTGTCCACAGTCCCACGTGGCAGCCTCTGTGCATCAGTGGAAGCTGACCACAGCTGAGTCCACCTCCAGACCCAGCTGTAAGCTCCAGGGTGTTTCCTGTGCAGTGCAGCCATCACTTCCGCCAGGAGTAAAGCCCACAGTCAAGGGCCAGGCACAGTGGAGCACGCCTGTAATCCCAGCAGCTCCAGAGGCTGAGGCAGGAGGTTCATGAGTTCAAAGCCAGCCTCAGCAATGGTGAGGTGCTAAGGAACTCAGAGAGACCCTGTCTCTAAATAAAACACAAAAAAGGGCTGGGGATGTTGCTCAGTGGTTAAGTAGCCCTTGGCTCAATACCCAGTATGGGGGGGCGTGGAGGGGAGGACACAGGCCACTAGAAATTAGGCATATTGAAAATAGGCTAGAGTTAAGGGTCACAGCTGGGCATTCAGAAATAATGGCTCTAGGGGAAAACAGATTCCATTTCATCCCTGCCTGTCCCCCTTAGTTGAGGAGCAGAGTGGGGTCCTTGAGACAAGTATGCTCTACCCCCGCTACTGACCCCTCATTCAATATGCTACACTTATTTTCATGTGAAGAATTAGCTTAGGGCAGGGTGGGCAGGTACTCAAGCCTGTAATCCTCTAGGGACTTAGGAGAGACCAAGGGAGGGCAGCAGCAATTTCAGGCCAACATGGACCATTTAGCCAGACCACCTCTAAAAGGCTGGAGATGTTTCTCAATCCCAGGAATCAAAGACAAAAGAATTAGCTCACTATGGGAGCTAGAAAAGAAAAAGGCAGGGTAAGGTCATGGGCCAGCCTGCAAGTCCTGGTAAGAAAGCAGTGGTTCAGGGTCATTGAGGGCTTTTTCCTGGGTATAAGTGAGGATGATTGTGTGTGTTGGAAAGGACCCTGCAGAACAGGGTGAGCCTGGATGCCCATTAGTCATCCCAGGAGTCCTGGTGCCACCAAGGGGAAGGCACTGGGGTATGGCAAATGTTTGCCCTCTGGGCACTTTGGAGGCAGAAGCACAAGGTCCCTGACTCCTCCCCAGGGCTCCCACCCTGGATCCCCACCAATGCCCCCCCCACACACACACAGCTTCCCCAGGCACTGGGCATAGAAACCAAGGGGGCTCTGCCACTGAGCTTCATCCCCAGTCCTCTTTATTTTGGGACAGGGTCTGGCCAAGTTGCCCAGGCTGGCCTCCAGAGTCCCCTGTCACTCACTGGATTATAATCAGGGGTCCCCTGTCAGTCACTAGATGAGAACCAGGGTTTCCTGTCAGTCATTGTATGAGAACAAGTGGTCCCCTGTCAGTCACTGCATATGAACCATGGTCCCCTGTCACTCACTGGATGAGAACCAGGGTCCCCTGTCATTCACTGACTGGATGAGATCCAGGGGGTCCTTTCAGTCCCTGAATGAAAACCAGGTTCCCTGTCAGTCACTGGATGAGAACCAGGGTTCCCCTGTCTGTCACTGGGTGAGAACCAGTGTCCCATGTCAGTCACTGGGTGAGAACCAGTGTCCCATGTCAGTCACTGGATGAGAACCAGGGTCCCATGTCAGTCACTGGATAAGAAACAGAGTCCTATGCCAGTTGCTGGATGAGAACCAGTGGAGGTCCGCGCGTCCTCTCCCACCTCTGCTGTGCAGGTCCCTTACTGAGCCTCCGTGCCCCCTCGGTACCTTAGGAAGGATGCCTTCCCTCTTCTGGCAGGCTGGCTGAGAGCTGCTGCTGCTGCTGCTGGGGAGGCAATGGTGAGGGCAGCGCTGAGCTCCCCAGGTGACAGCAAGGTGGTATGGAAACCCGGGATGTGACGGCCACGGGCCAACCCTGGTCTCAGCCAGCGCCTCCCAAGACCTGGGCATTTTGTGACATCCCGGGTAAAAGCTAGTCCATTTCCACACCCCCTTAGTGAGCGCAGACCTCACTGACGGTGGGTCCAGCTGGGGTGGGAGACGGCCCGCCCTTCATACTCTATGCACTCGTCCCTCCAGAAACCCACCAAAGGCTTCCTCCAGGCATCTGAGGTTGGTTTGTTGGTGTTGTTTTTGTTTTTTTCTCATTCCTTCTGTCCTTCCCCAAGTGACTTCAAAGATGTATTTTGTATCCCACCTGATTTAGCTCCACCTGCAAACAAGCACCCTCAGCACACCCAGCCCTCCCACAGAGAGGACCCCCACAGGTGGCCTTTGGATGTGTTCCCTCAACAGAAACCAGTCTCTTCTGGAATGACAAAACAGGAATTCTAGTCTATGGAATAGAAACCATTTTATTTCCTGCCTTTTGATTCACTGGATATGAATCAGTGTTCCCTGTCAGTCACTGGTTGAGAACCCAGGTCCCCTGTCACTCACTGTATATGAATGATGGTCCCCTGTCAGTCATTTAATGGGAACCATGGTTCCCCTGTCAGTCACTGGATGACAACAAGGTGTCCCTGTGAGTCACTGGATGAGAACCAGGCATCCTCTGTCAGTCACTGGTTGAGAACCTGGGGTCTCCTGTTAGTCACTGGATATGAACCAAGGACCCCTGTCAAAAACTGAATGAGAACCAGGGGTCCCCTCTCAATCACTGGATGAAAACCAGGGTCCCCTGTCTGTAACTGGATGAGAACCAGGGGACCACTGTCAATCACCTGATATGAAACAGGGTCCCATGTCAGTCATTGGATGAGAAACAGTAGTTCTCTGTCATTCACTAATTGAGAAACAGGGGTCCCTGTCAGTCGCTGGATTTGAACCAGGAGTAACCTGTCTGTCACTGGATGAGAACCAGTGTCCCCTGTCATTCACTGGATGAGAACCAGGGTTACTTTCTCAGTCATTGCATGAGAACAAGAGTTCCACTCTCAGTCACTGTTTAAGAACCAGGCGTCCCCTGTCAGTCACTGGATGGAAACCAGGTGTCCCTGTCAGTCACTGGATGAGAACAAGGGGTACCCTCTCACTTACTGGATGAGAACCAGGGGTCCCCTGTGAGTCACTGTATTAGAACCATGGTCCCCTGTCAGTCCCTGGATATGAACCAGGATCCCCTGTCAGTCACTGGATGAGAAACAGTGGTCCCCTGTCAGAAACTGGATATGAACCAGGGTCCCCTGAGAGTCACTGCATGAGAATTAGGGGTCCCTGTCAGTCACTAGATGAGTACCAGGCGTCCCCTGTCAGTGACTGAATGAGAACCAGGGTCCCTGTCAGTGACTGGATGAGAACCAGGGGTCCCTGTCAGTCACTGGATATGAACGAGGGTCCCCTGTCAGTCACTGGATGAGAAAAAAGGTTCCCTTGTCAGTCACTGGATATGAACCAAGGACCCCTGTCAATCATTGGATGAGAACCAGGGGTCTCCTGTCAGTCACTGGATGAGAACCAGGGGTCTCCTGTCAGTCACTGGGTGACAACCAGGGGTCTCCTGTCAGTCACTGGGTGAGAACAAGTGGTCCAAAGTCAGTCTCTGGATGAGAACCAGTGTGGGTACAGTCTCCACCCTCCCAGGCAGCCCTGAAGACTGGGTGAAGCCCTGACCTACCTCAGTGGGGGTGAGCTGGAGACAGCTTTAGACAAGTTGAGGAGGGAGGGTTTGCAGGAGGCAGGAGGAGCCACCCCTGGCTGCAGGTGAGGGTTGGTGTGCCCACAGCCTCTGGACTTGGGGCTCCTTTTCAGCAACCAGACTCTTCCTCCCTCCTGGCACTGTGCTTGGAACTCGACCCCTCATTTGTAAAAAAGGACATAAATGTGCATCATGGTTTTTTTCTTTCTTTCTTTTCTTTCCAGGGTTGCAAACCCAGGACTTTACATTACACTGCAGGTGGAATGTCCATAACCAAAATGCTTCAGACACAAGCATTTCATATTTTTTTAATATTTACTTTTTTAGGTGTAGATGGACACAACACAATGCCTTTATTTTTATGTGGTGTTGAGGATCTAACTCGGGTCCCGCCCTTGTTAGGCGAGAGCCCTACCACTGAGCCACAATCCCAGCCTTTCAAATTTCACATTTTTTAAGACTCTAGAATACTTGCAAATATGTAATGAGGTAGCTC
>NW_026000207.1:3045595-3049005 GCF_001458135.2 Marmota marmota marmota
GGGTAGGGGTGGGTCTGGGGAGGGGGTGGATTTGAAGGTTGAGGTCTTAGCTGGTGACTCAGGGAGCTGGGCAGGAGCTCCAGGATCCCTAGTCCAAAATCAAAAACCAAAGGGCTGGGGACATTGCTCAGTGGGAAAAAATGTCCTGGTGTTCAATCCCCAGTACCAAGAAAAGAAATGAATTTTAGAAATAAACAAAGATAGAAAGAAAGAATCGGGGAGGAAGGAGAGAGATTAGGGGCATTACCTGGGAATGATTTTGAGGGACCCCTATTGCTCCATCCCGGGCCTGTGCAAATGTGGTACAAGGAGTCCCCCTCACCCTGAGTAACGCACCAGTAAACAGATGGGGAGAAACCAAAGAGAACTAAAGCCAAAGGTGAATGAGTCCACCAAGGGGAGGGCCACTGGAGGACCCGGCCCTTCTAGTCTGGGGTCCCTATGGCTGTGGCAGCTGGCCTCCACCTTCCTGCCTGAGACCTTTCTTCCCCCAAGCTGAGGAAGCCACAGCATTTGCCAAAAGGGTCTGGAGGGATTTAAGGAGTGGCAGATGAAGTGAATGGCAAAGGAGGCTGTGTTCCACTAGGACCTCCTCTCCCCCAGGCTGAGGGTCCCAGCTGACTGGGAGGAGAGGGCTCTGCACCACCCTGAGTCTGTGCCAGGCTTGGGGCCTCCACCCCAGCAGCCCTTGCTCCACCCTGAGCTGCATCCTGCCCAGC
The DNA here is from genome assembly GCF_001458135.2 of Marmota marmota marmota. Classification (NCBI taxonomy): domain Eukaryota; kingdom Metazoa; phylum Chordata; class Mammalia; order Rodentia; family Sciuridae; genus Marmota; species Marmota marmota. The sequence goes on from NW_026000207.1 coordinate 3,046,315, forward strand.
AGCTAGGGATGGTCTTGGGACACATGGACACATTCCTTCCCTCACCTGGAGTCCCCAGGCACTGAGGCCTCCAGAAGGGTCACTGTGTGCCCACAAAGTCTCAGGCCTCCTTCCTTTCCCAGAAATGCTCCAAGCTTATGGAAGAAGTTACCTCCCTGAATGTCCCTCTTCCTGGCCTCAGAAGGCACAGTTGCCCGCCAGATCAATTTGTGTGTATGTGTGTGTGACTGAGTTTGAACTCAAGGGCACTCTGCCACTGAGCTACATCCTGAACCCTTCTTAATTTTTATCTTGGGACAGGTCTTGCTAAATAACCCAGGGTGGCTTTGAACTTGCCTTCCTCCTGCCTCAGCCTCCTGAGTCACTGGGATTAGAGGCATGGCCAGCACACTGGGTCTCCTCTGTACTTTAGACCACCTCTGGATGAATTATGAGACCTCATAAGAAGTAAATGCTATGAAACTCATTGTGCTGCTGCTGTGCGGGGATTGCTGTTGGTATTGCCTACAGACTCCGCTGCACCCCTGGGCACAGCAGCCTCTCGGAAGAGCAGGAGGCAGACATGGCACTGAAGGCAGATTTAGAGTTAGGTAGCCAGTGTAGTTAGGTAATCGGGTCTAATATGGAGTGAAATCTAAAGTGGAGGCCATGCTGAGAATGGTCCGGGAAATGCTGGACAACTCATGGAATGTTAATGAAGTCCCTGAAGGTCCCTAGGCCAAAGTCCACCCCAAAGAAATGTTAATGGAGCCCAGGAAACAGCCCCAACAGATTTGGAGATAGCCCATCCCAAGAAGTGATAATGAAGTCCTTCCTGCCCAGGTTACTTGTTTGGCCCACCTGTGTCCCACCCCTCGGGCCTTCCAACCTACATTCCATCACCAAAACTATAAAAAGGGGGGACAACCAACTTCATGGATTCCACCTCTTGGGTCCCCTTCTTCCTCCAGAAGTTTTTTCTGCTGTCCTTTAATAATCTTCTAATTTCTACCCTGACCTTGCTTTGGCGTGCTTCTTTGGTGTTATTCTTCAACACTGAGGAAGCAAGGACTCCTCACTGGCCAACAGCGGTAACAGCACAATCTCCCCTCCAGAGAACCAACTGAAGCAGAGCCTCTCTTCTCCCGTTCCCTGTACTGGCCAGGGGCTTGGCCAAGTGCTGAAGGGCACTGTCACCTGTAGGATGGATGCGGGGACAATGGAGCTTCTGCCATGGAGGCACAGCCCCAGCCCTTGGACCTTTCATTCTGAGATGGGGTGTTGGGTCCAGGCTGACCTCCACCTTTCTATCCTCCTGCCTCAGCCTCCCTGTTGCTGGGATGACAGGCAAGGGCCACCAGGCCTGGCAGAGCCGTTTGACTTTGTTCATTGGAATTGTGAGAGGAAAGAGAAAATCCAGACCTAGGAAGAGAGGTTGGGCAGCCTGAGGGGGTTGGGGCAGGATGGGGGAGGAGAGACTCTGCTTCCCTCCCCAGATTTTGTTCCTGCAAGTCTGGGACCTTGGATCAGCAGTAGAGTGCTGCCCAGCACGTGTGAAGCACTAGGCTGGATCCTCAGCACCACAAAAGGGACCCACAAAGGCATCGTGTCCATCTACAACTAAAACAATATGTATCTTCAAAAAAGAAAGAAATCCTTCCTGAGCCTGAGCTGCGTGGCATGGAGCAGGCTACTCCTCCCCTCTAACCAGGAAGCTGAGGCAGGAGGAGACCACTTCAAGCCCAGCCAAGGGAAATTTGCAAGACAATGGCTCAAAATAAAAAATCAAAGTGGCTGGGACAGTGGAGTGCACCTGGGTCCAAACCCCAGCAGCATAAAAGAAAAAAAAAGTTTCCCCTGAATTGAGAGTTAATTTGCAAGTGATCCTGGGTCCTGGTCCTGAACAGTGCCCTGAGGCCTGAGGCCTGCACCCCCCACTGTCCCTGGCTTTGTCTGCCTGCTCTCTGAATGGTAATGACAATGCTTTATTTTGTCAAGATTCCCAGAGATTAGTAAATCCTTTCCTGCCCAGTAATCCTACCAGTCCCCTGTTTAGGCTCAGGCTCAGGTGGGTGAGGGTCCTATTCACAGTATACAATGGAAACTGCCCCTGGATTCACACTTCCTTCTCTGGGAGGGAAGTTAGGAAAAAGTGGGAGTGGGGGAAGGTTCCTTGCTGACTGGATTGACTGGTTCTGAAGGCCAGAGGTGCCCACCTATTTTGTTTATCAGCTCCAAGATTTAATGCATATCACTTAATTCATACTGAGCACCTGAGGTGTGCTGGGCTGCATCCTAGGTGCTGGGGATAAAGTAGTATATACAAAAGATTTAAAAAAAAATATATTTTTTTTCCTTTGGCTTCAGACCCAGTTGTTAAGTTTTCTGGAGCACAAGAAGCACATGTTATTATTATTATCAACTTATTTTTCCAGTGTGGGAAAAATCAAATTCAAGGCCTCACACATAGGAGGCCAGACCTCCACTGCTTAGCTCCTCCACTCATTTTAATTGATCTATGTGGATGCTGGGGATTTAACCCAAGAGTACTTTACCAGGGAGCCACTTTTCCAGTTCTTTTTTTGCTAAGAGTCAGCCAAGTATATGATGCATGGCATTTTTGGTCGAAAGGTGACGCCAGCTAGCCATTGAGATGATATGATTATGTTAAGATTTGCATTCATATGGATATTGGACTCCTGCTGTTCACCT
>NW_026000207.1:3055852-3060613 GCF_001458135.2 Marmota marmota marmota
AGCTGCTCTTTAGGCTGAGGCAGGGGATGGTGAGTTCAAAGCCAGCCTCAGCAACAGCAAGGTGCTGAGCAACACAGTGAGACCCTGTCTCTAAATAAAATACAAAATAGGGCTGGGGATGTGGCTCAGTGGTCAAGTGCCCCTGAGTTCAATCCCTGATACGAAAGAGAGAGAGAGAGAGAGAGAGAGAGAGAGAGAGAGAGAAGACAGAAAGAAGTAGGCAAACAGGGCAACAAGCTTGTCAAAGATTAAGAGTTTCAGAGAGGTCACTGCTGTGAGGAAAATCTAGCAGGATGATGGGACAGCAGTGATGGGGGGGGCACAGGAGCTGGCCATCAAGGTGGGAGGTCCTGAGGAAGGGGTGAGTGAGGTAAGACTTTGTTCTGTGTAATCCCAGCTACCCAAGAGGCTAAGGCAGGAAGATGGTAAGTTGGAGGCCAGCCTCAGCAACTTAGTGAGACCCTCTCTCAAAAAACAATAACAAACAAACAAACAAACAAAAACAGCCATATATCGCTCAGTAGTTAAGTGTCCCTGGGTTCCATCTGCAGTTCAGGGGTAGAAAGGGAGGACTCTGTTTTGGACTGAATAGTTAATTGGGAGAGGGTCTTGGGAAAAAGGATATGACAGTAGATTCAGTCTGGGCCTGACTCAGTGTGGAGCACCTGCCTGGCATGAGCGAGGCCCTGGGCTCCATCTGCAAAGGAAAGAGAAGAGTGGAGGGAAATCAGCAGCAAAGGAGCATCCAGCTCTTCCTCTAACCCACAGGCGAGGGAGCCAGGCCCTGTCAGTACTGGATGAGAACCAGTGGTCCCCTGTCAGTCACTGGATGAGAACCAGGGAACCACTGTCAGTCACTGGATGAGGACCATGGGTCCCATGTCAGTCACTGGATGAGGACCATGGGTCCCATGTCAGTCACTGGATGAGAACCAGGAGTCTCCTGTCAGTCACTGGATGAGAACCAGGAGTCCCATGTCAGTCATAGGAAGAGAACCCGGGGTCCCCTGTCAGTCACTGATTAGAACCAGGGGTCCCTGTCAGTCACTGGATGAGAACCAGGGGTCCCATTTCAGTCACTAGATGAGAAACAGGGTCCCTGTCAGTCACTGGATGAAACCAGGGGTCCCCACTCAGTCACTGGATGAGTACCAGGGGTCCTGTCAGTCAGTGGATATGAACCAGGGTTGCCTGTCAGTCACTGGATGGAAACCAGGGGTTCCTGTCAGTTACTGGATGAGAACAAGTGGTCCCCTGGCAGTCATTGGATGAGAATGAGGGGTCCCCTGTCAGTCACTGTATGAGAAGCAGGGGTCCTCTGTCACTCACTAGAGGGGAACTAAAGGTCCTTGTCAGTCACTGGATGAGATCCAGGGGTCCCCTGTTAGTCACTGGATGAGAACCAGTGTCCCCTGTCAGTTACTGGATGAGAACCAGGGTTCTCCTGAATGTACCTGGATTACATCCAAGGTCCCTGTCAGTCACTGGATGAGAACCAGGGGTCATCTCTCAGTCACTGCATAAGAGTCAGTGTCCCCTGTCAGTCACTGGATGAGAACCAGGGCTCCCCTGTCGGTTTCTGGAAGAAAACCAGCGGTCCCTGTCAGTCACTGGATGAGTACCAGGGGTCCCCTGTCAGTCAATTGATAAGAACCAGGGGTCCACTCTCAGTCAATGTATGAGAACCAGGGTCCCCTATCAGTAACTGGATGAGAAACAGGGGTCCCCTGTCAGTCAGTGGATCAGAACCAGGGGTCTTCTCTCAGTCACTGGATAAGAATAAGGGCACCATCTCAGTCACTGGATGAGAACCAGGGTATTCATGTCAGTTACTTAATGAGAACAGTGGGTCCCCTGTCAGTCACTGGATGACAACCAGGTTTCTTCTGTCAGTCACTGGATGAGAACCAGGTGTCCCCTGTCAATCACTGGATGAGAACCAGGGGTCCCCTGTCAGTCACTGGATGAGAACAACGGGTCTTTTGTCAGTAAGTGGATGAGAACAATGGGTTCCTGTCAGACACTGGATGAGAACCAGGGTTTTCCTTTCTGTAACGGGAAGAGAACCAGGATCCCCAGTAGGTCATTGGATGAGAACCAGAGTCCCCTGTCAGTACTGGATTAGAACAAATGGTCCCCTGTCAGTCACGGGATGAGAACCAGGGATCCCCTGTCAGTCAATGGATGAGATCCAGGGCCCCCTGTCATTCACTGACTGGATGAGATCCAGCGGTCTCCTGTGAGTCACTGAATGAAAACCAGGTTCCCTGACAGGCACTTGATGAGAACCATGGTTCCCCTGTCTGTCACTGAATGAGAACCAGGTCTCCCTTGTCGGTCACTGGATGAGAACCAAAAGTTCCATGTCTGTCACATGATGAGAACCTGGGGTCCCCTGTCAGTCACAGGATGAGAACTAGGGGTCCCCTGTCAGTCACTGGATGAAAGTAGTGGTCCCCTGTCATTCACTGGATGAGAACAAGTGTCCCCTGCCAGTCACTTAATGAGAACCAGGGGTCTCCTGTCAGTCACTGGATATTAACCATGGTCCCCTGAGAGTCACTGGGTGAGAACCAGGGGTCCCTGTCAGTCACTAGATGAAAACCAGGGGTCCCTCTCAGTCACTGGATGAGAACCAGGGGTCCCCTCTCAGTCACTGCATGAAAACCAGGGGTCTCCTGTTAGTCCCTGGATGAAAACCAGGGTCCTCTGTCAGTCACTAGATATGAACCAGGGTTCCCTGTCAGTCACTAGATATGAACCAGGGTTCCCTGTCAGTCACTGGATGAGAACCAGGGTCCTGGTCAGTCACTGGATGAGAACCAGAGGTCCCCTGTCATTCCCTGGATGAGAACCATTGTCCCTGTCAGTCACAGGATGAGAACCAGGGTCCCCTGAAATTCACTGGATGCAAACCAAGGGTCCCTTTCAGTCACTAGATGAGAACCAGCAGTCCGTTCTTGCTGAGAGCCATTGCCAAGTAGGAATGACGCATGGCAATTTCTTTGTCAGCCTACCCAATGTTGCTTAGAGGGAGGACTCTCCATTGTAGACATGGGCTTGCCTTGGACCCAGGTCATTTGCAGTGACATTGCATGAATGTTTGAGAAAGGTGACTCTGCTCAAGGACCAGGGTGGATCCGGGTTTAGGGAAGATCCTGCTGGATTAGGGTGGGTCCAGGTTTAGGGTGTATCCTACTGGGAATAGGGCTTATCCTGCTGCCTCAGGCACCTGCCTGCTCCTTGAGTTCCCCTTGAGTTCTCAGGGGATTGAGAGAGTATTTGGGATGCAGAGCCCAGGGGAGGTGTGGATTTTCCCCAGAATGTGCATGTAGAGTGCCGGTGAGAAGTCTGGAATAAAGACTTGCTGTTTGAATCTACAAGGCTGTGAGTGGCTCGTGATTTTGTGCTCAGCCAGACTGCAGCATTTGGTGGCCCGTACGGGGAATGCCTGAAGCTTAGAGGTAAGTGAAATTGCTCGCCCCTGAGGGAAGGCGAGAGAACGGGTGACCATTTCAAAAAACAATGTGTCCTTGTTTTGATTTATTTTGTTTTTGTTTCAAGCTGCCTATCCCTAGAAATTTCTCAGGCAAACTGGGAAAAATGGTTGGCTCAAGGTTTGAAGTTTGTTGGCCCCGAGGAAGAGAAAATTGATACAACGATTTTTTATTCCGTTTTTGTTTCATTCAGTTTTGGTTTTGTTTTGTGTTATCTTATTGTGTTGTGTTATCTTTATAGTAGATTAGAAATTAGTAAAAAACAAACTGAAAGAGTGTTAAGTAAATTATTATAGGTTCAGACCATGGAGAAAGACATTTTAGATCAAGCAAAAGAGAAGGTCTCTCGAGCTACTCTGACAGAGGAAGAAAATTTAAAGGAAAAGGGGCTATTAGGAAAAAGGCTACAACAGGATACTGCTACTAACTCCGTTCTACCACCAGAGGGTGTAATTCAACCAACAGCTCCACCTATGGAGATAGCTGAGTGGCCCTCAACCCCCGTAGATGATAAATGGGATCCTGAGACAGGACTTCAAAGATTAGCATGCCCTGTACATGAGCAGACAGGAGGGCAGCGAATTCACCGTGCTTTAGATTTCAAAACAGTGAAGCAGTTAAAGGAGGCCGTAACAACCTATGGTCCCCAAGCACCCTTCACGGTAAGCATGGTCGAATCCACTACCAACTTGGACATGATGCCAGCAGATTGGGCTAGCATGTGTCAACTCTGTGCTAAATGGAGGACAATATTTGTTATGGAAGGTTGCCAATGAGGAATTTTGCATGGAGACAGCTAGGTGAAATGCAGTAGCCGGTTACCCTCAAAGAAATCTAGATATGTTGTTAGGAAAAGGACAGTATGAGGGTCAACGGCAACAAATTGAATATGATCCTGCTATATATGCACAAATTGCTGCAGACGCAGTTAGGGCATGGAAGACTTTACAAGGACATGGAGATTTACAAGGTCAGCTATCTAAGGTAATACACAGAGCTAATGAACCTTACGCTGAACTTGTAGATAGGCTTATTCAAACAGCTGCCAGAATTTTTGGGGATACAGAACAAGCAATGCCATTAATAAAACAACTGGCTTATGACCAAGCAAATCGTTGCTGCAGAGAGGTCATTAGACCATGGAGACATGAAGATTTAAACACATATATTGAGCATGCTACAGGGACACTGCTACATCGATGTTCATAGCAGCACAATTCACAATAGCAAGACTGTGGAACCAACCTAGATGCCCTTCAATAGA
>NW_026000207.1:3066467-3070618 GCF_001458135.2 Marmota marmota marmota
TGAGAGCCATTGCCAAGTAGGAATGACGCATGGCAATTTCTTTGTCAGCCTACCCAATGTTGCTTAGAGGGAGGACTCTCCATTGTGGAAATGGGCTTGCCATGGACCCAGGTCATTTGCAGTGACATTGCATGAATGTTTGAGAAAGGTGACCCTGCTCAAGGACCAGGGTGGATCTGGGTTTAGGGAGGATCCTGCTGGATTAGGGTGGGTCCAGGTTTAGGGTGTATCCTGCTGGGAATAGGGCATATCCTGCTGCCTCAGGCGCCCGCCCACTCCTTGGGTTCCCGTTGAATTCTCAGAAGATTGAGAGAGTATTTGGGATGCAGAGCCCAGGGGAGGTGTGGATTTTCCCCAGAATGTGCGTGTAGAGTGCCAGTGAGAGGTCGGGAATAAAGACTTGCTGTTTGAATCTACAAGGCTGTGAGTGGCTCGTGATTTTGTGCCCAGCCAGAGTGCAGCACCCTCTAAGTCACTGGATGAGAACAAGGGGTCCATGTCAGTCACTGGATGAGAACCAGGGGTGCACTGTCAGTTACTGGATGAGAACAAAGGGTCCCCTGTCAGTGACTGATGAGAACCTGGGGTCCCCTGTCAGTAACTGAATGAGGACTAGGGGTCCCCTGTCAGTGACTGTATGAGAACCAGGGTCCCTTGTCAGTTACTGGATGAGAAACAGGGGTACCCTGTTAGTCACTGGATATAAAACAGTGTCCCCTGTCAGTCACTGGATGAGAACCAGGAGTCCCTTGTCAGTCATTGGATGAGAAAGAGGGTCCCCTGTTAGTCACTGGATGAGAACCAGGGGTCCACTGTCAGTCACTGGATGAGAACAAGGGTCCCCTGTCAGTACCTGGATGAGAACCAAGGTCCCTGTCACTCACTGGATATGAACAAGAGTCCTCTGTCAGTCACTGGATGATTATCAGGGTCCCTGCCAATCACTGGAAGAGAACCAGGAGTTTCCTGTCAGTTCCTAAATGAGAACAGGGGTCCTTGTAAGTCACTGGATGAGAACCAGGGGTCTCCTGTCAGTCACTGGATGAGAACCAGGGGTCTCCTGTCAGTCACTGGATGAGAACCAGGATCCCCTTTTAGTCACTAAATAAGAACCAGGATTCTTCTGATAGTCACTGGATGAGAACCATGGTTTTCCTATCACTAACTGGATGAGAACCAAGTGTCCCCTGTCAGTCACTGGATGAGAATCAAGGGTTCACTGTAAGTCACTGAATTAGAAACAGGGGTACACTCTCAGTCACTGTATGAGAACCAGGGGTCCCTTTCAGTCACTGGATGAGAACCAGGGGTCCCTTTCAGTCACTGGATGAGAACCAGGGGTCACTTTCAGTCACTGGATGAGGACCAGGGGTCACCTGTTACTCATTGGATGAGATCATGGGGTCCCCTCTCAGTCACTGAATGAGAACCAGTGTCCCGTGTCAGTCACTGGATGAGGACCAGGGTCCCCTGTAAGTCACTGGATGAAAACCAGTGTCTCTTGTAAGTCACTGTATAAGAACCAGGGTCCTATGCCAGTTACTGGATGAGAACAAGGGGTCCCCTATCAGTCACTGTATGAGAAAGAGGGGTCAACTGTCAGTCACTGGATATGAACCAGGGTCCCCTGAGAGTCACTGGATGAGAATTAGGGGTCCCTGTCAGTCACTAGATGAGTACCTGGGGTCCCTTGTGAGTCACTGGATGAGAACCAGGGGTCACCTATCAGTCACTGAATGAGAACAAGACGTCCCCTCTAAGTCACTGGATGGGAACCAGGGGTCCCTGTAAGTCACTGGATGAGAACCAGGGGTCTCCTGTCAGTCACTGGATGAGAACCAGTGTGGGTACAGTCTCCACCCTCCCAGGCAGCCTGAAGACTGGGTGAACCCTGACCTACCTCAGTGGGGGTGAGCTGGAGACAGCCTTAGACAAGTTGAGGAGGGAGGGTTTGCAGGAGGCAGGAGGAGCCACCCCTGGCTGCAAGTGAGGGTTGGTGTGCCCACAGCCTCTGGACTTGGGGCTCATTTTCAGCAACCAGACTCTTCCTCCCTCCTGGCACTGTGGTTGGCACTCACTCATTTGTAAGAAAGGACATAAATGTGCATCATGGTTTTTTTCTTTCTTTCTTTTCTTTCCAGGGTTGCAAACCCAGGACTTTACATTACACTGTAGGTGGAATGTCCATAACCAACATGCTTGGGACCAGAAATGTTTCAAATTTCACATTTTTTTAATATTTATTTTTTTAGGTGTAGATGGACACAACACAATGCCTTTATTTTTATGTGGTGCTGAGGATCTAACTTGGGTCCCGCCCTTGTTAGGCAAGAGCCCTACCACTGCACCACAATCCCAGCCTTTCAAATTTCACATTTTTAAAGACTCTAGAACACTTGCAAATATGTAATGAGGTAGCTCCAAGGTGGGGTCCAAGTCTAAGCACAAACTTCTCGTGTGCATCACCTGCACCTTATACACGTAGCCAGAAGATTCCCCCGACTGTTTTTTTTTTGTTTTTGAGAGACAGAGAGAGAGAAAGAGAGATTTAATATTTATTTTTTAGTTATCGGAGGACACAACATCATTGTATGTCGTGCTGAGGATGGAACCCGGGCTGCACACATGCCAGGCGAGCGAGCTAACGCTTCAGCCACATCCCCAGCCCCCCCCCCACTTTTTTCTTGGTTGCTCAGTGCTGGTGATGGAGCCCAGGGCCTCACGTCGGTCAGGTTGGCCTTCCTCACCCCTGACTGCACGCAGCCCTGCACTGTTCTTTCTCACCATCAGAAGCCTCTCAGTAAATCTCAGGGTCACTCTCAGGAAGCCCCTGGAATCTTTTTTCCGTATTTTTTATTGGAGCGTTGTAGTTGAGGGTGATGACGTTTAGTGTGACGTGTTTGTACAGGCACACAGGGTGACAGAGGGACCTGGCCAATACCACCCCCAGCACTCCCTCGGCCCTCCCTCTTCTCACTCTCCATTCCTTTTCCTCTACTGACCTCCCTTTATTTTCATGAGATCCCCACTTTAAGGACACTCACAAAGTCCATGGACCAACCCACACACCAGAGTCCCACTGGAGATTCATGGTCAGAGCCCGGAGCTCACTGACAGGGCTGTCCCTCTGAGGACAGCATCAGCCTGAGGCGCTCACAGAGCAGCTGTGTAGCCCAAGAGGACTTTCACAAGCAGCTGAGGGCCGCCTCATGGGCTGGGGGGGTCCACCCTTGAGCAGGCCCGAGTTCTTGCAGGAGGCCAAGCAGCATTACCTCAGGATCTCCCGATAACAGGGCTTTTGAATCCATCCTGGGATTCCCTGAATTAAATGGCGCCCAGCCTACAAATGGCAGATCTGATGCCAAACCCACCTCACTTTCTTTTCCCTTTCCCTCCCCAGCTTCCACATGATGGAAGACACGTGACCCTTGACTTTCTGAGTTTGACTTATTTTGCTACCATAATGTTCCCTAGTTCCATCCATTTTCCTGCAAAGGCCATAATTTCTTTCTTCTTTCTCGCTGTATAAGACTCCATTGTGCATCCTTGCCACAGTTTCTTTCTCCTTTCTCCCTCTATGGACACCAGGCTGGTTCCATGGTTGGCTGTTGGGAGTTGTGCATTATAAACATGGGTGTGCACGCATCGCTGTGGCATGAAGGTTTCAAATCTTCAGGATAAATACCCAGGAGTGGCACAGCTGGGTCAGGGGTGGTTCCAGGCCTCTTCTTTTGAGGAGCTGCATACTGATTTCCATGGTGGGATGCTAATTCACAGTCCACAGCAGTGAGGAAGTGTTCCTTGTGCCCCACACCTCTACCCACCCCTGCAGTTTGCGCTCTTGCTGCCTGCCATTCTGCTGGGGCTACACTAGTACAAAGGCACTTGCCTGAGACTGCTCCCAGGATGTCAGCTGTGGAAGTTGCCAGTTAGGGCATCATGTTGGCACTCCTGAGTTTTGTATTGTAGAGCTTTTTGGATTCCAGATTGGGGATGCCCAACCTGGGTAGGGGACAGTAGGAGTGGTGGTTAATAGCCTGGCTTTGCTGGATGCAGTAGAGCACTCCTGTAGTCAATCCCAGAGACTCAGGAGGTAAATCATGAGGATGGCAAGTTCAAGGCCAGCCTCTGCAACTTAGGGACATCCTATC